>NC_053392.1:297831045-298145951 GCF_905171765.1 Bufo bufo | reverse complement strand
CGAAAGCTGCACCAAAGGAAATTGCGGAACAGAGTGGCAACTCCCGCGATCTTTGGAACTCCCGCGAAATTCAAACCAGCTTGCTGTATGGAGCGACTGAATAAGCCGGCAAACATTTAAAGCTCCATTGAAGCAATAGGGAGATAGCAGACAATAGATGGTAAGCCAAATATCGATTTAAAGTTTTCTTAGATTCAAAGCTTATATCGACCTTAAAAGGATATGCTATAAGAGACTTTTCACATTATCAGAATTCCTGTGGACACTTTATGAACATATTGCGCTCCCAGTGAATACACCTACAACATTTTCAGTGACATTCAGCTTCTCAAATTGGGATAGAGCTCTAGAAGAAAATACCCCCTCTTTTCCAAACAACAGCATATACTTGAAGTTTTTGGTGTGATATATATTATTGAATTTATCGACACTATTGAGTGGTATCGAATATTCTATCGAATATTTTAACATTGAATTTTCTACCATTCAATTTATCGAATATTTTTATCGAATATATTTTTATCGATTATATCTACCATAATATATGTGATTGTAATGTTGTATATTATTGCTACATTGTTCTTATAAATTTTATAACTTGTATTTTATGGGGATTTAATAAATATTTTCTGCATATGTCAATTTGGTTGAAAGTGTACGAGTGCCCGCTCATTTTCCTATTATTACATTTGCCTTTTAAGAGAGGGTGGGGTGATTCCCTCTATATGAGCTTGCAGCACCATACCGTAACTACTTGCTAGTGAGCCACCACAACCTACCACTATTACCAAAAATGTATTAAGAATTATTCGACAATAGTAAAACCCTTAACGGATATGACTAAGAAAGGAACGGATGTCTCTGTATGGTCAGATTTGGCGTTGCAAGCCTTTTCTGCGATTAAGGAACGCTTCTCTTCTGTTCCCATATTGGAGCAGCCAGATGTGTCACAACCGTTTATTGTGGAAGTGGACGCATCCGAGGTGGGGGTAGGAGCAGTTTTGTCACAGGGCCCATCACCTGGTAAATGGCGACCATGTGCATTTCTCTCGGAAAAACTATCCCCCGCTGAGAAAAATTATGATGTGGGTAACAGAGAGTTGCTGGCCATTAAATTGGCTTTTGAGGAATGGCGATTCATCCAATCACGATATTCACTGATCACAAAAATCTGGCGTATCTGGATTCGGCGAAACGACTGAACCCAAGACAAGCCAGATGGGCCCTGTTTTTCACCAGATTCAATTTCACTGTCACCTATCGTCCTGGGATTAAGAATGTCGAGGCGGATGCCTTGTCACGTAGTTTCCCTGGAGGAGGTGATTTTGAAAATAAATCTGAGTCCCATACTGTCTAAAGGGGTGGTGATAACCGCTCTCTACCCTGACCTTGAGGTGAAGGGGTTAGAAGCTCAGGGAGACCTACCGGACTCGTGTCCCTCCGGGAAACTATTTGTGCCACCGGAATTGCATCACAAGGTGTTGGAGGAACATCATTGTATGGTTCTTACAGGACATCCTGGGATTAGGTCCACTGCCAACCTCATATCTCGTAGATTCTGGTGGTCGGGGTGGCGTAAGTGTGTGAAGAACTATGTGTCAGCCTGTACTACCTGTGCACGGGCCATGGTCACACATACTCGACCTTCTGAATCTTAACTTCCATTACCCATTCTGTCCAGACCATGGACTCATGTATCCATGGACTTTATCACTGATCTACCTAATTTTTCAGGAAAGACAGTTATTCTGGTGGTAATCAATCGCTTTAGTAAAATGGTACATTTTATTGCATTACCAGGCCTACTTAATGCTAAAACCCTTGCACAGGTATTTGTTGACAGCATTGTGAAACTTCATGGCATTCCCTCTGAGGTGGTCTCAGATCATGGGACTTCGTTTGTTTCCAGATTCTGGAAGGCGTTCTGTACTTGTCTGGGAATTCAACTGTCCATTTCTTCGGTTTTTCATCCTCAGTTGAACGTACAGACGGAGTGCACTAATCAGAGTCTGGAGACTTACTTGAGATGTTTTGCATCTGAGAACCAGGAGGAGTGGTCTTCCTTTTTGTCTTTGGCAGAGTTTGCCATAAACAATCGTAGTCAGGAGTCCACTGGTGAGTGGCTGTTTTTTGGGGCCTATGGATTTCACCCGCAGTTTGGCACATTTTCTGGTTCTAATACTTCTGGTATCCCTGAGGAAGAACGTTTTTTGTCATCAATATGGCGAAAAATTCTAAATAACTAAAAAAAAATGGGCAACATGTGGCTGACAGGAAACGTATGAATGGTCCAGAACTAAGTGTGGGCGAGTCTGTGTGGCTGTCCACAATAAACATTAAGTTGAAGGTACCTTCCTGGAAGTTGGGTCCAAGGTTTATCGGCCCATATAAGATCACGGCCATTATTAATCCTGTAGCTTTTCGTCTTGAGCTTCCACAGGCCCTGAAAATTCATAATTTGTTCCATAGGTCTTTGTTGAAAAAATATGTGGAACCTTTACAGCCATCTTCCTTGCCATCAGCTCCGGTCATGGTGGACGGTAATTTGGAATTCAAGATCGCAAAAATAGTTGACTCTCGAGTTCTCTGTGGATCCCTTCAATATCTTGTCCACTGGAGAGGTTATGGACAGGAGGAGAGGATGTGGGTGCCGGCATCCGAAGGTAATGCCAATCGTTAAGTGAATGCCTTTCATAGATCTCACCCGGATAAGGTCGGTCACCCGTAGAAGGGGGGGTACTGTCAAGGACGTTCCTGTGGCAGGTACCAGGAGATCGGAGAGACTGGCAACTCGTGGGTTAAATTGACAAGTTCACTGTGGATCTTATTGTGTCTGTGTTTTGGTGAATGCCACACCTCTTGCTTCAAGTGTTGCTTGTTGGTAAACTACCTTTCCCATAAGTAGCAGCTTCTCACTCTTGGAGGTGCGGTTTATAGATTTTCTTCCTGCCTTCTAACTAGCTGGTCAGTTGTATTCTGTGGTGCTTCTGGAGTTGCCAGTTTTCTACTTTCAGATAAGTCTTGTCTGTTCTTATTGTTTTGTGTTTGTTATATTCCCTGTTGTTTGTATCTGGGCCTGAGACAGAGACTTCCATTCGTCCATCTGGGGAGGAATGGGTTGTCTCTGGTCCTAACCTCATTCCAGGGCCTTATAGGGATATAAGGGCCTAGGTATCCTGCATATGAGTATTCCTACCTTCAAGGTCCATTCATATTGAAAGGTAGTTAGGGCCCGTATTAGGGTTGTTTAGGAGATGACCTGTTTCTTCCCTAGTTTCCAGGCCCAGTTACTGTTCCCCTTCTCTCCTGTGTTTAGTGTGGAGTTTTTCCCCCACACTGATCGTGGCAAGTACAGGCCATAGTGGACTTCCTTCGGAAGGCTGGACTAACAGCTAACCCAAAGAAATGTGCGATAGGGTTAGAGGAGACTAAATACGTAGGGTATGTCATTAGGCTCGGAGTCATCAAACCCCAAGTAAACAAAATAGAGTCGATACGGAATTGTCTCCGACCTGTCACTTCTAGGCAAGTAAAGTCGTTCCTGGGGATGGATGGTGGGCTATTACATGAGGTTTGTCCCCCACTTTGCTACGATAGCCGCGCCATTGACAGGGCTCTTGAAGGGACATAACACCGTGATGGTTCACTGGGATGATCGGGCGGAAGAGGCGTTCTGCGCTTTGAAGTCCTGTGTGGGTCCCCGGTTTTCAACTTCAAGCGGGAATCTATAGTACAGACGAATGCCTCCGAAGTAGGCCTCAGTGCTGTACTGTCCGAGGAAGTAAACACAGGGCAGGCCAGTTACAGGAAAACGCGAATGCCCTGTCCCGAGTACATTGTCTAGCGAGTGTTCACCCCCTCAGGGTTGAACATAGGGGGGGGTATGTGATACAGTGAAGGCTATGGTCTGGGAAAACAGGTATTTTCCTCCCAGCGTGTGCTGCTGGGCTGAATTGCAGCCAGGTGGGGTCAAACACCGGACTGGATTTTAAGTGCCAGTCCAGGTTTTGGCTGCACCTAGCTGTCCTTAAAAAGACAGCTAGTCTCAGCAGCAAGGTGTGTGTGTGCTGGGATCTGAGGCTTGTGCCGTGCTGGAGGGCTGAGACCCGTGTTTAGGGAAACAGGCCCCCTAAAGCCTGCTATGAACTGCTAGAGATAGAACTGCCAACAAGGTGACTATGTGGACTTTCCATTGTATGTGAACTAACACCAAGACTGCAAAGTGACGTTTTGTTTTTGCCTTATGTGTGACTAAACACGGAAGTTTGATTTAAGAACTGGTAATTTGCCTCTCTGCTGTGTCCGCATACCCTGTCTACCAGAGCGAATCCCCACACTATGTAAAAGATCTTCCTTCCCCAGGATATTACCACGCACTGAATAAGCAATATATCCGAAGAACCCCTCTAATGGCACCATAATAAATGCTGCCATTCACTGTACAGAAATAGTGCTGTAGAACTACACACAAAACTGATAATGTAAATAAATCTTAATGCTCAATAAAGGGGTTGCTCAAAGGCCCACCGATCTCCTGCTGTCAGCCCCAGTCCCTAATTAAGGCACCTCCACTTCCATCTTGTGTTCAGCAGAGGAGAGAGTTTCCTGCATGACCACTGCTGTGGGTGAAAGGGATGGCTGACTGGCTTATTTCAACAGCTAAGCCAATCCCCTTCTCTGTACTGAAGTGATGAGAAGGGGTTGGCATACCTAATGAAATGATACAGTCAATGAGCCTTCTTCACACACAGCACTGTCCATGCGCAGACACAAGAAACTCTCTTCTAGGTCAAGAACAAGCAGGAAGTAAAGGGCTGGACATTTTAGCAATAAAGTAAACAGAAGCATGGAAAAGTTTCTGCATCCCTGGTCAAAATTACTGTTAAACGTTGAAAATGAAATGATCTCCAAAAGGCAGAAAGTTAAAAGGTGACACATTCTCTTTGCATTATAAGAAATAACTATTTTTGGTTTTCATCTTTTACATTTTCAAAATAACAAAATAGGGAAAGGGCCCAAAGCAAAACTTTGGACACCTTGTATGGTTAGTATCTACTAGCACCCCTTTTGGCCAGTGTCACAGCTTCTAAATGCTTTTTGTGCCAGCCAAGAGTCTTGCTTGAGGGATTTTCATCCATTCTTCCTTGCAAAAGTGTTCAAGTCCTGTGAGATTCCTGGGCCGTCTTGCAAGCACAGTACTTTTGAGGTCAAGCCACAGGTTTTCAATGATGTTCAGATCGGGAGACTGTGAGGGCCTTTGTAAAAATTTCAGCTTGCACCTTTTGAGGTAGTCTATTTTGGATTATGAGGTGTGTTTAGTATCATTATCCATTTGTAGAAGCCATCCTCTTTTCAACCAGCTTTCTTACAGTCGGTGCTATGTTTGCTTACAAAATTTGATGGAATTTTATTGAATCCACACAGCCCTAAAGGATGATTGATCCATCCCCATACTTAATAGTTAGAGAGGTGTTCTTTTTATGAAATTCTGTGCCCTTTTTTTCTCCAAACATACCTTTGCTCATTGTGGCCAAAGAGTTCCATTTTAACCTCATCGGTCCACCGGACTTGTTTCCAAAATGCATCAGGCTTGTTTAGATGTTCGTTAGTAAACTTCTCATGTTGAATTTTGTGGTGAGGATGCCAGAGAGGTTTTCTTCTGATAACTCTTCCAAATAGGCCACATTTGTGCAGGTGTCGATAAAAAGCAGAACAATGTACCACAAGTCTAGAGTCTGCTAAATCTTCGAACTGAGGAAATGGCTTTGCTATCTTCTTATAGCCTTCTCCTGCTTTGTGGACATCGACCATTTTCAGAGTGTTAGGCAGCTGCTTTTTGGGACAAGTGTAGAGGAGCCTGGGTATTTCTAAAGCCCTGAAATTTGCATCACTTGGACTTTCCTTATGATGATTGTTAACATGCCTTAACCATAAAAAGCTATTTAAATGGGGGTTTTCCGACACCCAGCACCCCCATCAATCAGCTCATTAAAGAGAAGGCCACGCGCCGTGCCAGCTCAACCTTCAAATTACTGTATACCTGCTAGCTTTCGACATCGCAGTGATGAGAAGGCGTAATTACAAGAAGTCGTACCATTCACTTCAATGGGACAGCTCGTTCTATACGGAAAACTAATCAGAGCAGAAAGTGTCACAGCCAGAGAGAATATGAGCTTCTTTTTCTCCCTGTGTTGCTCTCTGCTGCGATTGGCCAGCTCAATTCCAGGGAGAAGGAGACTGCCCTTGAGAAACACGGCTGTCTCCTTCTTCCTGTACTTAAGCTATGTATTTACATACCAGGCGGAAACCAGAACGAGGGGCACAGCGGGGGAACGGAGCAGCGCATAGAAAAAATAAAAAGCAATATCACATGCCATCAGTATGCCCTACCAGCTATGTATATGGTACTGTCAGGATCGGTGAAAGGTCCTCTTTAATTTCTGAAATCTCGGTCAAATTGATCTGAACGCTCAAATAACTTTGAGTTCCCATACTCTAAAATTGCACAAAACCAAAATAATTCACTGATATTGCTTAAAATGTTGAAAAGTGTGTTTCATCTGTAAATTTAAACCTTTTGGAGATCATTTCATCTTCAACTTAAGTGTTCACAATAACAGTACTATACAGTAAAGCCGGGGGTCGTCTTATACGCCGGGTATACTCAGATCCGATGGTATATTCTAACCCCCAGGCGTTCCCATGGTGACGTGGACGCTTGCCTGGGGGTTAGAATATACCATCGGATCTGAGGTTTCACGATCTCAGTAAGATCGTGAAAACCCAAATCCGATGGTATATTCTAACCCCCAGGCATCCCCATGGTGACGGGGACACTTGCCTGGGGGTTAGAATATACAGGGCCACGCCGCTCACAGGAGTACATTTATAAGCTGTAATCAGTAACTTTAACTTTAATCATCGCTCATCTGTTTACTAGGATACCTTACTCTCAGCTCCGGTAACAGCAGGCAGTGCAGGCAGCGCTCACTCACTGATGTCACGTGCCTGCTCCTCCTACTAGGCGGCGCAGGCGCGTGACGTCAGTGACAGAGCGCCGCCCGCACTGCCTGCTGTTCCCGGAGCTGAGAGTAAGATATCCTAGTAAACAGATGAGCGATGATTAAAGTTAAAGTTACGGATTACAGTTTATAAATGTACTCCTGTGACCGTCGGGAGGGGGATCTGTGGATGGCACTGTTTAGGGGAGGGGAATCTGTGGATGGCACTGTTTAGGGGAGGGGGATCTGTGGATGGCACTGTTTAGGGGAGGGGGATCTGTGGATGGCACTGTTTAGGGGAGGGGGATCTGTGGATGGCACTGATTAGGGGAGGGGGATCTGTGGATAGCACTGTTTAGGGGAGGGGAATCTGTGGATGGCACTGTTTAGGGGAATGGAATCTGTGGATGGCACTGTTTAGGGGAGGGGAATCTGTGGATGGCACTGTTTAGGGGAGGGGAATCTGTGGATGGCACTGTTTAGGGGAGGGGGATCTGTGGATGGCACTTTTTAGGGGGGGGATCTGTGGATGGCACTGTTTAGGGGAGGGGGTTTTGTGGATGGCACTGTTTAGGGGGGGATCTGTGGATGGCATTGTTTACAGGGGAGGGGAATCTGTGGATAGCACTGTTTAGGGGGGATCTGTGGATGGCACTGTTTAGGGGAGGGGGATCTGCGGATGGCACTGTTTAGGGGACGGGGAATCTGTGGATGGCACTGTTTAGGGGAGGGGAATCTGTGGATGGCACTGTTTAGGGGAGGGGGATCTGTGGATGGCACTGTTTAGGGGGGGGGGATCTGTGGATGGCACTTTTTAGGGGACGGAGATCTGTGGATGGCACTGTTTAGGGGAGGGGGATCTGTGGATGGCACTGTTTAGGGGAGGGGAATCTGTGGATGGCACTGTTTAGGGGAAATCTGTGGATGGCACTGTTTAGGGGAGGGGGATATGTGGAAGGCACTGTTTAGGGGAGGGGGGGATCTGTGGATGGCACTGTTTAGGGGAGGGGGATCTGTGGATGGCACTGTTTAGGGGAGGGGGATCTGTGGATGGCACTGTTTAGGGGAGGGGGATCTGTGGATGACACATATAGCATAAGATGCTATATAGTGTCATCCATAGATCCCCCCCATAGCAGTGTCATCCACTGATCCTCCTCCCCATAACAGTGCCATCCACAGATCCCCCTCCCCATAACAGTGCCATCCACAGATCCCAGTCAGTTCCCTGGACTGGAGAAGATCGTCTTGAAGACAGGGAGGGCTGGGCATTCAGGGGTAGTCTTATACGGCGAGTATAGCCCAAAACCTTTATTTTAAATGGAAAGTTGGGGGTCGTCCTATACGCCCGGTCGTCTTATACGCCAGAAAATACGGTAATTTTGACCAGGGGTGCCCAAACTTTTGCATGCCACTGTATTAGTATGGCCTCGTACACATCTCTGTTCATGTGCCAGAACAGCCTGCCGGATCCTGTACTCATTGACTGCAATGAAGTCCAGCGGTGATCTGGCTCATTTCCAACATAAATGGCAGGTTTTGTCCGTCCGACAGCCAGCATTTGCGCCAGATCAGGCAAGTCTAATTATTTTACATTTCAAGCACAGTGGAAAACAAATTTGCCTGCTGGACAACTGCTTAAAAAGCAGTGTTCACATGGGCAACATGGACATCAGATAGCAACTGAATGGACCTAATGCCAGGGTAAACATATACAGCCCTGGGTAGATAGTATGTGCTGTAAAGGGTGTATTAGACAGCCTGATGCCGCAGATTGTCGGGAGGGAAGTGTATCGTAAGTATGAATGGTAATGCGACCCTGCAATCCATATGCATAAACAACAAATAGGTACAGTGGATATAAAAAGTCTACACACCCCTGTTAAAATGTCAGGTTTCTGTGCTGTAAAAAAAATGAGACAAAGATAAATAATTTCAGAGCTTTTTCCACCTTTAATGTGACCTATAAACTGTACCACTCAATTGAAAAACAAAGTGTGCACACCCTCTTATAACTGGGGATGTAGCTGTGTTCAGAATTAAGCAATCACATTCAAAATCATATTAAATAGGAGTCAGCATGCACCTGCCATCATTTAAAGTGCCTCTGATTAATCCCAAATAAAGTTCAGCTGCTCTAGTTGGTCTTTCCTGAAATTTTCTTAGTCGCATCCCACAGCAAAAACCATGGTCCACAGAGAGCTTCCAAAGCATCAGAGGGATCTCATTGTTAAAAGGTATCAGTCAGGAGAAGGGTACAAAAGAATTTCCAAGGCATTAGATATAACACAGTGAAGACCGTCATCATCAAGTGGAGAAAATATGGCACAACAGTGACATTACCAAGAACTGGACGTCCCTCCAAAATTGATGATACGACAGGAAGAAAACTGGTCTGGGAGGCTACCAAGAGGCCTACAGCAACATTAAAGGAGCTGCAGGAATATCTGGCAAGTACTGGCTGTGTGGTACATGTGACAACAATCTCCCGTATTCTTCATATGTCTGGGATATGGGGTAGAGTGGCAAGACGAAAGCCTTTTCTTACGAAGAAAAAGATCCAAGCCAGGCTACATTTTGCGAAAACACATCTGAAGTCTCCCAAAAGCATGTGGGAAAAGGTGTTATGGTCTGATGAAACCAAGGTTGAACTTTTTGGCCATAATTCCAAAAGATATGTTTGGCGCAAAAACAACACTGCACATCACCAAAAGAACACCATACACACAGTGAAGCATGGTGGTGGCAGCATCATGCTTTGGGGCTGTTTTTCTTAAGCTGGAACTGGGGCCTTAGTTAAGCTACTTTCACACCGGCGTTCGGTGCGGATTCGTCTTGTATCTGCACAAACCGTTCCGCACTGATAATGCAAACGCTTGTATCCGTTCAGAACGGATCCGTTTGCAATATTCTTTCAAAAAAAGTCTAAGTCAAAACACATCCATCCTGACTTACATTGAAAGTCAATGGGGGACGGATCAGTTTTCAATTGCACCATATTGTGTCAGTGAAAACGGATCCGTCCCCATTGACTTACATTGTAAGTCAGGACGGATCCGTTTGGCTCCGCATCGTCAGGCGGACACCACAGCGTTTTGGTGTCCGCCTCCAGAGCGGAATGGAGGCGCAACGGAGCCAAACTGATGCATTCTGAGTGGATCCTTATCCATTCAGAATGCATTGGGGCTGAATTGATCCGTTTTGGGCTGCTTGTAAGAGCCCTGAAACGGATCTCACAAGTTCCAAATACCAGTCAATATTGGCACAAAACTTTCAGGCTTCTGCTAGAAAGCTGAACATGAAGAGGAACTTCATCTTTCAGTATGACAAAGACACAAAGCATACATCCAAATCAACAAAGGAATGGCTTCACCAGAAGAAGATTAAAGTTTTGGAATGGCCCAGCCAGAGCCCAGACCTGAATCCGATTGAAAATCTGTGGGGTGATCTGAAGAGGGCTGTACACAGGAGATGCCCTCGCAATCTGACAGATTTGGAGTGTTTTTGCAAAGAAGAGTGGGCACAGTTTGCCAAATCAAAATGTGCCATGCTGATAGACTCATATCCAAAAAGACTGAGTCCTGTAATAAAATCAAACGGTGCTTCAACAAAGTATTAGTTTAAGGGTGTGCACACTTATGCAAACATAATATTTTATTTTATATTTTTTCTTTCCTCCACCTAAAAGATTTCAGTTTGTTTTTCAATTGAGATGTACAGTTTATAGGTCGCATAAAAAAATTTCAGGAATGTTCAACTAGAGCAGCAGAACTTTATTTGGGGTTAATCAGAGGCACTTTAAATGATGGCAGGTGTACGCTGACTCCTATTTAATATGATTTTGAATGTGATTGCTTAATTCTGAACACAGCTACATCCCCAGTTATAAGACGGTGTGCACACTTATGCAACCACATTATTTTAGTTTTTTGTTTTCTTCCCTTCACCTAAAAGATTTCAGTTTGTTTTTCAATTGAGTTGTACAGTTTATAGGTCACATTAAAAGGTGGAAAAAGTTCTGAAATGATTTATCTTTGTCTCATTTTTTTATATCACAGAAACCTGACATTTTAACAGGGGTGTGTAGACTTTTTATATCCACTGTATATGTCCACAACTGAACCCCATTTTACAGTTTATACAGTGCTTTGAATCTAGGTTAAAAGTTGAGTGTCTTTGTAAAAGCATTGATGTACTTTTTGTCACGGCCTTTGGTTTGCGCTGTGACACTGTTGCCACACTTGCGGTTGCCCGCGGCAACATGTTGCTGTGAGACCATGCGGTGGCAGTGTCTCTGCCTTTTGGGTGATTGCCGTGACTTGGTTGTCACGCATGGTGTTGCCGGTGGTAACGTTTGGTTTGCTTGTGTGTGCACTTCCCCTTTAAGTGGCTTCCTTCCTCTGTCTGGTGATGCCTGAAGATCAGTGTGCTCCTCCAGCCTTGGTGTATGCTAGTGGTTCACTGTTCCTGGCTTTTACCATCTGTCTAGTGACGGCCACCCTTGTGGTCATTGATGTTATTATGGTGTCTCTTTCCCTTCTTATCTTTTGGTTTGCGTGGGTTATGTTCAAGGTGTTGTATGTCTTGTGTTGTGTTACATGTCTGGTGATGTTTGGTGTCCAGCATGTTTGCTAGACATTCCCCTGTCCCACGTTTATTGCAGCTATGGGTGTCCTGGGTTCCTGTGTGGTTGTGGTTTGTGCTGTGTCCTTTAATGTTGGTGTGGACAGCAGCACTTGTGCACAAGTTCCAGTCAGTGTGTCTGTGGCAGGTAAGTGTGTTATGAGTTTCACTTACCTGCCATCTCCATAGCTGTATGTGTTCCCCTCTCCTTGCTGCCTGGCCTCAGATAGAGACTCCTGTTCCTCCATGACTGGGATGAACAGGTCGTCTCTTCCCTGCTCCTTGGTGAGGGATCACCAGGGCGACTCAGGGTCTCTAGGAATCCAGAGTATGAGCCGTCCTACCATCGGGGTCCGCTCATACGGTGAGGAGTCAGGGAGAGGATTAGGGACGCTGTAGGAGGTGACCTGCTCCCTTATTACTCCTTTTGGCCAGGCTGATCCCCTCTTACTCTTTGACACCGCACGGTCGGGGGTTTCCCCCACTCCCCACCGTGACACTTATCTTGTATTGATCCCAAGTTCTAGCTTGTATTCTAGCCCACAGCTATTAGCTCAACTGCATTTACCAATACGTATCAGAAGGCAACAATAATGCACAGAAAAAGCAGCAGAATTTGTAATCACTTATTCAGAAGCAATTAAGCTTTTCTGGCTTTTTTGTGCCATTCTTGGATGATTGCTAATTACTGCTCAGTGAGTGGCAGGCTGCTGCATCAGATAAATTATTTACATCATGATGGAAAACACATTTTAATAAAGCTCATTAAGTCATTACTTTACATATCCTAGACAATATTAGTAATGGTCTCTGATTTCAGCGTGGTTGGAAATGCACAATAGAACACACTTCCTCATCAATCACGTGCATAACGTGATTAGAATTCAAACACAACTGTATCATTACTTGCATCATTTTATATATAGATTTTCTTTTTTTTGTGTATCATTGATGATTTCCCATTTTCTTAAATGAAATATAGCTTTAGGGACCTCCTATTTCTCTTGATTACCTTTGAGAGGTGTCTAGTAGGGATGAGCGAATTTCATATTTTGCGGGTTTGTGCTGTGTTATTTACTGAATTGCGTTGTATATGCCACAAATGTCTAAGATGAGACTACCCTTTTAATGTCTTAACCACTTCCAGACTGGGCCATTTACCCCCTTCCTGACCAGGCCTAATTTTGCAAATCTGACATGTGTCACTTTATATGGTAACAACTTTGGAACGATTTTACTTATCCAAGCCATTCTGAGATTGTTTTCTCGTGACACATTGTACTTCATGTTAAATATGAGTCAATATGTTTTACCTTTATTTATGAAAAAATCCAAAAGTTAATGAAAATGTGAAAAAATTCACTGTTTTCTAAATTAGAATTTCTCTGCTTTTAAGACAGATAGTGATGCCTCATAAAAAAAATTCATTAATTAACATTCCCCATATATCTACTTTATGTGGGCATCATTTTGGTAATGTAATTTTTTTTTTTAGGACGTTATAAAGGTTTAGAATTTTTTTAAACCATTTTTTAAATTTTTACGAAAATTTGGTAAGTCAACTTTTTTAACCCCTTAGGGACCCATGACGTATCAGTACGGCATGGTTCCCGAGTCCTTAAGGACCCATGACGTACCGGGACGTCATGTGTTGTTCCGATCACCACCGCCCGGCGGGCGGTGATCGGAACAAGGTGCCTGCTCAAATCATTGAGCAGGCACCTCGGCTAAATGCGCGGGGGGGGGGTCCCGTGACCCCCCCCGTGTCGGCGATCGCCGCAAACCGCAGGTCAATTCAGACCTGCGGTTTGCAGCTTTTCTAAGTTGCTGCGGCGGTGGTGCCTTCGGGTCCCTAAGTATACATATTAGGTATCGCCGCGTCCGTATCGACCGGCTCTATAAACATATCACATGACCTAACCCCTCAGATGAACACCATAAAAAATAAAAAATAAAAACTGTGCTAAATAAACCATTTTTTGGTCACCTTATATCACAAAAAGTACAACAGCAAGCGATCAAAAACGCCACCAGAATAGTAACAATCTAACCGTCACCTCATCCCGCAAAAAATGTGCCCCTACCTGAGACAATCGCCCAAAAAAAAAAAAAAACTATGGCTCCGAATATGGAGACACTAAAACATCATTTTTTTTGTTTTAAAAAAGTTATTATTGTGTAAAACACATAAATAAAAAAAAAGTATACATATTTGGTATCGCCGCGTTCGTATCGACCGGCTCTATAAAAATATCACATGACCCTCAGATGAACACCGTAAAAAATAAAAATATAAAAAAATAAAAACTGTGCTAAATAAACCATTTTTTGTCACCTTACATCACAAAAAGTGTAATAGCAAGCGATCAAAAAGTCACACGCACCCCAAAATAGTGCCAAACAGTCATCTCATCCCGCAAAAATCATACCTTACCCAAGGTAATCGCCCAAAAACTGAAAAAATTATGGCTCTCACACTATGGAAACACTAAAACATGATTTTTTTTTTATTTAAAAAAAGAAATCATTGTGTAAAACTTACATAAAAAAAAAAAAAGTATACATATTAGGTATCGCCGCATCCGTGACAACCTGGTCTATAAAAATATCACATGATCTAACCTGTCAGATGAATGTTGTAAATAACAAAAAATAAAAACGGTGCCAAAACAGCTATTTCTTGTTACCTTGCCTCACAAAAAGTGTAATATAGAGCAACCAAAAATCATATGTAATTAAGGTATGGTGGCTCACTCTGTACACAGCTGTGGAAGTGGGTGCTGCTAAGTCTGCTATGACTCACCCAGTCATAAAGGGGATTTAAGGTATATGTAAGTAGAAAGACTGAGCACTCTCCAGCTGGACCAAGTGAAGACCAAGAACAAATATATAGAATATAAGAATAATTTATTAGTGGAAAATTGATAAATAGCCCTGAACTTATAGCAATAAAATATCAAATACAATGCTAATATAAAATGATGTAGTACCCAAATAGCGAATTAGAATGTAATAATAACACCTGCATAAATACAATAATATAACATAGACAATGCTAAAAAGAGATAAAAAAAAAAGGGCAACTATGGTAATATAAATGGTATAAAAGACAATATAAAATGTAGAAGTGGTTTATATATTCGATATGTATTCAGTATATATTCGATGAACCACTACACAGTCCAGTGAAGAAATATGCCAGGTATAATGTCCGATGATAAAAGCGGATAAATGTCCCTGTATTTAAAGAGATAGATTTGCTTGTATAGGAACAAATCAACGTACAGTCTAGTAATAGGAATGCACCTGTTATATGCCGTCTGTTGTGAGTATAACCGTGGCGTCCCACGAGGCTCACTGAATCAGATTAGGCAATACCTGGGTCTAGTCGCTTGCTCAAGGTGGTCATGTAGCTCTCAGCATGAGAGATCTCTTGGTAGCTTTTCACCGATCTTGCAAGCCTGGACCTAGTTGGTAATTATCAAGGCGTCTTACTTTGTTCGTATTTGCACGGTGTCACTGTTCCGGCAAAGTTAGGATCCAATTGTCGGGATGTTAGGGTCTCATAAATGTTCATCAGCTGATGTCCAAAGTGTACAGAAACCAAACGCGTTTCGGGGTCCTTTCCTGGCCCCTTCCTCAGTGGTGGTCTGTAAGAGGGGTTTAATCCTCCTTTTATACCCAACATCCCTTAAAGTAAGGTGGAGCGAAAATATGGTAGTGGATCTGGTCATACATAAATCCTGGCATGGATCAGTCCAGATAATTGTTCTTTTTATACAGAGAAGTGTTGTTTTTGCCATCATTCTAAGTAATCATGTTGTCTGGCATAACTCAACTATAGTCATCACATTGTCTGGCATATTTCGATTTTCAACTCTAGTTTCAGCAAATCATGTTATCTAGCATTTCTCAAGTTTATTATACAATATTTTCATGTGCGTTAGCAATGCGGTTTCTTGCTTTACAAAACGCAGATGCGGTTTTTCCCAGTGCATATGCGTTTTGTTGTCCTTTATATATAGGAGTATAAATTATATTATTTTTCGTTTGTTTTACATCATAACATACTATTTGGCTAAAAATAAAAAGAATATACAATTATAATATACATTTTTATAAAAGATATAAGATATAAAATTTAAAATATAAAATATGTGTTAAAATGTGTATATCATTATCCATGAACTATACATATGTGAAGGCACAGACATACATTTTAAATATAATATCACAAACACTTTATTATATTATAAGAAAAAATTTATATAAAATATGACAATATTTAAAAAGTATTTGAAAAGATTAATACGGACTATCTTAAAACGGTGTTGAAAGCTGTATTTCATGATCCCTATTTATAGCCAATTTGTAACTTGATTGTAGAGTCATCGGAGAGGAGAGTAAAAGAATGGTGGCCGCCCACCAGAGGCGGACCAGAGTGGGTATTGATTCCACCTCTGGGCCACATCGGGAGGGGGGCCACCACCCCCACGGGAATGTGTTATAGAAAGCCGAACAGTTCAGATTCGGCGTTCAAGCCCATGGGTATAATTGAGTCGAAATTATATATAAACCGTGTCTCGACGCGGGACATGTGTTTAATGTTGTCCCCTCCTCTCCAATGAGGTCTAACTTTTTCAATACCAGCAAAAGAAAGACAGCTTGGGTCTTGGTCATGGTGCAATTTAAAATGTCTCGACACTGTATGCTTGTCTGATCCACCCCTAATTTTGTAAAAGTGTTCAGAAATTCTTTCTTTTAAAGTTCTTTTTGTGCGTCCTATGTACTGTTTGTTACACGGGCACTGAAGAATATAAATTACATTTTTACTATTACATGTTAAAAAGTCTTGTATTTCATGTTTAAAACCATTGGAGGTGGATATGACATTTGTTGTTTTTTTATTAAAACGTGTCTTTTTACAGTTTGGACAAGTGTTACATCTGAAAAAACCTTTTAAATGGAGCCATCCCTGTAGTGAAGGGTCTGAAATAGGGATGCTAGATTTTACCGTAGGGGCAATTTTTAAACCCAAGTTTGGAGCTTTTGTGTAGATTATAGTTGGTTTATTTGGTAATAATGCTCCAATTGTCTTGTCTTTCTGAATAAAGTGCCAGTGTTTATTTAGAATTTTTTCAATTTTTTTATATTGTGTGTTGAAAGGGAGAACTATGTTTGTGCGTTCTAATCCTGGCATTTTTTCTTTTTCTGTCAGATTATCTTTAGGGGTTTTGTCGAAGAACGTCTGTCTGTCCAATCTTTTGATTTTGTTTAATGATTCTTCAATACATTTTATTGGGTATTTTTTATCTACAAACTGTGATTTTAAAATCTCTGCTTCTTGTTCAAAGGTTTCATTATGAGTACAGTTCCTTTTTAGACGTCTAAATTGACTACTAGGGATGTTGAGTAGCCACCTAGGTAAATGACAGCTAGAATACAGAATAAAACTGTTTCTGGCTGTCGGTTTTTGGTATGTGGAACATAGTAATCTGTTCTGTTCGACTTTAATGTTGAGATCCAAAAATTCTAGATGCGTCTTACTAATATTGGAGGAGAAGCGAAGATTCAGTTCATTTGTATTAATTTGGTCCAAAAAGAAATTTTTCAATAATATTTACAATTTGTGTTGTATCCTTGATGTAAGACCTAGTATTTTTCACAACCTACTTCAACCGGTTGTGAAAAATACTAGGTCTTACATCAAGGATACAACACAAATTGTAAATATTATTGAAAAATTAAAATATGACCCTCAATGGATCCTAGGCACCCTAGATGTACAGACACTATATACATCAATTGACCATGCACAAGGGGTATTAGCAATGAAAAATCAACTTAAAAATAGTAAAATGTTCCATAATGAACAAATTGAGTTTATAGCGGAGGGAGTAGAATTAATTTTAAAACACAATTATTTTTTCTTTGATACGGACTACTACCTACAAATCACCGGAACAGCGATGGGCACCAGGTTCGCCCCCAGCTATGCCAACTTATTTATGGCTGAGTGGGAAACATTAAATATAGACCAGAAGCTGGGGTCGGACCTGGTGCTATGGTATCGCTATATCGATGACGTGATTTTTATCTGGAGGGGAAGTGAAACCACATTGAATTCCTTTTTGGACCAAATTAATACAAATGAACTGAATCTTCGCTTCTCCTCCAATATTAGTAAGACGCATCTAGAATTTTTGGATCTCAACATTAAAGTCGAACAGAACAGATTACTATGTTCCACATACCAAAAACCGACAGCCAGAAACAGTTTTATTCTGTATTCTAGCTGTCATTTACCTAGGTGGCTACTCAACATCCCTAGTAGTCAATTTAGACGTCTAAAAAGGAACTGTACTCATAATGAAACCTTTGAACAAGAAGCAGAGATTTTAAAATCACAGTTTGTAGATAAAAAATACCCAATAAAATGTATTGAAGAATCATTAAACAAAATCAAAAGATTGGACAGACAGACGTTCTTCGACAAAACCCCTTAAGATAATCTGACAGAAAAAGAAAAAATGCCAGGATTAGAACGCACAAACATAGTTCTCCCTTTCAACACACAATATAAAACAATTGAAAAAATTCTAAATAAACACTGGCACTTTATTCAGAAAGACAAGACAATTGGAGCATTATTACCAAATAAACCAACTATAATCTACACAAAAGCTCCAAACTTGGGTTTAAAAATTGCCCCTACGGTAAAATCTAGCATCCCTATTTCGGACCCTTCACTACAGGGATGGCTCCATTTAAAAGGTTTTTTCAGATGTAACACTTGTCCAAACTGTAAAAAGACACGTTTTAATAAAAAAACAACAAATGTCATATCCACCTCCAATGGTTTTAAACATGAAATACAAGACTTTTTAACATGTAATAGTAAAAATGTAATTTATATTCTTCAGTGCCCGTGTAACAAACAGTACATAGGACGCACAAAAAGAATTTTAAAAGAAAGAATTTCTGAACACTTTTACAAAATTAGGGGTGGATCAGACAAGCATACAGTGTCGAGACATTTTAAATTGCACCATGACCAAGACCCAAGCTGTCTTTCTTTTGCTGGTATTGAAAAAGTTAGACCTCATTGGAGAGGAGGGGACAACATTAAACACATGTCCCGCGTCGAGACACGGTTTATATATAATTTCGACTCAATTATACCCATGGGCTTGAACGCCGAATCTGAACTGTTCGGCTTTCTATAACACATTCCCGTGGGGGTGGTGGCCCCCCTCCCGATGTGGCCCAGAGGTGGAATCAATACCCACTCTGGTCCGCCTCTGGTGGGCGGCCACCATTCTTTTACTCTCCTCTCCGATGACTCTACAATCAAGTTACAAATTGGCTATAAATAGGGATCATGAAATACAGCTTTCAACACCGTTTTAAGATAGTCCGTATTAATCTTTTCAAATACTTTTTAAATATTGTCATATTTTATATAAATTTTTTCTTATAATATAATAAAGTGTTTGTGATATTATATTTAAAATGTATGTCTGTGCCTTCACATATGTATAGTTCATGGATAATGATATACACATTTTAACACATATTTTATATTTTAAATTTTATATCTTATATCTTTTATAAAAATGTATATTATAATTGTATATTCTTTTTATTTTTAGCCAAATAGTATGTTATGATGTAAAACAAACGAAAAATAATATAATTTATACTCCTATATATAAAGGACAACAATACGCATATGCACTGGGAAAAACCGCATCTGCGTTTTGTAAAGCAAGAAACCGCATTGCTAACGCACATGAAAATATTGTATAATAAACTTGAGAAATGCTAGATAACATGATTTGCTGAAACTAGAGTTGAAAATCGAAATATGCCAGACAATGTGATGACTATAGTTGAGTTATGCCAGACAACATGATTACTTAGAATGATGGCAAAAACAACACTTCTCTGTATAAAAAGAACAATTATCTGGACTGATCCATGCCAGGATTTATGTATGACCAGATCCACTACCATATTTTCGCTCCACCTTACTTTAAGGGATGTTGGGTATAAAAGGAGGATTAAACCCCTCTTACAGACCACCACTGAGGAAGGGGCCAGGAAAGGACCCCGAAACGCGTTTGGTTTCTGTACACTTTGGACATCAGCTGATGAACATTTATGAGACCCTAACATCCCGACAATTGGATCCTAACTTTGCCGGAACAGTGACACCGTGCAAATACGAACAAAGTAAGACGCCTTGATAATTACCAACTAGGTCCAGGCTTGCAAGATCGGTGAAAAGCTACCAAGAGATCTCTCATGCTGAGAGCTACATGACCACCTTGAGCAAGCGACTAGACCCAGGTATTGCCTAATCTGATTCAGTGAGCCTCGTGGGACGCCACGGTTATACTCACAACAGACGGCATATAACAGGTGCATTCCTATTACTAGACTGTACGTTGATTTGTTCCTATACAAGCAAATCTATCTCTTTAAATACAGGGACATTTATCCGCTTTTATCATCGGACATTATACCTGGCATATTTCTTCACTGGACTGTGTAGTGGTTCATCGAATATATACTGAATACATATCGAATATATAAACCACTTCTACATTTTATATTGTCTTTTATACCATTTATATTACCATAGTTGCCCTTTTTTTTTTATCTCTTTTTAGCATTGTCTATGTTATATTATTGTATTTATGCAGGTGTTATTATTACATTCTAATTCGCTATTTGGGTACTACATCATTTTATATTAGCATTGTATTTGATATTTTATTGCTATAAGTTCAGGGCTATTTATCAATTTTCCACTAATAAATTATTCTTATATTATATATATTTGTTCTTGGTCTTCACTTGGTCCAGCTGGAGAGTGCTCAGTCTTTCTACTTACATATACCAAAAATCATATGTACCCTAAACTAGTACCAACAAAACTGCCACCCTATCCCGTAGTTTCTAAAATGGGGTCACTTTTCTTGAGTTTCTATTTTAGGGGTGCATCAGGGGGGCTTCAAATGGGACACGGTGTAAAAAAAAACAGTCCAGCAAAATCTGCCTTCCAAAAACCGTATGGCATTCCTTTCCTTCTGCGCCCTGCCATGTGCCCGTACAGCGGTTTACGACCACATATGGGGTGTTTCTGTAAACTACAGAATCAGGGCCATAAATATTGAGTTTGGTTTGGCTGTTAACCCTTGCTTTGTAACTGGAAAAAAATTATTAAAATTGAAAATCTGCCCAAAAAGTGAATTTTTTAAATTGTATCTCTATTTTCCATTAATTCTTTTGGAACACCTAAAGGGTTAACAAAGTTTGTAAAATCAGTTTTGAATACCTTGAGGGGTGTAGTTTATAGAATGGGGTCATTTTTGGGTGGTTTCTATTATATAAGCCTCGCAAAGTGACTTCAGACCTGAAAATTGGGTTTTTGAAATTTGCTTCTAAACTTCTAAGCCTTGTAACATCCCCAAAAAATAAAATATCATTCCCAAAATGATCCAAACATGAAGTAGACATATGGGGAATGTAAAGTGATAACTATTTTTGGAGGTATTACTATGTATTATAGAAGTAGAGAAATTGAAACTTGGAAATTTGCAATTTTTGACAAATTTTGTGTAAATTTGGTATTTTTTTATAAATAAAAACGATTTTTTTTTTACTTCATTTTACCAGTGGCATGAAGTACAATATGTGACGAAAAAACAATCTCAGAATGGCCTGGATAAGTCAAAGCGTTTTATAGTTATCAGCACTTAAAGTGACACTGGTCAGATTTGCAAAAAATGGCCAAGTCCTTAAAGAGGACCTTTCACTAGAATAAAACATCTAAACTAACTATACAGACATGTAGAACGGCGCCCAGGGATCCCCCTGCACTTACTGTTATACCTGGGCGACACTCCGTTCTCCCGTTATAGCCTCCGGTATCTTCATAGTTAGGCTCCACCCAGGGGAACCTGCCGGCGTCTCATTCTCCCATGCTGTAACGCAGGCTATGAGCTGAGCGCTGTGATTGGCCAGCGTTACAGCATGGGAGAATGAGACGCCGGCAGGTTCCCCTGGGTGGAGCCTAACTATGAAGATACCGGGCGAACGGAGCGGCGCCCAGGTATAACAGTAAGTGCAGGGGAATCCCTGGGCGCCGCTCTACATGTCTGTATAGTTAGTTTAGATGTTTTATTCTAGTGAAAGATCCTCTTTAAGGTGAAATAGGGCTGAGTCCTTAAGGGGTTAAGGACCAAGTTCAGTTCGGAAATCACTTTGTGGGGCTTACATAGTAGAAACCCCCCATAAATGACCCCATTGTAGAAACACACCCCTCAAGTTACTCAAAACTGATTTTACAAACTTTGTTAATCCTTTAGGTGTTCCACAAGAATTAAAGGAAAACGGAGATTAAATTTCACTTTTGTGGCAGATTTTCCATTTTAATCCATTTTTTTCTTTAACACATCGAGGGTTAACAGCCAAACAAAACTCAATATTTATTACTCTGATTTTGCAGTTTACATAAACACCCCACATGTGTTCGTAAACTGATGCAAGGGCACACGGCAGGGCGCAGAAGACAAGCCATATGGTTTTTGGAAGGCAGATTTTGCGGAACTGGTTTTTAGATGCCATGTCCCATTTCAAGTTCCCATTTCCCACAAAAAGTGACCTTATTTTTGAAACTAGGGGATAAGGTGCCAGTTTTATTGGTACTATTTTGGGTACATATGATATTTAATTGCTCTATATTAAGTTTTCTGTGAGGCAAGGTAACCAAAAATGGCTGTTTTGGCACCGTTTTTATTTTTTGAACGTTCATCTGACAGGGTAGATCATGTGCTATTTTTTATAGAGCAGGTTGTTACGGATGCAATGATATCAAATACAGTATGTCTACTTTCTTTGTTTGTTTCAGTTTTACATAATAAAGCATTTTTGAAAAAAATATATATGTTTTTGTGTTTCCATTTTCTGAACGCCATATTTTTTTATTTTTCTGCCAATCGTCTTGTGCAGGGGCTCTTTTTTTGCAGGAAGAGTTAATGTTTTTATTGGTACAATTTTTGGGTACATATGGATTTTTTGATCATTATTACACTTTATGGGGCAAGGTGACCCAAAAATTGGTTGTTTTAGCACAGTTTTTATTTATTTATTTATTTTTACACCGTTTACCTGAGGGGTTAGGTCATGTGACATTTTTATAGAGCAGATGGTTATGGACGTGGCAATACCTAATATGTATACTTTTTCTTATTTATTTAAGTTTTACACAACAATAGCATTTTTGAAACAAAAAAAAAATTATGTTTTAGTGTCTCCATTGAAATAAATAACAGGAATAGCTCACTCCTATGCGATCAGGACCAGGTGCTCTAGGCCAGGAAACTGTATCACCTGTACAGAGAAAAATACTGGAAATAGATAAATAAACTGGACTGGCACTCTGTATGTGTGGTGTAATACGGATAAAATACAATAAAATGTCAATAAAACATATAAAATGCAATATAAAGTGATCACACAATTTAATTCAAATAGCAATACAATCACCAAAATATATGGCAAAAAATCATAATAGCTAAAAAATAGACACTGCACAGCAATATTATGTAAAATAAACACTGCAATAACAATAATAGATTGTTCATAAAATATGATCCTAATGTATTCTTGGAATCATGTCCAATAATGTTCAATGATGTTCCTACATATATGGGTCTTTTGATAGAACAAAAAAGCAGGTGAAATGTCCTTCCTCTCAAATGCTATATAGAGGGAAATGCCGCTTGAATGTGCGGTTGTAAGTTCTGTCCGTGATTTGAAGAGGACTTTGAAAAAAACAGGTTCCCAAAATAGCTTTAGTTACGATCCAATTCAATAGGTGGATAAAGTGCTGTGTGCTCTAAGGTAACAATGAATCTTACCTTGGCCCAGATGATATTCAAAGTGGATATAGATACCACATACCTGATTATTCCTCTGTAATATGCACGGTTTCGTGTTATATGGATGAACGCCGAGGTAGCGTGGTCTATGGCGTGCTCCTGGCTTAGTCCGTAGCAAGGTATCGTGAAAGCTGATGACCGGACTGTTCGTATCCCAGGACGCCCACGTCTCACGTGATCTATGACGTGCCTCTAGTCCGTGACCATGTCGAGGTATCGCAGGAACTGTGCTCAGCGGTTTCTATGTAGAAAGATTTTTTACTGGAGCGCTCCAATTTTTAAAGAAATATTCACAGACTTTGTGTCATCTGTAAAAAGGCCTTAGACGAAATGGGAGCTATTTCCCATTTCGTCTAATAACTGGTTGAACCTCCTTTGGCAGCAATAACTTCAACCAAACGTTTCCTGTAGTTGCAGATAGACGTGCACAACGGTCAGGAGTAATTCTTGACCATTCCTCTTTACAGAACTGTTACAGTTCAGTAATATCCTTGGGATGTCTGGTGTGAATCGCTTTCTTGAGGTCATGCCACAGCATCTCAATCGGGTTGAGGTCAGGACTCTGACTGGGCCACTCCAGAAGGCGTATTTTCTTCTGTTTAAGCCATTCTGTTGTTGATTTACTTCTATGTTTTGGGTCGTTGTCCTGTTGCAACACCCATCTTTTGTTGAGCTTCAGCTGGTGGACAGGTGGCCTTAAGTTCTCATGCAAAATGTCTTGATAAACTTGGGAATTCATTTTTCCTTCGATGATAGCAATCCGTCCAGGCCCTGATGCAGCAAAGCAGCCCCAAACCATGATGCCCCCACCACCATACTTCACAGTTGGGAAGAAGATTTGATGTTGGTGTGCTGTGCCTCTTTTTCTCCACACATAATGTTGTGTGTTTCTTCCAAACAACTCAACTTTGGTTTCATCTGTCCACAGAATATTTTGCCAGTACTGCTGTGGCACATCCAGGTGCTCTTGTGCAAACTGTAAACGTGCAGCAATGTTTTTTTTTTTTTGGACAGCAGTGACTTCCTCTGTGGTATCCTCCCATGAAATCCATTCTTGTTTAGTGTTTTACGTATCGTAGATTCGCTAACAGGGATGTTAGCATATGCCACAGACTTTTGTAAGTCTTTAGCTGACACTCTAGGATTCTTCTTCACCTCATTGAGCAGTCTGCTCTGTGCTCTTGCAGTCATCTTTACAGGACGGCCACTCCTAGGGAGAGTAGCAGCAGTGCTGAACTTTCTCCATTTATAGACAATTTGTCTTACCGTGGACTGATGAACAGCAAGGCTTTTGGAGATACTTTTATAACCCTTTCCACTTTTATGCAAGTCAACAATTCTTAATAGTAGGTCTTCTGAGAGCTCTTTTGTGCAAGGCATCATTCACATCAGGAAATGCTTCTTGTGAAAAGCAAACCCAGAACTGGTGTGTGTTTTTTTATAGGGCAGCTGTAACCAACACCTCCAATCTCATCTTATTGATTGGACTCCAGTTGGCTGACACCTCACTCCAATTAGCTCTTGGAGATGTCATTAGTCTAGGGGTTCACATACTTTTTCCACCTGCACTGTGAATGTTTACATGGTGTGTTCAATAAAAACATGGTAACATTTAATTCTTTGTGTGTTATTAGTTTAAGCAGACTGTGATTGACTATTGTTGTGACTTAGATGAAGATCAGATCACATTTTATGACCAATTAGTGCAGAAATCCATATCATTCCAAAGGGTTCACATACTTTTTCTTGCAACTGTATATATATATATATATATATATATATATATATCTCTTATATTATAAAAATGAGTTTATGTCTGTCTGTCTGTCTAGACGTCTGTCTGGACGTTCTTTATGCGCGACCAAACGACTGGACCGATCTTCACCAAATTTGGCACACAGGTACATCAGGTGACCGGGAAGGTTTTAGAGTGGGTCTCCGCTCTCTAGGACGTACCGTTCCTCAGATATTCCAAAAAAAATTACCTGCATTAGCCAATAAAAGCCCCCAACTGCTATGCACATGGTCACATGTCCCTTATCAGTCAATAAAAGCTTGCAGGCTCTTAGTCTCCACATACACACAGTATTATTCCAGGTTTCCATAACAACCCAGCCATTTTTCTTCAGTGCTATAAGTCAACTTTAGGCTAGGACTACACGACGACATGCACAGCTCAGCAGACAGTATCACACAATAGACTTAGATACACAGCAGACAGTATCACACATGATAGGATTAGATACACAGCTCAACAGACAGCATCACACATGATAGGATTAGACACACCGCTCAACAGACAGTATCACACATGATAGGATTAGATACACAGCTCAGCAGGCAGTATCATAGGGTAGGATATTAGATACACAGTTCAGCAGACAGTATCACACAGGATAGAATTAGATACAAAGCTCAGCAGACAGTGTCACACAGGATAGTATTAGATACACAGCTCCGCAGACAGTATCACACAGGGTAGGATTAGATACACAGCTCATCAGACAGTATCACACAAGATAAGATTAGATACACAGCTCAGCAGACAGTATCACACAGGATATGATTAGATACACAGCTTAGGAGACAGTATCACACAACATAAGATTAGATACACAGCTCAGCAGACAGTATCACACAGGATAGGATTAGATACACTAATCAATGTACTCGCGTACTAATCTTCCTAGCACTGACTGGTGCACATAACATTATATTGATTTAGAATTATGTCAGTGTTATACAATACATTCCAGAACTCTAAGGGTTACATAGCATCATAAATCAATATAATGCTATCAGTGCTAGGAGAGTCAGTACGGGAGCTTCTGCAGACACATGCTGCGGGTTCAATACATTGAACTTGCTTCTGTGAAACCAGCCATAAGGGTTATTAGGTGACATGCACAGAGTACCATTCACACAGCTAGAAAGAATGGCTCAATATTTTTAATAAAGACCAATTGAAAAAAACTCTTTCTAAGCCAAAATGTGTAAAATGCAATCATAAAAAAATTGCACATAGCCTTTAAACATATTAAATAAAATATATAGATACATACATATTTATATACATGTATACACAGGATAGAATATATATACAGTACAAACCAAAAGTTTGGACACACCTTCTCATTCAAAGAGTTTTCTTTATTTTCATGACTATGAAGGCATCAAAACTATGAATTAACACATGTGGAATTATATACATAACAAACAAGTGTGAAACAACTGAAAATATGTCATATTCTAGGTTCTTCAAAGTAGCCACCTTTTGCTTTGATTACTGCTTTGCACACTCTTGGCATTATCTTGATGAGCTTCAAGAGGTAGTCACCTGAAATGGTCTTCCAACAGTCTTGAAGGAGTTCCCAGAGATGCTTAGCACTTGTTGGCCCTTTTGCCTTCACTCTGCGGTCCAGCTCACCCCAAACCATCTCGATTGGGTTCAGGTCCGGTGACTGTGGAGGCCAGGTCATCTGGCGCAGCACCCCATCACTCTCCTTCATGGTCAAATAGCCCTTACTTTCAAAGTTTTCCCAATTTTTCGGCTGACTGACTGACCTTCATTTCTTAAAGTAATGATGGCCACTCGTTTTTCTTTACTTAGCTGCTTTTTTCTTGCCATAATACAAATTCTAACAGTCTATTTAGTAGGACTATCAGCTGTGTATCCACCTGACTTCTCCTCAACGCAACTGATGGTCCCAACCCCATTTATAAGGCAAGAAATCCCACTTATTAAACCTGACAGGGCACACCTGTGAAGTGAAAACCATTTCAGGGGACTACCTCTTGAAGCTCATCAAGAGAATGCCAAGAGTGTGCAAAGCAGTAATCAAAGCAAAAGGTGGCTACTTTGAAGAACCTAGAATATGACATATTTTCAGTTGTTTCACACTTGTTTGTTATGTATATAATTCCACAAGTGTTAATTCATAGTTTTGATGCCTTCAGTGTGAATCTACAATTTTCATTTTCAATTAGTCATGAAAATAAAGAAAACTCTTTGAATGAGAAGGTATGTCCAAACATTTGGTCTGTACTGTATATATATATATATATATATATATATACACACATATACACACACACTGTGTAGATATATATATATATATATATATATATATACACATACACACACACACACACACACACACTGAAGAAATCGACAGCACTCCTTGGCTTGAGGAAGGTTCTGTGAGAGGACCGAAACGTCGCTGCTGTGAAATGTGTGAATAGAACGTGGGATCAATACAAGTACATCAATGCTCTTACAAAGACACTCAGCTTTTAACCTGGATTCAAAGCACTGCATAAACTGTAAGTTGGGGCTCAGTTGTGGATATAAAAAGTCTACACACCCCTGTTAAAATGTCAGGTTTCTGTGCTGTAAAAAATGAGACAAAGATAAATCATTTCAGAACTTTTTCCACCTTTAATGTGACCTATAAACTGTACAACTCAATTGAAAAACAAACTGAAATCTGTGGTTGCATAAGTGTGCACACCCTCTTATAACTGGGAATGTAGCTGTGTTCAGAATTAAGCAATCACATTCAAAATCATGTTAAATAGGAGTCAGCATACACCTGTCATCATTTAAAGTGCCTCTGATTAACTCCAAATAAAGTTCAGCTGCTCTAGTTGGTATTTTCCTGAAATTTTCTTAGTTGCATCCCACAGCAAAAGCCATGGTCCACAGAGAGCTTCCAAAGCATCAGAGGGATCTCATTGTTAAAAGGTATCAGTCAGGATAAGGGTACAAACGAATTTCCAAGGCATTAGATATTCCATGGAACACAGTGAAGACAGTCATCATAAAGTGGAGAAAATATGGCACAACAGTGACATTACCAAGAACTGGACGTCCCTCCAAAATTGATGAAAAGACAAGAAGAAAACTGGTCTGGGAGGCTACCAAGAGGCCTACAGCAACATTAAAGGAGCTGCAGGAATATCTAGCAAGTACTGGCTGTGTGGTACATGTGACAACAATCTCCCGTATTCTTCATATGTCTGGGATATGGGGTAGAGTGGCAAGACGAAAGCCTTTTTTCCTTACGAAGAAAAACATCCAAGCCAGGCTACATTTTGCAAAAACACATCTGAAGTCTCCCAAAAGCATGTGGGAAAAGGTGTTATGGTCTGATGAAACCAAGGTTGAACTTTTTGGCCATAATTCCAAAAGATATGTTTGGCGCAAAAACACTGCACATCACCAAAAGAACACCATACACACAGTGAAGCATGGTGGGGCCAGCATCATGCTTTGGGGCTTTTTTTCTTCAGCTGGAACTGGGGCCTTAGTTAGGCTACTTTCACACCCGCGTTCGGTGCAGATTCGTTTTGTATCTGCACAGATACCAGTCAATATTGGCACAAAACCTTCAGGCTTCTGCCAGAAAGCTGAACATGAAGAGGAACTTCATCTTTCAGCATGACAACGACTCAAAGCATACATCAAAATCAACAAAGGAATGGCTTCACCAGAAGAAGATTAAAGTTTTGGAATGGCCCAGCCAGAGCCCAGACCTGAATCCGATTGAAAATCTGTGAGGTGATCTGAAGAGGGCTGTGCACAGGAGATTCCCTCGCAATCTGACAGATCTGGAGTGTTTTTGCAAAGAAGAGTGGGCAAATCTTGCCAAGTCAAAATGTGCCATGCTGATAGACTCATACCCAAAAAGACCGAGTGCTGTAATAAAATCAAAAGGTGCTTCAACAAAGTATTAGTTATGCAACCATATTATTTTATTTTTATATTTTTTCTTCCCTCTACCTTAAAGATTTCAGTTTGTTTTTCAACTGAGTTGTACATTTTCTAGGACACATTAACTCCTTAAGGACACAGCCATATTTCACCTTAAGGACCAGGCCATTTTTTGCAAATCTGACCAGTGTCACTTTATATGGTGATAACTTTAAAACACTTTGACTTAGCCAAGCCATTCTGAGATTGTTTTTTTCGTCACATATTGTACTTCATGACACTGGTAAAATAGAGTAAAAAAAAATTCACTTTTATTTATTTAAAAAAATACCAAATTTACAAAAATTAGCAAAAACTCGCAAATTTCCAAGTTTCAATTTCTTTACTTGTATAATACATAGTAATACCTACAAAAATTGTTATTACTCTACATTCCCCATATGTCTACTTCATGTTTGGATAATTTTGGGAATGCCATTAAATTTTTTGGGAACGTTACAAGGCTTAGAAGTTTAGAAGCAAATATTGGCATTTTTCAGAAATTTTAAAAACCCACTTTTTAAGGACCAGTTCAGGTCTGAAGTCACTTTGTGAGGCTTACATAATAAAAACTACCCAAAAATGACCCCATTCTAGAAACTACACCCCTCAAGGTATTCAAAACTGATTTTACAAGCTTTATTAACACTTTAGGCATTCCATAAGATTTAATGGAAAATGGAGATAAAATTTCAGAATTTAAATTTTTGGGCAAATTTTCTATTTTAAACCATTTTTTTCCAGTAACAAAGCAAGGGTTAACAGCCAAACAAAACTTAATATTTATTGCCCTGATTCTTTAGTTTACAGAAACACCCCATATGTGGTCGTAAAACTGCTGTATGACCAAACGGCAGGGCGCACAAGGAAAGGAATGCCATATGGTTTCTGGAAGGCAGATTTTGATGGCCTTTTGTTTTTGACACCATGTCCCATTTGAAGCCCCCTGATGCACCCCTAGAGTAGAAACTCCAAAAAAGTGACCCCATTTTTGAAACTACGGGATAAGGTGGCAGTTTTGTACTATTTTAGAGTACATATGATTTTTGGTTGCTCTATATTACACTTTGTGTGAGGCAAGATAACAAAAAATAGAAATTCTGAAATTTCATCTCCATTTGCCAATAACTCTTGTGCAACACCTAAAGGGTTAACAAAGTTTGTAAAATCAGTTTTGAATACCTTGAGGGGTGTAGTGTCTTAAATGGGGTAACTTTTTGGAGTTTCTACTCTAGGGGTGCATCAGGGGGGCTTCAAATGGGACATGGTGTCAAAAAACCAGTCCAGCAAAAACCGCCTTCCAAAAACCATATGGCGTTCCTTTCCTTCTGCGCCCTGCCGTGTGGCCATACAGCAGTTTACGACCACATATGGGGCATTTCTGTAAACTACAAAATCAGGGCCATAAATATTGAGTTTTGTTTGGCTGTTAACCCTTGCTTTGTTATGGGAAAAAAAGGATTAAAATGGAAAATTTTGGCACGGTTTTTATTTTTTATTATTTACAACGTTCATCTGACAGGTTATATCATGTGCTATTTGTATAGAGCAGGTTCTTACAGACGCGGCGATACCCAATAGGTATACCATATTTTTATTTATTTAGGTTTTACACAATAATATCATTAAAAAAAAAAAAATATATATATATATATATATATATATATGTTTTAGTGTCTCCATAGTCTGAGAGACAGTTTTTTTATTTTTTGGGCGATTGTCTTATGTAGGGTATCATGTATTGTTGCGGGATGAGGTGACGGTTAGATTGGCACCATTGTGGGGGGCATACGCCTTTTTGATCGCTTGGTGTTGCACTTTTAGTGACGTAAGGTGACAAAACAAATTTTTTTTTTAGCACAGTTATTAACATTTTTTGACAGTGTTCACCTGAGGGGTTTTTTCATATGATATTTTTATAGAGCCGGTCGTAACGGGCGTGGCGATACCTAATATGTATACTTTCTTTTATTTTTTTAAGTTTTACACAATAATATAATTTTTGAAAATAAATAAATCATGTTTTAGTGTCTCCATAGTCTGAGAATCCAAGATTTTTCAGTTTTTGGGCGATTGTCTTAGGTAGGGTATCATTTTTGTGGGATGAGATGACGGTTAGATTGGCACTATTTTGGGGGGCATACGACTTTTTGATCGCTTGCTAATACACTTTTTGTGATGTAAAATGGCTTTTTTGAAACTTTTTCTTTACGGTGTTCACCTCAGGGTTTAGGTCATGTGGTATTTTTATAGAGCAGGTTCTTACGGATGCGGCGATAACTAATATGTCTACTTTTTTTTTTTTACGTTTAACATGAAAAAGCATTTTTGAAACAAAAAAATCATGTTTTAGTCTGAGAGCCATAGTTTTTTTTATTTATTGAGCCATTGTCTCATGTAGAGGCTAATTTTTTGCGGGATGAGGTCACGGTTTGATTGGTACTATTTTGGCGTATATATGACTTTTTTGATCACTTTTATTAACTTTTTGGGGAAGTAAGGTGGGCAAAATTTCAATTTCATCATAGTTTTTATTAAAATATTTTTATGGTGTTCACCGTGCGGGGAAAGTAACATGACCATTTTATAGATCAGGTCATTAAGGACGCGGTGATATCAAACATAGGGAAATGTAGGGAATATTATTGTTTTAATTTTTTATCAGTGATACATGTTTATTTATTTATTTTTATTTTTTTTTAACTTCTTTTTACTTTTTTATTTGACCCAGACCCACTTGGTTCTTGAAGATCCAGTGGGTCTGATGTCTGAATAATACAGTACAGTACACTATATAGTGTACTGTACTGTATTTTCACTTTACAAAGTCTGATTAGACTTCTGCCTTTAGCAGAAGTCTGATCAGCACCATGGACAGCCTCTGATCAGCACCATGGACAGCCGGAAGCCTGAGAAGGCGTCCGGTTGCCATGGTAGCCATCACTCACTGCCAAAACAGAGCAGTGGGTGATGGGGAGGGAGGGAGGAGGCTCCCTCCCTGTTAATCTCTTCCATACAGCAGTCCCTACGGATCGCGGCATGGAAGGGGTTAAATGCCTGACATCTGTGCCAGCAGATGTCAGGCGTGTTTTATTGCAGACTAGACCGCAATTAAAGTTTTTTGCTTAAAAAGGGTGTTTTATTAATAGAAGAATATAACCACAGTATCTAAAGGGTGTATCTCACACGTCCTGATCCAGACTAGGCCGGATTCTAAGTTTTGTGTACAAAATGGCTGTTTTTCAGATAACTGAATAGAAACACAGTATCTAAAGGGTGTATCTCACATGTACTGATCCAGACTAGGCCGGATTTTAAGTTTTTTGCCCAAAATGGTTGTTTTTCAAATAACTGAACAGAACCACAGTATCTAAAAGGTGTATCTCACAATGACATATGCAGCAAAGGCTGCAAAATTAACATTTTTGCCCAAAACGGGTGTTTGTTTAATAACAGAATATGACAGAGTGAATTTCACACGTGCTGATGCTGCAAGGGCTGTAAAATTGTGTATTTTGCCAAAAAAGGGTGTTTTTAAAAACCCAGAAAATCATGGCTGTATTTCTAGCTTAAATTGCACACTGAATAATCCTGCAAAGGCACCAGATGTTGGATATTGCCAAAAATTGGTGTTTTTTCAAAGCCAGAAAATTTTTTTTTTTTTTAAAACTTGTTTTTAACAATCACAGATGCAGCAAGGGCTGCAATATTAAGTATTTTGCAAAAAAAGGTTTTTTTTTTATAACAGAATATGAAAGCTGTATATAACGATTGAATTTCACACGTGCAGATGCAGCTAGGGCTGTAAAATAGTGTATTTTGCATGAAAAGAGTGTTTGTAAAAACCCAGAAAATTATAACTGTATTTCTAGCTTAAATTGCACAGTGACTAATCCTGCAAATGCACCAGATGTTGTATATTGCCAAAAAAGGGTGTGTTTTTAAAAACCAGATTATTAGTGCAGTATTTCAAGCTTGGATTTGAATGTCAGAAAAGCTCAGATGCAGTGCTGGTGCACTAAGCTTGCATAAAATGGCCACCGCCGCCCACCTAACAGACGGATAAAAGTTATTTTTTTCTGTCCCTGGGCTCAGGGCAGGGTAAAAAGATTGTGCCCTGCACCCACACAGCTAATTCTATGTCGATCGCTGAGTTCAATTGGAATTCTGATCACAGATTCTGTCCTATTCTCTCCCTGAAAGCACCAGCAGAATCCTCTCCCTACACTGGTACCAGCAGAGTGACGTGCAGCGCTACGTGACTCCAGCTTATATAGAGGCTGGGTCACATGCGGCACTGGCCAATCACAGCTATTCCATTAGTAGGCATGGCTGTGATGGCTTCTAAGGGCACACCGTTAAACGCTTGTTGATTGGCTGCTCTGCAGCCTTTCAAAAAGCGCTAAGAAATGGCCGAACACCGAACCCGAACTTTTACTGAAAGGTTCGGGTCCGGGGTCCAAAAATCCTAAAGTTCGGTACGAACCCGAACTTTACAGTTGCAACATCTGTGGCATTGTGCTGTGTGATCAAACTGCTCATGGGAGCAAAACCGAAAGTGTTGCGTTTATATTTTTGCTCAGTGTTATGTATATATATATATATATCTTATAAGTCAATGCCACAGTTTACTATAACTATATACAATACAAATGCGGGGGCTCATAGGCAGGGGAGTTCTGGGACTCATAGGCAATTGTCCTCCACCACAAGCTGCTGACTCATATTAGACGCCACTGACAAGAGCAGCCTGCACATACTCTGCTCTTACAGGTCTACAGCACAGGCGCAGATAGACTGCGAAGAGGATCTGGCATGGACGAGCTTGCCATGGACAAATTCGGCTGCAGGGCAGAGCAGGGCTCAGGGGGTGTGGCTTCAAATAGGAGAAAAAACACACAGATCTGCTTTATGACATATATTAGGAAGTTTACTTTTCCCCTGCCTCCCACACACTAATAGCAAATACATAGAGAATGCACAAACCATTTAATAAATCAGAAATGTCATTGTGAATTGCTGCTTCTTACATAAAGGTTCTGTTTTTTGAATAAAATACAGGTTCCTACAACATGGCCAACCATTTAACTAATGGAGTTTGACAGTGGTTGCACCCCACTATTCATACATTTATCACATATCCTTGTTTTATACCATTATTTTAACAAGTAGAACAGCTATAATCAGACAATAGGAAATATTGTAGAAGAGTCACATATTGTACTAACCTTGGCTTAAATGCTTTACCAGACTCCTGTTTAGCGCTGCTAGGAAGCAAGCCTAAATAATAAAGAAAAAGAAATATAGTCTGCTAAACAAGTCATGGATACAAAGCCCTAAAGGAAATGTCCCTGCAAGGTTAGGGCCGCAAAACAGTCAATATAAACAATATTCTCAACATTCAAGAAATCCACAATGTTAGGGTCCATTCACACGTCCGTAGAATGGGTCCGTATCCGTTCCGCAATTCTGCGGAATGGGTGCGGACCCATTCATTCTCTATGGGGAAGGAATGGATGCAGACAGCAAACAGTGTGCTGTCCGAATCCGCATTTCCGGAGCGCGCCCCCGATCTTCCGGTCCGCGGCTCCGGAAAAAAATAGAACATGCCCTATTCTTGTCCACAATTGCGGACAAGAATAGGCAGTTCTATTGGGTGCTGGCCGAGTGTATTGCAGATCCGCAATACACTACGGACGTGTGAATGGATCCTTACATTCATTCAAATCGGAAGAAGTGTTTGCAGCATGCTACACAAAGACAAGGTTAGGGTGCCCACACAGAACAGTAATTCTTATCATCAATATGACTGGAAAAGGGCGGATCAGTCGTCTGTTCCAATTTCTGTCTGCAAAACATGGAAGTATATGAGCGTACATATGGCATCTGTGTTTTTGACCCTGAACCTATTCATTTGAATGAATGAGTCCCAGATGGGAAACAGACAAGAATGGTGCATGTTGAGAGTTTCTTAGCACAGACACAGACCAGACTTCCACAAAAGGAGGGTATAATAAGAGCACCACCTTTCCTAAGAAATATAATAAAAAATGGCAGAGAGAGGACAGGAATCCAGGTCAACATCAGGGAAGGGGTCATTAGGGGGAAACACCATCCCCTCTCCTCTCCCTCCTTTACCTCCTCAGTCAACACCAACTCGCCCTCTTTTTTAGTACAGAGCCAAATTCCTTATCAGCTAAGAGACAGAAACAGAGGAGGCGAGAACCAGACACAGACAGTGACACACAGGTCATAAACCTCTCATCACGTGTACTGACTAAGGCTAAGTTCACACGAACGTGTGTGATCCGTGGCCGTATTGCGGCCCGCAAATCGCGGGCCGCAATACACGGCCACAGTTCCGTGTGCATTCCGCATCACGGATGCGGACTCATTCACTTCAATGGGTACGCAAATCTGGAATCGCGGAACGGCCGCACGGGACGTGGGGTTACGTCCCGTACTTCCGTTCCGCAAAAAGATAGAACATGTCCTATCTTTTAGCGGAACGGGCGGATCGCGGACCCATTAAAGTGAATGGGTCCGCGATCCGATGCGGCTGACCTACGGCCGGCGATCGTGCATTGCAGCCCGCTATTTGTGGGCCGCAGCACAGGCACGGGTCACACACGTTCGTGTGAACTCGGCCTAAGTTAGAGATTGGTCTTTTAAAAAGAGGTCTTTCATTTGTACCCACCACTGAGTTCACACCATTCTTCTGGGTAAAAGATTTGAACCTATTCTGTCGAAAGCTAAAATGGCATAAGTTCTTCAAGCATTCCAATTGACAATCATGTGGGGACTTGGGGATCTGTGAGAATGACTTTGTGGATTTACAGGTCTTCATGGAACTTTGGGAAGAGAGCTCCCGCAATCCAGGAGAAATTTCCCTTCACTGATCTCCGTCCAGGGAGTACCAAATAGCCAACGCCCTTTAATTATGAGCATATCGATATCTTTCTTCAGCTAGTCGTCTCCGAGTTTGAAAATCTAAAAATTAGGCACCCCCCTTAACTATAATCTAACAAGAGGTGAGAGGGAGGCACTAAAGTCATTGGAGAAAGATAAATCAATTATCAAGCCAATCGGATAAAGGTGCCAATCTTGTAATTCTTGAACACAAGAAATATCAGAAGATGTGCCATGACATTCTAAAGGACGGAGGAGGCTACTGTGTAATATGGACAGACCCCACACCCTTTTTTAAGTGGAGTTAGAAACAATCCTGAATGTCGGGATAACCAAGAAGGTCATTAACAAAGCTGAATATAAATTCATCCTTCCTAAGACATTGAAGCAAGCAACCTTCTACGCAATCCCCAAAATCCACAAGGGCCTGTACTCCTTGAAAGGACGCCCGATTGTATCAGGGGTTAACTCTCTAATGCAAAATTGCGGTCTATACCTGGACCAGGTCCTCCAGACAATTCCTTCTGGCCCTCCCATCGTATACCCGAGATACGATGGACTTCCTCTGGAAGATTGAAACCCTAACTGTGGACCCCTCATGCCTCAGCCAGCATTGACGTAGAATCCCTCTATAGCTCAATTCGACACGATAAGAGACTGTCTGCTGTAGCCTATTATCTTAGCATGAGGGGTACACAATTTGCAGCCCACAATCAGTTTATCCTCTCTCTATTAGAGTTTATCCTCACTCACAACTTCTTTGTGTTCAACTGCCGTTTCTACCACCAGCTCAAGGGGTACTGCGATGGGGAGCCTCTGTGCTCCCATGTATGCAAATCTCTTCCTGGGCTGGTGGGACGACACTGTCGTATTTCCAGATAAACAAACATGGTGGAGTAATAAAGTCTCATTCTGGACAAGATACATCGAGGACATTTTTGTAATCTGGAACGGGAATAGAGAGGATTTCAATAAATTCATCGATACATTAAACATGAGTAAAATTGGTCAGAAATTCACTCACAAAATTCAAGACGAGCAAATCACCTTTTTGGATGTGAGGATGAACAAACAGGGTGGAAAACTGATGACCACACTGTTCAGGAAACCCACAGCAACAAATTAAATTTTACATTGAGATAGTTACCATCCCCCGGTCGTAAAAAGAGGCATCCCCAAAGGCCAATATTTGCGGGTTCGGAGGAACTTTTCGGACACTAAGAACTTCAATATAGAAGCCAGAAAATTACAGAACAGATTCCTCGATAGGGGGTATCCACAAGGTATCCTGAGGGATGCCTTTAAGCAAGCATCCATGCAGGAGAGATAGGATCTCCTCACCCCTAGAGCCCCACCTGACAAAAAGACTCAGATACGTCTAATCTCCACCTTCGATAGGGGTAACGCTAAAATTAAAAGAGTCTTGGACAAATACTAGCCCAGCCTATCGATGGATCCAGATCTGTCATGTGTAATCACGACTCACCCCAGAATTACCTACCGAAGGGGAAGAAGCCTCAAAGATTGACTAGTTCATAGTCACTATACAGCTCCGATAGGAATAGGCACGTGTCTGGACCGCAACCCCTTGGGAATCTTCCGTTGCGGTAGTTGTAAAGCATGCAACTACATCTCCACTTCCAAAAAGATCTCTTGCTCTACTACCAACCAGATCTTTAAGATCAGGGATTTGTCTCTATTTGTCAATGCCCCTGCCCCAAGGATTATGTGGGCAAGACTAAGAGGGAGCTAAGGAGAAGAATATGTTAACATGTTAATGACATTCGTAAGAAAAATGCGACACCAGTAGCTAATCATGTAATCGAACATCATGCAGGGGATGCTCGTACCCTAAGCTTCTCAGTCCTGGAAGTCACGAAAAGGTGATTGGGATAAGAGGATTCTCCAAAAGGAAGCGGAATGGATCTTCAGATTCCACTCCCAATCACCTACTGGTCTGAATGAGAGACTAACCTTTAATTGTTTCCTATGATTTATCTTCCGGATAATTGGCATCAGCATTCTGTACATTAACAGGTGACAGTAGTCTGGTCAGGGATAAGGAAAGTATCCAAATATAATGTGATGGTGTTCATTACACCTCATATATTAATTCAATATAATTTTTAGATATCTTCTTGTGAACCATTTATCAAATACCAGATAGGAATAGTCCTCTCTTGGGGTCCTTTATCTCAAATCCCCCTAGAATTATCGCATCTTTAAGGGTGATCTGTATACTTTAAAAAAAAAAGGGGGGAGGGGGGGGGACTTTTGCGACCTGTCACTAAGAAAAGGCCACCAATAGGGATTTTGCCCCCCCCCCCTCCTTGACAACTATAGGGTAGAACCTGATCCCCGCAGAGGAGGAGGGTCATGTACAGTTTCATCATACTCACCGGCCTCCTCCCCCTGGTTTTCCGGAAGCACGTGATGCGCCTCATCGCGTGCATTCCACAGCAGAGACTGGGACTTCCCTCTGCGCTTCCTGCCATACGCTTCGAGATCCAGTCGCGTTTGCGCTCCACCGGTCTGCGTTCCACTGACCGGAAGCAGTTGCTCCGGCGGGAATAGGAATGTATCGGCCACATATTTAAATTTGAGCCCGAACCACAGGGGACCTATGCACCATCAGGCATCAGGACTCAGGCAGGCAACCACTGAGTAAATACCATCACGAGCACCCACCATACCATTTTGGGTACCCTCATGATCATCTCATTGATACAGGTATGTTCTTTCACTTTTATTGTAGGTGGAGTGTTACCCGTTTTTAGCTGGGAACTCCAGATGGAACTACCTTCATCTCCTCCCTGAATTTTGTTGCCTGAGTCAACATATAGTTTTGTGTTTTATCTATCTAAGTATCTGAAAGTATCTGAACTACCCATGGCTAAATGTTAACAACAGATTTGACCTATACTAGCCTCCCCACAATGACCCCCTGAGGAACCTTTACTGGGGAAACACGTTGGGGTACTTGGAAGCATTTATAAGTTTATAGGGTGCAAGAGGGAAAGTCAGCACAGGCACAAGGACGGAGGGTCTCCACCACCAGGGATCACCTTCGGGCTTTAGGGATAGGCAGGGTATTCGTAGGGAAAGCTTTTCCCTTTAGTGTACCCCCTCTGCCCTAATAACCTGTGCCAATTTCCCCCCTGATTATTATTTTGTATCTATTTTGATTTAGTTTACACAAGCTAATATCTAACTAGAACTCACTAGGAGGTAATTTTAAATGATAGAAATAAAACTTGAGCTTTTTTAGGAGTCCTTTGAATTTATGATACGTTCAAGAGATGGGACCTTTGTTTTTATAATCATCACACTATCTAATTTTTTCTGATACTTTCTTAGCACGGAAATGTAAATTGCATAATTAACTTTAATGGGTCCGTGTTCTATGCAGGTGCACTTCAATTATGGTTGATGAATCAGACCATAGGCAACACTAGTTGTTAGGGATATCACAATAGGAAATATTTGCAATGACGGGAATGATTTTCCACATGAGTCCTGCAGCATGTGTTTGCATGTGTGTGCTGCAAGTCAAGCTTTTAAACAGTAGTGGTGCCACTGATTGAACAAATATTAATTATTTATTTGCGATATCCCTAACAACTAGTGTTCCAATAGTCAACAATGTCTGGGGCATAGGTATCACCCAGCTTATTCCTGAGCATGGTATACAATATGTTGTACAATCTACAATAATGATGTACAGGGGGCACTACATAATAGAAAACAATGGGGGAGATTTATCAAAACTGGTGTAAAGGAAAACTGGATTAATTGTCCATATCAACCAATCAGATCCCACCTTTCATTTTCCAAAGGAGCTCTGAAAAATGAAAGGTGGAATCTGATGAGTTGCTACTGGCATCTAAGGCAGATTTCATTTACACCAGTTTTGATCACATTTCCCCAAACTCTGTAATTCTTGTTGTGGCTTGCCTTCAGGTGGGGAAACAAGATTTGTCAGGGCAATGCTGTTAGTTACACTGGTGAGAATGAGGTAACAGATTCCCTTCCAGTCAGATTTAGGGTCCTTTGAAAAAACAGTGGCAGCCATGTGCAGTCTACAAATTGCGGAACGCACACGGGCCGGTATCCGTGTTATTGCGGATCGACAATTTGCGGACAACAAAACACATACGGCTGTCCGAATGAGCCCTTATCCTGAGGATAGGTCATTAATATCAGTTCGGCTGGGGTCCAACACCCAGCTCCCCCGCTGATCAGCTGTTTGAGGAGAAGGCGCACATGCAGTCTCCCGTCCTGTCCACTGCTGCAGTCTTTGGTCCTTGCTATAGACAGCAGTGGTGAACAGGAATAGACGGGAAACAGCACATGCACGATGTACGCACCTTCTCCTCATACAGCTAATAGTGGGGGTGCCGGGTGTCGGAACCTAGCCGATCTGATATTGATGACCTATACTGAGGATAGGTCATCACTAGTAAAAGCCCGGAGAACCTCTTTAAGATTTTTAATAATAGAAAGAATAGACTCAACAGTAATGACCTACAAGAAAAGGTCAATAAAAGACACAAAAGTACAAGATACGGGTGATCAAGTTAAATAATCCTGTCACATATGTCATAGTGCCCGGTTTCTGGCTATGCCTAATAAACAAGTAAGAAAAAACCCTAGCTGGTGAGATCGAGGAAGGACAGTCAGTATTAAAAAAGAGGAAAGGAAAAGAAAGAAGGAAAGAAAGAAAGAAAGAACAAGAGGATGCTGGGAAAAAAAAGAAAGAGGAAGAAGATGCGGGGGGGGGGGGGGGGGTACTGTCTTGCTAGAGTGAGACAGGAGACAGATCTGCCTAGTTATTCTAAAACTTTATGCCCAAATAAGATATCATAAGACCATTAGGGATGGTGCTAAAAGCTTTATCTAGAAATTTTCCGGATAGGCCTGCTTGTGGAAACATGGTGACAATCATAATGTTCACCATTAGTTTTTCATGTCCAATGTTTCATGGGTATACAGTGAGGAACAGAAGTATTCGAACACCCTGCGATTTTGCAAGTTCTCCCACGTAGAAATCATGGAGGGGTCTGAAATTCACATTGTAGGTGCATTTCCACTCTGAAAACAAAAAATTCAGGAAATCACATTGTATGATTTTTAAAGAATCCATTTGTCTTGCACTGCTGAACATACAGTCAGGTCCATAAATATTGGGACAGCAACACAATTCTAACATTTTTGGCTTTATAAACCACCACAATGGATTTGAAATGAAACTAACAAGATGTGCTTTAACTGCAGACTTTCAGCTTTAATTTGAGGGTATTTACATCCAAATTAGGTGAACGGTGTAGGAATTACAACAGTTTGCATATGTGCCTCCCACCAAGGAACCAAAAGTAATGGGACAATTGGCTTTTCAGCTGTTCCATGGCCAGGTGTGTGTTATTCCCTCATTATCCCAATTACAATGAGCAGATAAAAGGTCCAGAGTTAATTTCAAGTGTGCTATTTGCATTTGGAATCTGTTTCTGTCAACTCTCAAGATGAGATCCAAAGAGCTGTCACTATCAGTGAAGCAAGCCATCATTAGCCTGAAAAAACAAAACAAACCCATCAGAGAGATAGCAACATTAGGCGTGGCCAAAACAACTTTTTGGAACATTCTTAAAAAGAAGGTACGCACCGGTGAGCTCAGCAACACCAAAAGACCCGGAGGACCACGGAAAACAACTGTGGTGGATGACCGAAGAATTATTTCCCTGGTGAAGAAAACACCCTTCACAACAGTTGGCCAGATCAAGAAGGTAGGTAGGTGTATGTGTGTCAAAGTCAACAATCAAGAGAAGACTTCACCAAAGTAAATACAGAGGGTTCACCACAAGATGTAAACCATTGGTGAGCCTCAAAAACAGGAAGGCCAGATTAGAGTTTGCCAAACGACACAGTTCTGGAACAACATCCTATGGACAGATGAGACCAAGATCAACTTGTACCAGAGTGATGGGAAGAGAAGAGTATGGAGAAGGAAAGGAACTGCTCATGATCCTAAGCATACCACCTCATCAGTGAAGCATGGTGGTGGTAGTGTCATGGCGTGGGCATGTATGGCTGCGAATGGATCTGGTTCTCTTGTATTTATTGATGATGTGACTGCTGACAAATGCAGCAGGATGAATTCTGAAGTGTTTCGGGCAATATTTTCTGCTCATATTCAGCCAAATGTTTCAGATCTCATTGGACGGCGCTTCACAGTGCAGATGGACAATGACCCAAAGCATACTGCAAAAGCAACCAAAGAGTTATTTAAGGGAAAGAAGTGGAATGTTATGCAATGGCCAAGTCAATCACCTGACCTGAATCAGATTCAGCATGCATTTCACTTGCTGAAGACAAAACTGAAGGGAAAATGCCCCAAGAACAAGCAGGAACTGAAGACAGTTGTAGTAGAGGCCTGGCAGAGCATCACCAGGGATAAAACCCAGCGTCTGGTGATGTCTATGCGTTCCAGACTTCAGGCTGTAATTGACTGAAAGAGGATTTGCAACCAAGTATTAAAGTGAAAGTTTGATTTATGATTATTATTCTGTCCCATTACTTTTGGTTCCTTAATAAGTGAGAGGCACATATGCAAACTGTTGTAATTCCTATACCGTTCACCTGATTTGGATGTAAATACCCTCAAATCAAAGCTGACAGTCTGCAGTTAAAGCACATCTTGTCTGTTTCATTTCAAATCCATTGTGGTGGTGTATAGAGGCAAAAATGTTAGAATTGTGTTGATGCCCCAATATTTATGAACCTGACTAAGTATTTGAACATCTGAGAAACAGCAAGAATTCTGGCTCTCAAAGACCTGTTACTGTGCCTTAAAAAAAGTCCACCTCTACTCCACTCATTAATCTAACTTAGTAGCACCTGTCTGAGCTCTTTAAAGACACCTGTCCACCCCACAGTCAGTCAGATGCCAACTACTACCATGGGCAAGACCAAAGAGCTGTCAAAAGACACCAGAGACCAAATTGTGGACCTCCACAAGGTGTCACAGCCAGACAGCTGAGAAGCGCTCACAGGAGCTTCTCAGATCCTCCTCCTTGAATTTCTTTGTTTTGGTTTAGTTTATCATCTCGTTAGTCTATCTCAGCTGTCATGCAGTCAGACTGATCGCTACCCTTTAAGTTCCTCCCCATAATGCAGTAGTGTGCGGCTGATACAACTTCCTGGAGTGTGTGTGCATGCTGTTCCCAGTTCCCAGTCCTCAGTCGTCTGCAGATAAGTGCTGTTTATGTATTTATGTTTTTGTCTTTTCTGGATCCAGGTGACCCTGACTCCCTCCGTGTCAGTGTAGGGAGCCGGTGGTCGTGTCCCTTCACTATTGTAGGGTCTTCAGGTAATAGATAGCCGAGGAACGTGGATATGCGGCCATCCACCTTTGGGGTGTTCGCATAGGCTGAGCAGTGAGGGAGAGCGGCAGCTCTATTGCAGGGGTCTCCCTTTGTTCCTTAGTTGTGGATCCAGAGAGACATTGTTTATATGGTATTGTCTTGTTTCCTGTACACCATCCGTGACATTATCAGCCGCCAAAACCGTCTCAAGCATGGATCCGGTTTCACTTTTGGATGAACGCCTCCAGGGTCTTTCATTGGAGGTAGCTGATCTCCGTAGGATTTTTTCTCAGTTTCAAGTGACCGGTTCAGCTTGCGTTCATGGAGTTTGTGCTGAGGCCAAGGTCTCGCTCCCGGATACGTTCTCTGGGGGTAGTGAGAATTTTGTGCGTTTTAAAGAGGCTTGCAAACTCCATTTTCGCCTTCTTCCCCATTCTTCTGGTGATGAAGAACGGAGGGTGGGGATCATTGTATCGCTGCTCAGGGGTAACGCTCAGTCTTGGGCCTTTTCGCTACCGGAGGGGGCACGGCCCCTCCGCTCAGTGGATGAATTCTTTTTAGCCCTGGGTCAGATATATGATGATCCGGATCGTATTGCTCTGGCTGAGTCTAGACTACGTCTGTTATGCCAGGGTAAACAATCCGCAGAGATATACTGCTCCGAATTTCGGAGATGGGCAGCTGATACTGGTTGGAATGATGCTGCACTCCGAAGTCAATTTTGCCATGGTCTTTCAGAGGGATTGAAAGATGCATTTTCCTTTCATGAGAGGCCTATCTCCTTGGACTCTGCTATGTCTCAGGCCGTTCGTATTGACAGGCGTCTTTGAGAGAGACGAGAGATCTCTCCTTCCTGTCCTACTCAGTCTCGGAACAGTGCAGCGGTCTCATTCTGTGCGCAGGAGTCTCAGTCGCTGTCAGCCCCTTCTGAGCAGGAGCCCATGCAGCTGGGGTTGATTGCCTCTGACAATAGAAGATTCAGCCCGCATGGGAGGGTTTGTTTTTGTTGTGGAGGTATAAATCATTTGGCAAATGTTTGTCCCTCAAGGAGATTCAGGCAGTTTTCTGGGAGTAATAAAGAGACAAAAAGGAAAAAAATCTTTTAAAAATGTTCCGTCTGTTACTATTGGCAGGGTTGAGGCGGAAATTGAAGGTTTTCCGTTTGCTTGTAGTTCCCGTTTTGTCCTGCCTGCTAGGGTGGCGCTAGAGAGCAAGAGCATTTTTTGTGAGATTTTTGTGGATAGTGGAGCAGCTGTCAACCTCATTGATAATCAATTTGCAATAACTCATGGTTTCCAGGTATGCACTTTGGGAAGGGATATTCCTGTTTTTGCTATTGATTCAGCTCCACTTTCTCAGAAATCATTAAAGGGCATAGTTCACAATATCCGTTTAATTGTGAGTGATGCTCATGTTGAGGATGTGTCATGTTTCGTCCTTAGCGGTTTGCCTACTCCTCTAGTGTTGAGGCTACCCTGGCTCACTAAATATAACCCCACCATTGATTGGCAAGCGAGGCAAATAAATGGTTGGAGTAACTTTTGCAGAGAGAATTGCCTCATAACATCTGTTTCTGAGGTTTCTACTAAGACTGTACCACCTTTCCTCTCTGAATTTTTGGATGTCTTCTCTGAGAGTGGAGTTCAGGGTTTGCCTCCGCACAGGGAGTATGATTGCCCTATTAATCTCATCCCAGGCGCCAAGCTGCCTAAATCTCGTTTATACAATCTCTCCCAACCTGAGAGGGTCGCTATGCGGGCTTATATCTCTGAGAGTTTGAGAAAGTGACACATACGACCCTCGAAGTCACCTGTTGCCGCTGGTTTTTTCTTTGTTAAGAAAAAAGATGGTTCTTTAAGACCTTGTCTGGATTTCAGGGAGCTGAACAGTATCACTATTCGTGATCCTTATCCGCTTCCTCTGATCCCGGACCTGTTTAACCAGGTTGTTGGGGCTAAAGTCTTTTCCAAATTAGACCTAAGAGGGGCATACAACCTGGTTAGGGTCAGAGAAGGAGACGAATGGAAGACGGCTTTCAATACCCCTGAGGGCCATTTTGAGAATTTGGTTATGCCTTTTGGTTTGATAAATGCCCCAGCCGTTTTTCAGTATTTCGTCAACAGCATTTTTTATCATTTAATGGGAAAATTTGTATTAGTGTATTTGGATGACATTTTGATTTTTTCTCCTGATTTCAAGACTCATAAGGAACACTTACGTCAGGTCTTGCTCATTCTGCGGGAGAATAAATTATATGCGAAACTGGAAAAATGTGTTTGCGGTTCTAGAAATCCAATTTCTGGGGTTTCTTGTCTCCGCTTCTGGTTTTCGCATGGACCCCGAGAAGGTCCGCGCTGTGCTTGAGTGGGAGCTTCCTGAGAACCAGAAGGCGCTGATGCGTTTTTTGGGCTTTGCCAATTATTACAGGAAATTTATTTTGAATTATTCCTCTGTTGTTAAACCACTCACTGATATGACCAGAAAGGGGGTAGATTTTTCTTCCTGGTCGGTAGAGGCGCGTAAGGCCTTTTCTAATATCAAGGAGAGTTTTGCTTCCGCTCCCATCCTAGTACAACCTGATATTTCGTTACCCTTCATAGTTGAGGTTGATGCTTCTGAGGTAGGGGTGGGTGCGGTCTTGTCTCAGGGTTCCTCTCCTGCCAAATGGCAACCGTGTGCCTTTTTCTCAAAGAAACTCTCCTCCGCAGAGAGAAATTATGATGTGGGAGATAGGGAATTGTTGGCCATCAAGTTGGCTTTTCAGGAATGGCGCCATTGGCTAGAGGGAGCCAGACACCCTATTACCGTGTTTACTGACCATAAAAATCTGGCCTATTTGGAGTCAGCCAAGCGTCTGAACCCGAGACAGGCCAGATGGTCTTTGTTCTTTTCAAGGTTTAATTTTGTTGTTACGTTCCGCCCTGGGGTTAAGAATGTAAAGGCAGATGCCCTGTCACGTTGTTTTCCAGGAGGTGGGAATTTTGAAGACCCGGGTCCCATTTTGGCTGAAGGTGTGGTGGTCTCTGCTCTTTTTCCTGAATTGGAGGCAGAGGTGCAGGCAGCCCAGTCAGAAGCTCCTGATCTTTGTCCTCCTGGGAGGTTGTTTGTGCCTCTCGCTTTGAGACACAAGATTTTTAAAGAACACCACGACACGGTCCTTGCTGGGCACCCGGGGGCAAGAGCCACACTGGATCTCATCGCTCGGAGATTCTGGTGGCCTGCGCTTCGTAAGTCGGTTGAGGGTTTTGTGGCAGCTTGCGAGACTTGCGCTCGTGCCAAGGTCCCTCATTCACGGCCATCAGGTCCTCTCCTTCCTTTGCCCATTCCTTCCCGTCCTTGGACACATCTGTCCATGGACTTCATAACGGACTTGCCTCGTTCCTCGGGGAAGTCTGTGATTCTGGTGGTGGTGGACCGTTTTAGCAAAATGGTGCATTTTATCCCTTTCCCTGGTTTTCCCAATGCTAAGACGCTGGCGCAGGCATTTATTGACCACATTGTCAAATTGCATGGGATTCCTTCAGACATAGTCTCTGATAGGGGCACGCAGTTTGTTTCCAGATTCTGGAAGGCTTTCTGTTCTCGCTTGGGGGTTCGGTTGTCATTCTCTTCTGCTTTCCATCCGCAGTCGAATGGCCAGACAGAGCGCGTCAATCAGAATCTGGAGACATATCTGCGCTGTTTTGTGGCGGAGAATCAGGAGGATTGGTGTTCTTTTTTGTCCCTTGCTGAGTTTGCTTTAAATAACCGTCGTCAGGAGTCCTCTGATAAGTCACCATTTTTTGGTGCATATGGGTTCCATCCGCAGTTTGGGACTTTCTCGGGAGAGGGCTCTTCTGGTTTGCCTGATGAGGACAGATTCTCCTCGTCTTTGTCATCTATTTGGCAAAAGATTCAGGATAATCTAAAGAGCATGAGTGAGAGATATAAGCGTGTGGCGGATAAGAGACGTGTGCCTGGTCCGGACCTGAATGTTGGTGATCTGGTGTGGTTGTCTACCAAGAATATCAAATTGAAGGTTCCCTCCTGGAAGTTGGGTCCTAGGTTTATTGGGCCTTACAAGATCCTGTCTGTCATCAATCCTGTTGCCTACCGTCTTGATCTTCCTCAGACTTGGAAGATCCATAATGTTTTTCATAAGTCCTTATTGAAACCTTATGTTCAACCTATTGTACCCTCGCCTTTGCCTCCTCCTCCGATTATGGTTGATGGAAATCTTGAATTTCAGGTCTCTAGGATTGTGGATTCTCGTCTTGTCCGCGGTTCCCTCCAGTACCTCGTTCATTGGGAGGGTTATGGTCCTGAGGAGAGGATGTGGGTCCCAGTGACGGACATTAAGGCCTCTCGTCTCATCAGGGCTTTCCATAGGTCCCATCCTGAGAAGGTAGGCCCTGAGTGTCCGGAGTCCACTCCTAGAGGGAGGGGTACTGTCACAGCCAGACAGCTGAGAAGCGCTCACAGGAGCTTCTCAGATCCTCCTCCTTGAATTTCTTTGTTTTGGTTTAGTTTATCATCTCGTTAGTCTATCTCAGCTGTCATGCAGTCAGACTGATCGCTACCCTTTAAGTTCCTCCCCATAATGCAGTAGTGTGCGGCTGATACAACTTCCTGGAGTGTGTGTGCATGCTGTTCCCAGTTCCCAGTCGTCTGCAGATAAGTGCTGTTTATGTATTTATGTTTTTGTCTTTTCTGGATCCAGGTGATCCTGACTCCCTCCGTGTCAGTGTAGGGAGCCGGTGGTCGTGTCCCTTCACTATTGTAGGGTCTTCAGGTAATAGATAGCCGAGGAACGTGGATATGCGGCCATCCACCTTTGGGGTGTTCGCATAGGCTGAGCAGTGAGGGAGAGCGGCAGCTCTATTGCAGGGGTCTCGCTTTGTTCCTTAGTTGTGGATCCAGAGAGACATTGTTTATATGGTATTGTCTTGTTTCCTGTACACCATCCGTGACACAAGGCTGGAAAGGGCTAAGGGGCAATTGCCAAGCAGCTTGGTGAAAATAGATCACCTGTTGGAGCAATTGTTAGAAAATTGAAGAGGCTAAAGACGACTGTCAGTCTCCTTCGGACTGGGGCTCAATGCAAGATCTCACCTCGAGGGGAATCACTGATGATAAGAAAGGTGAGGAATCAGCCCAGAACTTTAAGGGAGGAGCTGGTCAATGACATGAAGAGAGTTGGGACCACAGTTTCAAAGGTCACTGTCGGTAGAACACTACGCCGTCATGGTTTCAAATCATGCATTGCTCAAGTCATCACATGTCCAGGCCCGTCTGAAGTTTGCCAATGACCATCTGGATGATCTAGAGGAGGCATGGGAAAAAGTCATGTGGTCAGATGAGACCAAAGTAGAACTTTTTGTTTTTTTCGTCGTGTTTGGAGGAAAAAGAAGGATGAGTTGCATGCCTAGAACACCATCCCTACTGTGAAGCATGGGGGTGATAACATCATGCTTTGGGGGTGCTTTTCTGTGAAGGGGACAGGACGACTGCACTGTATTAAGGAGAGGATGAATGGGGCCATTTATTGTGAGATTTTGAGCAACAACCTCCTTCCCTCAGTTAGAGCATTGAAGATGGGTCGTGGCTGGGTCTTCCAACATGACAACGACCCGAAGCACATAGCCAGGATAACAGAGGAGTGGCTCCGTAAGAAGCATATCAAGGTTCTGGAGTGGCCTAGCCAGTCTCCAGACCTAAATCCAATAGAACATCTTTGGAGGGAGCTGAAACTCCATGTTGCTCAGCGACAGCCCCGAAACCTGACAGATCTAGAGGAGATCTGTGTGGAGGAGTGGGACAAAATCCCTGTTGCAGTGTGTGCAAACCTGGTCAATAACTACAGGAAACGTTTGACTTCTGTAATTGCAAAGAAAAGGCTTCTGTACCAAATATTAACACTGATTTTCTCAGGTGTTCAAATACTTATGTTCAGCAGTGCAAGACAAATAAATTCTTTAAAAATCTTACAATGTGATTTCCTGATTTTTTTTAAAATTCTGTCTCTCAGAATGGGAATGCACCTTTAACCACCTCAGCCCCCAGTGCTTAAACACCCTGAAAGACCAGGCCACTTTTTACACTTCTGACCTACACTACTTTCACCATTTATTGCTCGGTCATGCAACTTACCACCCAAATGAATTTTACCTCCTTTTCTTCTCACTAATAGAGCTTTCATTTGGTGGTATTTCATTGCTGCTGACATTTTTACTTTTTTTGTTATTAATCGAAATTTAACGATTTTTTTGCAAAAAAATGACATTTTTCACTTTCAGTTGTAAAATTTTGCAAAAAAAAATGACATCCATATATAAATTTTGCTCTAAATTTATTGTTCTACATGTCTTTGATAAAAAAAAAATGTTTGGGTAAAAAAAAAATGGTTTGGGTAAAAGTTATAGCGTTTACAAACTATGGTACAAAAATGTGAATTTCCGCTTTTTGAAGCAGCTCTGACTTTCTGAGCACCTGTCATGTTTCCTGAGGTTCTACAATGCCCAGACAGTACAAACACCCCACAAATGACCCCATTTCGGAAAGTACACACCCTAAGGTATTCGCTGATGGGCATAGTGAGTTCATAGAACTTTTTATTTTTTGTCACAAGTTAGCGGAAAATGATGATTTTTTTTTTTTTTTTTTTTTTCTTACAAAGTCTCATATTCCACTAACTTGTGACAAAAAATAAAAACTTCCATGAACTCACTATGCCCATCACGAAATACCTTGGGGTCTCTTCTTTCCAAAATGGGGTCACTTGTGGGGTAGTTATACTGCCCTGGCATTCTAGGGGCCCAAATGTGTGGTAAGGAGTTTGAAATCAAATTCTGTAAAAACTGACCAGTGAAATCCGAAAGGTGCTCTTTGGAATGTGGGCCCCTTTGCCCACCTAGGCTGCAAAAAAGTGTCACACATCTGGTATCTCCGTATTCAGTAGAAGTTGGGGAATGTGTTTTGGGGTGTCATTTTACATATACCCATGCTGGGTGAGATAAATATCTTGGTCAAATGCCAACTTTGTATAAAAAAATGGGAAAAGTTGTCTTTTGCCAAGATATTTCTCTCACCCAGCATGGGTATATGTAAAAAGACACCCCAAAACACATTCCCCAACTTCTCCTGAATACGGAGATACCAGATGTGTGACACTTTTTTGCAGCCTAGGTGGGCAAAGGGGCCCATATTCCAAAGAGCACCTTTCGGATTTCACTCGTCATTTTTTACAGAATTTGATTTCAAACTCCTTACCACACATTTGGGCCCCTAGAATGCCAGGGCAGTATAACTACCCCACAAGTGACCCCATTTTGGAAAGAAGAGACCCCAAGGTATTCGCTGATGGGCATAGTGAGTTCATGGAAGTTTTTATTTTTTGTCACAAGTTAGTGGAATATGAGACTTTGTATGAAAAAAAAAAATATATAAAAAAAATCATCATTTTCCACTAACTTGTGACAAAAAATAAAAAATTCTAGGAACTCGCCATGCCCCTCACGGAATACCTTGGGGTGTCTTCTTTCCAAAATGGGGTCACTTGTGGGGTAGTTATACTGCCCTGGCATTTTCCAGGGGCCCTAATGTGTGGTAAGTAGGTAAATGACCAGTGAAATCCGAAAGGTGCTCTTTGGAATATGGGCCCCTTTGCCCACCTAGGCTGCAAAAAAGTGCCACACATGTGGTATCTCCGTACTCAGGAGAAGTTGGGGAATGTGTTTTGGGGTGTCTTTTTACATATACCCATGCTGGGTGAGAGAAATATCTTGGCAAAAGACAACTTTTCCCATTTTTTTATACAAAGTTGGCATTTGACCAAGATATTTATCTCACCCAGCATGGGTATATGTAAAATGACACCCCAAAACACATTCCCCACCTTCTCCTGAGTACGGAGATACCAGATGTGTGACACTTTTTTGCAGCCTAGGTGGGCAAAGGGGCCCATATTCCAAAGAGCACCTTTCGGATTTCACTCGTCATTTTTTACAGAATTTGATTTCAAACTCCTTACCACACATTTGGGCCCCTAAAATACCAGGGCATTATACCTACCCCACAAGTGACCCCATTTTGGAAAGAATAGACCCCAAGGTATTCGCTGATGGGCATAGTGAGTTCATGGAAGTTTTTATTTTTTGTCACAAGTTAGTGGAATATGAGACTTTGTATGAAAAAAAAAAATATATAAAAAAAATCATCATTTTCCACTAACTTGTGACAAAAAATAAAAAATTCTAGGAACTCGCCATGCCCCTCACGGAATACCTTGGGGTGTCTTCTTTCCAAAATGGGGTCACTTGTGGGGTAGTTATACTGCCCTGGCATTTTCCAGGGGCCCTAATGTGTGGTAAGTAGGTAAATGACCAGTGAAATCCGAAAGGTGCTCTTTGGAATATGGGCCCCTTTGCCCACCTAGGCTGCAAAAAAGTGCCACACATGTGGTATCTCCGTACTCAGGAGAAGTTGGGGAATGTGTTTTGGGGTGTCTTTTTACATATACCCATGCTGGGTGAGAGAAATATCTTGGCAAAAGACAACTTTTCCCATTTTTTTATACAAAGTTGGCATTTGACCAAGATATTTATCTCACCCAGCATGGGTATATGTAAAATGACACCCCAAAACACATTCCCCACCTTCTCCTGAGTACGGAGATACCAGATGTGTGACACTTTTTTGCAGCCTAGGTGGGCAAAGGGGCCCATATTCCAAAGAGCACCTTTCGGATTTCACTCGTCATTTTTTACAGAATTTGATTTCAAACTCCTTACCACACATTTGGGCCCCTAAAATACCAGGGCATTATACCTACCCCACAAGTGACCCCATTTTGGAAAGAATAGACCCCAAGGTATTCGCTGATGGGCATAGTGAGTTCATGGAAGTTTTTATTTTTTGTCACAAGTTAGTGGAATATGAGACTTTGTATGAAAAAAAAAAAAAAAAAAAATCATCATTTTCCACTAACTTGTGACAAAAAATAAAAAATTCTAGGAACTCGCCATGCCCCTCACGGAATGCCTTGGGGTGTCTTCATTCCAAAATGGGGTCACTTGTGGGGTAGTTATACTGCCCTGGCATTTTCCAGGGGCCCTAATGTGTGGTAAGTAGGTAAATGACCAGTGAAATCCGAAAGGTGCTCTTTGGAATATGGGCCCCTTTGCCCACCTAGGCTGCAAAAAAGTGTCACACATCTGGTATCTCCGTACTCGGGAGAAGTTGGGGAATGTGTTTTGGGGTGTCTTTTTACATATACCCATGCTGGGTGAGAGAAATATCTTGGCAAAAGACAACTTTTCCCCTTTTTTTATACAAAGTTGGCATTTGACCAAGATATTTATCTCACCCAGCATGGGTATATGTAAAATGACACCCCAAAACACATTCCCCAACTTCTCCTGAGTACGGCGATACCAGATGTGTGACACTTTTTTGCAGCCTAGATGCGCAAAGGGGCCCAAATTCCTTTTAGGAGGGCATTTTTAGACATTTGGATACCAGACTTCTTCTCACGCTTTGGGGCCCCTAGAATGCCAGGGCAGTATAAATACCCCACATGTGACCCCATTTTGGAAAGAAGACACCCCAAGGTATTCAATGAGGGGCATGGCGAGTTCATAGAAATTTTTTTTTTTTGGCACAAGTTAGCGGAAATTGATATTTTTTATTTTTTTCTCACAAAGTCTCCCGTTCCGCTAACTTGGGACAAAAATTTCAATCTTTCATGGACTCAATATGCCCCTCACGGAATACCTGGGGGTGTCTTCTTTCCGAAATGGGGTCACATGTGGGGTATTTATACTGCCCTGGCATTCTAGGGGCCCTAAAGCGTGAGAAGAAGTCTGGAATATAAATGTCTAAAAACTTTTACGCATTTGGATTCCGTGAGGGGTATGGTGAGTTCATGTGAGATTTTATTTTTTGTCACAAGTTAGTGGAATATGAGACTTTGTAAGAAAAAAAAAATAATAATTCCGCTAACTTGGGCCAAAAAAATGTCTGAATGGAGCCTTACAGGGGGGTGATCAATGACAGGGGGGTTGATCAATGACAGGGGGGTTGATCAATGACAGGGGGGTTGATCAATGACAGGGGGGTTGATCAATGACAGGGGGGTTGATCAATGACAGGGGGGGTGATCAATGACAGGGGGGGTGATCAATGACAGGGGGGGTGATCAATGACAGGGGGGGTGATCAATGACAGGGGGGGTGATCAATGACAGGGGGGGTGATCAATGACAGGGGGGGTGATCAGGGAGTCTATATGGGGTGATAACCACAGTCATTTATCACGCCCGTGTAAGGCTTCATTCAGACGTCCGGATGCGTTTTGCGGATCCGATCCATCTATCAGTGGATCCGTAAAAATCATGCGGACGTCTGAATGGAGCTTTACAGGGGGGTGATCAATGACAGGGGGGTAATCAATGACAGGGGGGTGATCAGGGAGTCTATATGGGGTGATCACCACAGTCATTGATCATGCCCCTGTAAGGCTTCATTCAGACGTCCGGATGCGTTTTGCGGATCCGATCCATCTATCAGTGGATCCGTAAAAATCATGCGGACGTCTGAATGGAGCTTTACAGGGGGGTAATCAATGACAGGGGGGTGATCAGGGAGTCTATATGGGGTGATAACCACAGTCATTGATCATGCCCCTGTAAGGCTTCATTCAGACGTCCGGATGCGTTTTGCGGATCCGATCCATCTATCAGTGGATCCGTAAAAATCATGCGGACGTCTGAATGGAGCTTTACAGGGGGGTGATCAATGACAGGGGGGTAATCAATGACAGGGGGGTGATCAGGGAGTCTATATGGGGTGATCACCACAGTCATTGATCATGCCCCTGTAAGGCTTCATTCAGACGTCCGGATGCGTTTTGCGGATCCGATCCATCTATCAGTGGATCCGTAAAAATCATGCGGACGTCTGAATGGAGCTTTACAGGGGGGTAATCAATGACAGGGGGGTGATCAGGGAGTCTATATGGGGTGATAACCACAGTCATTGATCATGCCCCTGTAAGGCTTCATTCAGACATCCGGATGCGTTTTGCGGATCCGATCCATCTATCAGTGGATCCGTAAAAATCATGCGGACATCTGAATGGAGCTTTACAGGGGGGTGATCAGGGAGTCTATATGGGGTGATCACCACAGTCATTGATCATGCCCCTGGAAGGCTTCATTCAGACGTCCGGATGCGTTTTGCGGATCCGATCCATCTATCAGTGGATCCGTAAAAATCATGCGGACGTCTGAATGGAGCTTTACAGGGGGGTAATCAATGACAGGGGGGTGATCAATGACAGGGGGGTGATCAGGGAGTCTATATGGGGTGATAACCACAGTCATTGATCATGCCCCTGTAAGGCTTCATTCAGACGTCCGGATGCGTTTTGCGGATCCGATCCATCTATCAGTGGATCCGTAAAAATCATGCGGACATCTGAATGGAGCTTTACAGGGGGGTGATCAATGACAGGGGGGTAATCAATGACAGGGGGGTGATCAGGGAGTCTATATGGGGTGATCAGGGGTGATTAGGGGTGATCAGGGGCTAATAAGGGGTTAATAAGTGACGGGGGGGGGGGGTGTAGTGTAGTGTAGTGGTGCTTGGTGGGACTTTACTGAGCTACCTGTGTCCTCTGGTGGTCGATCCAAACAAATGGGACCACCAGAGGACCAGGTAGCAGGTATATTAGACGCTGTTATCAAAACAGCGTCTAATATACCTGTTAGGGGTTAAAAAAAACACATCTCCAGCCTGCCAGCGAACGATCGCCGCTGGCAGGCTGGAGATCAACTCTCTTACCTTCCGTTCCTGTGAGCGCGCGCGCCTGTGTGCGCGCGTTCACAGGAAATCTCGCGTCTCGCGAGAGGACGCGCCGGCGCGTCCAGGAGGAATGAATCAACCACCTCCAGGACGCGTCTGTGCGTACAGCGGTCCGGAGGTGGTTAATGTGAATTTCAGACCCCTCCATGATTTCTAAGTAGGAGAACTTGCAAAATCGCAGGGTGTTCAAATACATCTGTTCCTCACTGTATAAACTGTCTTAATTGCAGTGTGATTCCTTGTTGCAAAGAGAGCAGAGCTTCTAGGAGTAATGGCAATGCCTCTGTTGCTCGTAGAGGCTGATTTGCATATAATAAAGCATAATTCTTCTCAGCAATGCGCAGGAGCGGTTTGGCCATAGACCTTACAGGGAAATTTCCCGGTGGGCCAGTAGAAGTTTTTTTTTTTTATGCCACAATATGGTATTGCAGGCCCTGCCTTCCATCAATTTGGACCAAACTATAAAACGGGGCCATTTTTCGTATTTTTTCCAGGACCACTTTAACCCCTTAGGGACACAGCCTTATTTCACCTTAAGGACCAGGCCATTTTTTGCAAATCTGACCAGTGTCACTTTAAGTGCTGATAACTTTAAAACGCTTTGAATTATCCAGGCCATTCTGAGATTGTTTTTTCGTCACATATTGTACTTCATGACACTGGTAAAATGAAGTTAAAAAAAAATAATTTTTTTGCATAAAAAAATACCTAATTTAACCAAAATTTTGAAAAATGTGCAAATTCTAAGTTTCAGTTTCTCTACTTCTGTAATACATAGTAATACCCCCAAAAATTGTGATGACTTTACATTCTCCATATGTCTACTTCATGTTTGAATTATTTTGGGAATGATATTTTATTTTTTGGGGATGTTACAAGGCTTAGAAGTTTAGAAGCAAATCTTGAAATTTTTCAGAAATTTACAAAAACCCAATTTTTAGGGACCACTACAGGTCTGAAGTCCTTTTGCGAGGCTTACATAATAGAAACCACCTAAAAATAACCCCATTCTATAAACTACACCCCTCAAGGAATTCAAAACTGATTTTACATACGTCGTTAACCCTTTAGGTGTTGCACAAGAGTTATTGGCAAATGGGGATGAAATTTGAGAATTTCATTTTTTTGCCTAATTTTCCATTTTAACCCATTTTTTCCACTAACAAAGCAAGGGTTAACAGCCAAACAAGACTGTATCTTTATTGCCCTGACTCTGCCGTTTACAGAAACACCCCATATAAGGCCGTAAACTACTGTACAGCCACACAGCGGGCCGTAGAGTGAAAGGTGCGCCGTTTGGTTTTTGGAGGGCTGATTTTTATGGACCGGTTTATTTACACAGTGTCCTGTTTCAACCCCCCTGATGCACCCCTGGAGTAGAAACTCCCTAAAAGTTACCCCATCTAAGAAACTACACCCCTCAAGGTATTCAAAACTGATTTTACAAACTTTGTTAACCCTTTAGGTGTTGCACAAGATTTAATGGAATATAGAGATACAATTTAAAAATTTCACTTTTTTGGCAGATTTTCCATTTCAATATTTTTTTTCCAGTTACAAAGCAAGGGTTAACAGCCAAACAAAACTCATTATTTATGGCCCTGATTCTGTAGTTTACAGAAACACCCCATATGTGGTCGTAAACTGCTGTACGAGCACACGGCAGGGCGCAGAAGTAAAGGAATGCCATACGGTTTTTGGAAGGCAGATTTTGCTGGACTGGTTTTTTTGACACCATGTCCTATTTGAAGCCCCCCTTATGCACCCCTAGAGTAGAAACTCCAAAAAAGTGACCCCATTTTAGAAACTACGGGATAGGATGGCAGTTTTGTTGGTACTAGTTTAGGGTACATATGATTTTTGGTTGCTCTATATTACACTTTTGTGAGGCAAGGTAACAAGAAATAGCTTTTTTCGCACCGTTTTTTTTTTTTTTATTTACAACATTCATCTGACAGGTTAGATCATGTGGTAATTTTATAGAGCAGATTGTCACGGACGCGGCGATACCTAATGTGTATACAATTTTTTTTATTTATGTAAGTTTTACACAATGATTTCATTTTTGAAACAAAAAAAATGTTTTAGTGTCTCCATAGTCTAAGAGCCATAGTTTTTTCAGTTTTTGGGCGATTATCTTAAGTAGGGTCTCATTTTTTGTGGGATGAGATGACTGTTTGATTGGCACTATTTTGGGGTGCATATGACTTTTTGATCGCTTGCCATTACACTTTTTGTGACTTAAGATGACAAAAGGTGGTCACCTGAGGGGTTAGGTCATGTGATATTTTTATAGATCCGGTCGATACAGACGCGGCGATACCTAATATGTATACTTTTTTTTTATTTATGTAAGTTTTACACAATGATTTCATTTTTGAAACAAAAAAAATCATGAATTAGTGTTTCCATAGTCTAAGAGCCATAGTTTTTTCAGTTTTTGGGCGATTATATTGGGTAGGGTATGATTTTTGCGGGATGAGATGACCGTTTGATTGGTACTATTTTGGCGTACATGCGACTTTTTTGATCACTTTTATTACCTTTTTTGGGAAGTAAGGTGGGCAAAATTTCAATTTCATCATAGTTTTTTATTTTTTATTTTTATGGCGTTCACCGTTCGGGTAAAGTAACATGACCGTTTTATAGATCAGGTCGTTACGGACGCGGTGATATCAAACATGTGTAGGGAATTTCTTTTTTTTTCTTTTTTAATCAGTGATAAATGTGTTTTTTGATTTTTACTTTTTTTTCACTTTTTTTCACTTTTTATTTACCCAGACCCACTTGGTTCTTGAAGATCTAGTGGGTCTGATGTCTGTATAATACAGTACAATATATAGTGTATTGTACTGTATTTTACTTACACTTTGTCTGAACAGATCTATGCCTTTAGCACAGATCTGTTCAGCACCATGGACAGCAGGATGCCTGAGAAGGCGTCCTGTTGCCATGGGAACCTTCCCCGTCTGCTCAGTTGTGGCCACAACTGCGCAGACGGGGAAGGGTAAGGATAGGGGCTCCCTCCCTCTGTCACCCCATCCTGTCGGGGGGCTGCAAAGGCACAGCAGCCCCCCGATGGGAGAGGTAGGGAGCTCCCGACTGTTAACCTCTGCTATTCCATACCGCGGTCCGTACGGACCGCGGTATGGAAAGGGTTAAACGGCTGACATCGCATCACAGATGTCAGCCGTTTATACCAGAGTGTCAGCAATGTGCTGACACTCTGGTATACCCACTGGCCACTAACGATTATTCAAAAGGACGCGGGCGGGGGATCGCGATCCCGTCTGCCGCACCACCCGCAACCCTCACTGCACCTCCCGCCGCCATAAAATCATTCAGGGGTGCAGGGGGGGTTGAAAAAAATATTTTTTAGGCATATAAAGTTTCTGATCCGCGGGGATCAGAAACTGCTGAAATCGCAGAAAACCGCAGGTCTGAATTGACCTGCGGTTTGCTGCGATCGCCGACATTGGGGGGGCATGGGACCCCCCGCGCATTTAGCTGAGGTGCCTGCTTAATGATTTGAGCAGGCACCTTGTTCCGATCACAGCCGGGCGGCAGTGATCGGAACAACACATGACGTACCGGTACGTCATGTGTCCTTAAGGACTCGGGAAACATGCCGTACCGGTACGTCATGTGTCCTTAAGGGGTTAAGTTCCCAGTCCGCCCCTGGCAATGCAGTCACATATGAACATAGGACCAACACAGATGTCTTCAGCTGCTAAGTGGACATGTAACAGGTCAACCAGTTTCATGGGTACAAATCTGCGGACAGATGCCCTTTAATAATTATTTCACATATTTTGCAGCACTTTACAGTAAAAGGGTACATGTGCAACCAAAATCAGATATCACAAAGTAAATAAAAACTGTTCACCAGTTCAAACAAAAAGAGACAGGGCTTTGCTCTGAACAGTTTATTTCATGAGGAATATAATTATTTGCTAAAACAAAGCTGACAAGAGAGATGACAGGTCGTCTAAATTCAGGGGTGATTTTTCAAGTTTTAAGGTAAATCTAAACTTTAAGAGGACATGGGGGAAAAGATTCAGTAAATCTTGTAATCTATACATTAATATCTCTGCTTTTTTCACTTCCTGTGAAAATCTATTTGTACAGGGAGGAGTTGTTACCAGTGACAGCTTTCTCTGTACAGGGGGTGCAGAATTATTAGGCAAGTTGTATTTTTGAGGATTAATTTTATTATTGAACAACAACCATGTTCTCAATGAACCCAAAAAACTCATTAATATCAAAGCTGAATATTTTTGGAAGTAGTTTTCAGTTTGTTTTTAGTTTTAGCTATTTTAGGGGGATATCTGTGTGTGCAGGTGACTATTACTGTGCATAATTATTAGGCAACTTAACAAAAAACAAATATATACCCATTTCAATTATTTATTTTTACCAGTGAAACCAATATAACATCTCAACATTCACAAATATACATTTCTGACATTCAAAAACAAAACAAAAACAAATCAGTGACCAATATAGCCACCTTTCTTTGCAAGGACACTCAAAAGCCTGCCATCCATGGATTCTGTCAGTGTTTTGATCTGTTCACCATCAACATTGCGTGCAGCAGCAACCACAGCCTCCCAGACACTGTTCAGAGAGGTGTACTGTTTTCCCTCCTTGTAAATCTCACATTTGATGATGGACCACAGGTTCTCAATGGGGTTCAGATCAGGTGAACAAGGAGGCCATGTCATTAGATTTTCTTCTTTTATACCCTTTCTTGCCAGCCACGCTGTGGAGTACTTGGATGCGTGTGATGGAGCATTGTCCTGCATGAAAATCATGTTTTTCTTGAAGGATGCAGACTTCTTCCTGTACCACTGCTTGAAGAAGGTGTCTTCCAGAAACTGGCAGTAGGACTGGGAGTTGAGCTTGACTCCATCCTCAACCCGAAAAGGCCCCACAAGCTCATCTTTGATGATACCAGCCCAAACCAGTACTCCACCTCCACCTTGCTGACGTCTGAGTCGGACTGGAGCTCTCTGCCCTTTACCAATCCAGCCACGGGCCCATCCATCTGGCCCATCAAGACTCACTCTCATTTCATCAGTCCATAAAACCTTAGAAAAATCAGTCTTGAGATATTTCTTGGCCCAGTCTTGACGTTTCAGCTTGTGTGTCTTGTTCAGTGGTGGTCGTCTTTCAGCCTTTCTTACCTTGGCCATGTCTCTGAGTATTGCACACCTTGTGCTTTTGGGCACTCCAGTGATGTTGCAGCTCTGAAATATGGCCAAACTGGTGGCAAGTGGCATCTTGGCAGCTGCACGCTTGACTTTTCTCAGTTCATGGGCAGTTATTTTGCACCTTGGTTTTTCCACACGCTTCTTGCGACCCTGTTGACTATTTTGAATGAAACGCTTGATTGTTCGATGATCACGCTTCAGAAGCTTTGCAATTTTAAGAGTGCTGCATCCCTCTGCAAGATATCTCACTATTTTTGACTTTTCTGAGCCTGTCAAGTCCTTCTTTTGACCCATTTTGCCAAAGGAAACCCCTTCTCATTACAGAGATGCACATCACCTAATATGCTTAATTGGTAGTAGGCTTTCGAGCCTATACAGCTTGGAGTAAGACAACATGCATAAAGAGGATGATGTGGTCAAAATACTCATTTGCCTAATAATTCTGCACGCAGTGTATACACAATGCTATCAATCACTTATAACCCCTCCCTCCCAGGGGTGTAGCCGTTGGCCCGGGCGCTAAATTGCAGGGGGCGCCAGGCAGCTGAAATTTCAATGAGGGTCACGGGAGCCTATGGCTCCTGTCCCCTCCGTTATGCCTTATGGGCTTCAGGCCACTAGGCCTGAAGCCTTTAAGGCAGTAGAGCGACGCAGTACTCGGTCACAAATCTATTACCTCACTGTGACCTCCTGCCGGATCTCCCGAGAGGACGCGATGACGCGGCGCGGGAAGGCACAGTGAGACGTTCGTGACCGCCTGCGCCGGGATGCCACAAGCTGTGATGGAGACAGGTAAGTATTTTTTTTTATGTACCCTAAACTAATTGCAGAGGCACTGGCCACTGGGGGCACTATGGGGGTGGGGGAGGACTAGAGCAGAAAGAGGAGGAGTACTGAATGGCATAGTAATAAGAGTGGAAAGGCGGCCATTATATTAATAACAAAGAGGGGGATATTATATTAACAAAGAGGGGGTCATTATATTAATAACAAAGAGGGGGCCATTATATTAATAATAAAGAGGGGGCCATTATATTAATAATAAAGAGGGGGCCATTATATTAATAATAAAGAGGGGGCCATTATATTAATAATAAAGAGGGGGCCAATACATTATTATTAATATAATGTCCCGCTCTTTATTATTAATATAATGGCCCCCTCTTTATTATTAATATAATGGCCCCCTCTTTATTATTAATATAATGGCCCCCTCTTTATTATTAATATAATGGCCCCCTCTTTATTATTAATATAATTGCCCCCTCTTTATTATTAATATAATTGCCCCTCTTTATTATTAATATAATGGCCCCCTCTTTATTATTAATATAATGGCCCCCTCTTTATTATTAATATAATTGCCCCCTCTTTATTATTAATATAATTGCCCCTCTTTATTATTAATATATTGGCCCCTGTTTATTATTAATGTAATGGCCCCTCTTTATTATTAATATATTGGCCCCTCTTTATTATTAATGTGATGGCCCCTCTTTAATAACAAAGAGGGGCCATTATATTAATAATAATGAGGGGGCCATCACATTAATAATAAAGCGGGGGCCATCACATTTATAATAAAGAGGGGGCCATTACATTAATAATAAAGAGGGGGCCATTACATTAATAATAAAGAGGGGGCCATTATATTAATAATAAAGAGGGGGCCAATACATTATTATTAATATAATGTCCCCCTCTTTATTATTAATATAATGTCCCCCTCTTTATTTATAATATAATGTCCCCCTCTTTATTTATAATATAATGGCCCCCTCTTTATTATTAATATATTGGCCCCTCTTTATTATTAATGTGATGGCCCCTCTTTAATAATAAAGAGGGGGCCATTATATTAATAACAAAGAGGGGGCCATTATATTAATAATAAAGAGGGGGCCATTATATTAATAATAAAGAGGGGGCCATTATATTAATAATAAAGAGGGGGCCATTATATTAATAATAAAGAGGGGGCCATTATATTAATAATAAGGAGGGGGCCATTATATTAATAATAAAGAGAGGGCCATTACATTAATAATAAAGAGGGGGCCATCACTTTAATAATAAAGAGGGGGCCATTACATTAATAATAAAGAGGGGCCAATATTTTAATAATAAAGAGGGGCCATTATATTAAAAATAAAGAGGGGGCCATTATATTAATAATAAAGAGGGGGCCATTATAATATACAGGGGGAATAATATTATGGGGAATGGGGGACTATTTGTATGGCTCTAGCACAATATTGGGGGGCAGGAGGATGAGTTGTTGAGACACCAGGAAGGAGAGGATGATAGTAAAGTGAGGAACCTAAAAAAAAATCTGTGAAACTCTGCAGAGACGAGAAGCGGAAGAAAGAAGGTGTCATGGCAGTCTTATCTCTGGATGAAGACGTTGAGGAAAGTCTACATCACAGGAGACGTCACTGGATGTAACAGGTATGGTGCGCAATTTTTGGCTTGCCCCGGGTGCTGACAACCCACGCTACGCCACTGCTCCCTCCTGTAACGTTAGCTGTTCACAGAAGGTGGGAAAAAAAAGCAAAAATATAATTGTATAAATTACAGGTTTTACTGAATTTTTTCCCACAAAACTATATATCAATCTGCTCAACTTCTCGTGTACTACATCATGGTGCTTTTAGATTGCATTGCATTTTGTAGTGACGGGTCTTCTTTAAACAAAAAATGTTTGATACTTATCATAAACTAACCATTTATGAGAGTTTTCTCTGAGTTTTCAGTTGCTGTCAAACCTGGAAGTAAAGAGACTGTATTAAGTTATGAATAAATCACGAACATACAATAATAAGAGCATACTAACCCCTTCTTGACATCTACAGCAGATATTGGTTCTTTAAATATGGCACCTTCTAAGTACCCAAGCAATCCCCATAGCTAGTTACTCCTTGCTATTTCCCTCAGCAGACATCCACCAACAGTGGCTGATTGGAAACAACTCCAGGTATGGACATTTAACCCCTCAGATGCCATGGTCAACTGCAACAACAGCATCTGAGCGGTCATTTGTGGGGACCAAACAACCTCCCAATATGATGAGATTGCACGAGCCGTTCAGTTGTTAGCCTAGTGAAGGCTCTGAGGCCTACTATTGTAAAGATCCTATGATTTTCCCATAGACTGCAATGGTAAGACAACAAAACTGCGGGAGCTGATCAGGTTTGTCAGCAGAGCAAATGATGATCTTCTCTAATAGTGGTCTGTGTGGGCTGTCCAGAGCCTGTTTGCCTTGTGTGCCCTCAGATAACAACTCCTCACAACACCTCCTAACAGCTAGGTCACAAAAGCCTAGATAGTGGGTATTTGTCGAAACGATCATCCTGTGTAACGACCAGTGGGCTAAACTTTGGGCTAAACCTAAGGGCATTCTCCTGGCAGTCACCTTTTATTCACCCTTTAACCTGTATACATGGATCCGGACTTCCCTGCAGGAGAGTCACTAGGCTGCTACCTCCTGGAGTAGCCCTAGTGTTGTTGACAGCTGAACCACGGAGGTCAGCTGAAACACGGAGGTAAGAGACAGCAAGGTATCATGCAGAGGTCAGGGCAGGCAGAGTTCAAACAAATCTGTAAAACAGGTCAGGCCAAAGTCAGGGGAGGAAGTAAAGGGTTAATATAGTAATCAGGCACTGGTCAGGTCAGGCACATACAAATGGACCAGAACACCTTTGCAGGGGCTAGAAGACCTATTGCTCAGAGACCATCCCCCAGAAAAATGTACCCTTGGCTGGTAAAGACTAGGGGGTGTGCATGCTGGCCCTTTAATAGTCAGGAAGCATGCACGTGTGCCCTGCGAGTAGATTTGTGGCCTGCAGACGAATGAGAGCCATGGGATTCCTGAGTCTGGGCCCACTGCTGGAGGGCAGAAAATAGACAGTGGGTCCAGACCGCCAGGAAAACATTAGCAGAAGCCAGGTGAATGACGCAGTGCCATAATTGCCCTGCATAGCAGGGTAGCGGTGTGCACAGGGCGTCACATCCTGCCTCTCTCGGTCCAGTCATGTGTGGCCTCTAAGAGTCTATCAACTGGGCAAAACATCTTCAAGTGTGTCATAGAGGCAAGTCTAGCATTTCATGAACTACCACCAAGAGGTACACAGAGAGACATAACTGCATGCCTGTGTTTGGACCCTGTGTCTGTTTTTTGTCCTTCACATGTCATCCATATTCCATGTACACTGCTAGGCTGAAAATCAATTTCCAGAGCATCTCCAATCAATGGTCTGTGTAAACCACAGACCAAACATGGATGCTATTAGGGCTTTACCATGGACCTATAGATTTTAATCAGCGTGTTTGGTCATCACAGACCAAAACAGTACATGCTTCCGTGGTACCCACAGTCAGTGCAATATCACTGATATGCGAGTAAGCACACTAAAATCAATGGGTATGTGTGCTGTCTATGAAGAACAAGGACAGCACGTGTCCATGATTCACTGACATGTGAAAAAGACTTTAGACTGTGCAGGGACACACCCAAAGAGAATATTACCAGTCAATGTATTAATAAGTTTACAGGCTTTAGTTCATGTTCATTACATACTGAGACAGGGATCTACGGGTGAGCAGTATAATAAAGTCATATCTTGCACAACCTTTTGGTTATCTCACACTACAGTGAACAGATGGTGATAAGATGCATGTACAATGTAAAACATCTAGAAGAATTTCATTATATGGGAATACAGTTTGCTGTTGTTGTCTGACATGTGATAGATGTGGTATTGCATTATAGTTTCTGCTGTGAGCAAGTTTTTTCCCCCTGACCTATAGCATTTGACCCACAAATATATATTACCCCTGTCAGCTAATTAATCCATACCCCCTGGGAAAAGGGTACCTCAAAATTGTGACTTTGGGGTTTCATAAGCTATAAGCCATATTCATCCAAATTATAACAAATAAAGCCTTGAAATATCTCGCTTTGCATGTAATGAGTCAATCTCATATATTAATTTCACCTTTTAAGTTGCATTACTGAAATAAATGAACTTTGCACAATATTCTAATTTTTCGAGTTTCACCTGTATATCAGAAATTAGGCCTTTGGATGCAGACCCGTTCAAACTTAGAGAGCGCTGGGACCTCCGATGCACCCAGCACCTTCCTACAATAGTGGAATATTTTGTGATATTGAAACCGCAGTGTGTCAGGTAGGGAAAATTTAGCCGGCAGTTCCTCAAATATTAAAAACCTAGCTGGGAGAGAATCTTTCAGGTCGACAATTCTGTAGAGCCCCGCAGCCCTCCACGGTCCAACCAACCCAATCCCCGAATTCTCTGGTAAATGGGGGTGAAAAGGAAAGTAGTAATAGGGGAGCTCAGGGTGGCTAAGTTATATCTAATCCTGTTCCGGAACCAAACCTCTCTTGTGAACAGCATGGGGCCCAATAGCTTAGAGGTGGAGATAGAGGGAGGGGAACCCCAGATCATGGTACCCGAGTGGATCAGTGCCAGCCACAGATGCTCAACCTCAGTCTATCAGTTATATGAATGCAGCGTAGACTAGGAAACAATGTGCCTCAGATGCGTCGCTAGGTAATAGGAGGCTATATAAGGAAGGGCCATACTTCCATTAGCAGGGACCATCAATTTCTGCTTGGAGAATCTATGATGTTTATAGTTCCATACAAATTTGGCAAAAGCAGACTGTATAAAGCGGAGAACTGCGGCAGGCACCATCAGGAGGGTTTCAAACCTTAGGGAGTATGGACACTTTTATGGCCACTATGCGACCCAGTAGGGAAATCGGGAGCGTTTTCCATTTAATAAAAAGGCCATTAATTTCCGTTAGCAGCGACGGAAAGTTTGCTTTGTAGAGGAAAGAGTAACTGGGCTTGAGTTGGACTCCTAAGTACTTAATAGAGTGGGTACGCCAGGTGTAAGTAAACCTGCTATGAAGAAGGCTGAGTCTATTAGGGGAGATGTTGATTGGCAAGACTTCACACTTAGATGTACAGTATTAAGCTTATAGCAAGACAGTACACTATATTGATCAAACACCGCATGAAGGTTAGGGAGGGAATAAAAGGATTGGTAAGGGTGAGTAAGACATCGTGAGCAAAGAGGGAAATAGAAAATGACTTATCTCTGTCTGGTATGCCTTGGATGTTGGGCTATTATGTATTAGGGCCTCTAAGGGTTCGATGCTGAGAACATATAAAAGGGGGGAGAGGGGACACCCCTGTCTCTTCCCATTAAAAATCCGTAGAAAGGGGGAGTGGGCATTTGGTATCCGAATTACCGCTTTTGGGGAGGAGTACAGACCCATCAGGGCTGCTAGGAATGGGCCCTTAAAACCAAAATGATGCAGCGTCTGGAACAAAGTTCCAGTTCAGGCGGTCGAATGCCTTTTCTGCGTCTAAACTGAGCAGTAGTGCCTCCATCCCTCCCCTATCAGCTATATCTATCAGGTCGATGGCCCTTCTAGTGTTATCACCTGCCTGGCGGAACCGAACAAAGCCAACCTGATCTTTATGAATTAAATATGGGAGCCAGCAATTCAGCCTGTTTGCTAGCAATTTTGTAAATATCTTCAGGTCTGAGTTCAAAAAGCGAATGGGTCGGTAGCTGGAGCAGTCTGTGGGATCCTTACCAGGTTTGGGAATGACCGTTATATAAGAGCCGAGCATGGTGTCGGGTATTTTCTCGCCCTTCAGAAATCTGTTAAATAATTTGGCCATATGAGGTAGTAATAAGTCTCCAAATGTCTTAAATATTTATAAGAAAGCCCGTCAGGGCCAGGAAACTTCCCATTGGGTAAGTCAGATATAGTCTCCCTAATCTCCTCAATGGTGATGGCTTGGTTAAGATGAGTCAGGGCCTCTGTAGTCAGAGTAGGAAGATGGCATTTCGACAGAAACTCATCTAATAGTGCATTTTGGGTTTTTTCATCTGCAGGGACAGTGAAAGGAAGGGAGTATAGACCTGAATAATATGAGTGGAAAAGATTAGCTATGGAGGTGGGGTGGTGGTAAAGCACGCCTCTATGGTCTCAAATTGCATGCGTGTTTTCTTTAAGTTGTCAAGCCAAAAGGGTGTGTGGTTTATTCCCATAGGCAAAGAAGCGCTGTCTAGTGTAACAGATCAGCCGTTCTGTTGTTGACAAAGCCAGGGACATGAGGCAGGTCCGCAATTCAACTATTTGTCTAAGTGTTCGTGTCGTAGGGTGACAGGCTAGAGCCTGCTCTGCCACTCGAAGTGAATGCAAACATTCTCGGTGTTGTACCTCTCTATCTTTTTTCATTCAAAAAGAGAGGGAAATGCATATTCCCCTAAATACTGCCTTGGGGGCCTCCCACAGAATTCCCACAGAGTGTGTGTGCGAATGAGCCTTCTGAAGCCTCTGGAAAGACGTTCACATTGTCTAGATGGGGGTGTCAAGGGGGTGGTGAGCCTATCGAAGCAGTCCGAGAAGGGGACATTAAAGTCTCCCCTATCTGCTGTACCGCGCCTCAAACAGTAGAGAGGGAGGAGAGAAGAGAAAAAAGGAAAGTGAGTTGACCGGAGTTGGGGGCATAGACCGTGCAAAGCTGCACTTACCCCATTGTAAGGTGCCCTGAAGGACAAGGTACCGTCCCAGGGGGTCAACGTGTACCTTGCCGACCTGAAGTGGGCAGAATCTGGATAACAGGATGGCGACCCCCGCCGACTTGGAGCTGGCAGAGACCGTATATGTTCTGGGGAACCAATGCTTGGCGAATGCAAAAGATCCATCGGAGGTCAGGTGTGTCTCCTCCTCTTCTGGAGAGTGATCCAGGAAAGATCTTGGAATAGAGATACTTTAGTCCCCATATAGTCCACGTGTTGCAGGGATCACTACTCATCATTATGTCCTCTTTTAGATCAAAGTCATTGACATAGCATATGATATCACGTGGTGGCCCATCAAGCAATTTTTGTTGCAGTGCTCTATGGGCACGATATATCAGAATAGGGTGTACCAGAGGACGTCCCAAGACAGTGTTAAAGACTGTGAGGAGAATGGAGCGAACGTCTTCGTCTCCCTGGGTCTCCGGTATGCCACGTACTCGTATGTTATGATGACGACCACTGTTGTCGAGATCTTCAACATGGTTCTGCAGGTCGCATATTTGAAGAGAGCGGGTTGAGGAACAGGTCTGAAGAGCGCGTATCACTGTCCGTGAAGCATTGTGATCTTCCTCCAGTTGATTTAATCGGTGCCCCACTGCTTGCACATCTTGCCGTACAGCTGCTAGTTCCTCTTTAAAGACCAGGGCTCTAGACTAAAAAAAAATATCAAGGAGCCATTGGCTTCTAACCTGAAAAATTTAGGAGCCAAATAAAAAAAAATTGTCGCCAAATGTAAAATACATATAATACATTTTCTTTAAAAAAAAAGACATGTCTTACCTAGGGTTGTCACGATACCAAAATTTTGACTCGATTTCGATCCCATAAAAAAGTATTGCGATACTCGATACCACGTGAAAAAAATATAACACCAAAAAAGCCTTGTGCATTCCACATTTTATGGAACGTCTGGGACCATAATAGAATAGTCTGATCCTAATTTGACAAAAAAAATTGCAAATTGCACGTTTTTTGGTTTTTTTTTTCTGCTACGGCGTTCACCGCATAGGAGATTTTTTAAAATATTTTAATAGTTTGCACTGTTTTGGGTGTGGCGATATGTAATATTTATTGTTTATTTATTTTATATGTAAAATTTGGAAAGGGGGTGATTTAAACTTAATATTTTGATGTTTGTTTGTTTTTTAACTTTTTATTTAATAAATATTTCCCCCCTTAGCGGCTAGAACCTGGGATCTTTTCATCCCTTGTCCTATTCCCCCTAATAGAGCTCTATCAGGGTGAATAGGACTTTACACTCTCCCTGCTGCTCTGTGCTCTGTGGCTTACACTGCTGGGGCTCCGATCAGAAGCTGCCACTGCACCACCAATGAGGAGGCGAGGGGGGGGGACCCTGTGGCCACTGCCACCAATGATTATAATAGTTATAATTCTGGGGGCGGGGTTGGGGGCGCACTGCACCACCAATGATTCTACTTTATAATACTGGGGTTAAGGGGCGGGGGGCGGTGCACTGTGCCACCAATGAATATAGTTTATTCCTGAATACAAACGCAGGCTGCGGGTGCCGGCCATATCCCATACCCGGCCTCTATGACTGCGCTCTGCAATCCGCCGCAATTAACCCCTCAGGTGCCTGGGTGACGGGTATGGGATATGGCCGGTACCCGCAGCCTGAGTTTGTTTTCAGGCATAAACTATATTCATCAGTGGCGCAGTGGCCACAGCCCCTCCCCTCATCCTCCCTGCTATCAGTCCATTGGTGGCAGCAGTGGTACAGGGGGGAGGGACTGCCTCCTTCTCCCCTGTGCTGCTGAGGAAAACATGGCACGTGCTGACAGCAGAGCGTGCCATGTCAGTTAACTCGTGTGTGAAAGCGGCAGAGCAGCGGAGGGTCTAGGCGCATTTTGCAATTCTAAGTCGCATTGGCGACCATTTTGGTCGCCATCTGGAGTCCTGAAGGCATCTTTTACTTCAGAAATGAGAGCTTTAAAATCGTGCTTAGTGGGCAGTTGTTGGATATGGGACCACCAATTTGGGGGGGTTAAGTGACATGACCCGTGCCACAAGAGTCCGATAAGGAGATGGACCCTTGCCTGGATGGGGAGAGGGATCGCCATAGCTGGGGAACCCCAATATCAGATGGTGCAGAGAGCTCTAGATTGGGCAAGGACTGTCCGTTGTGTGGTTTAAGGGGCCTGCCATGTCTCTGTGGAAGTGAAGGTAAGCTCCTAGAGGAGGAGGCGATGTGAGGGTCTAGTGAGGCGGGCCCTTTAGTGGCGGCTAAAACAGTGGTGTTGTGGGCCTTTAGGTGTACCTCTGAGGTTGCAGACGTGGGGTAGCCCCCCTCAATAGCCATTGTGTGGGCTTCTCTATGTGGGAGCAATCGTGGGGACTCACCCGTGAGGCGAACTTCAGGAGGCAGTCCAGGGGGGGGGGGGAGGTCATCTGCCATATCATCAGATCCCAGGGATCCTGCAGGTGAGCGGGCTCAATTTGCCCAGAGGGATGTGGGGTCTGCCCTAGAGTCATGTGGCCAGATCTCCTCAGGGTCCAGGCTGTGCAGGTCCTCCATCTGAGGAGAACAATGGAGCGGGCGGAGAAGGCACGCTGGCGAGCGCATTATGTGGAGACGGAGGAGGAGGTGCCCCATCCTCCAGCGCTCGTGCAGCAGGAGGCGCCACCATCTTTGAGGCCGCATGGTTAGCGGTCCTCTGGAGGTATGTCAACCGTGTGGGGATGAGAGGCCCCTGAAGCTTCGGGCACTGCTTTAGGGACCTTCCCCGCCTTTTTTTCCCCCCATTTCGCCAAGGGGTGTTCGCTTATTCAGCTTGTTAGGAGCCTGGTAGGAGCGGAGCTCAGCTCTCACGCATCCGGCTGCATCGGCTTCCGGCCACGCTCCCCCCTTTTTTTCTTTAGACATATGGTGAATGCTAATTAATAACTACTTTGTAAGGTATCACCATCTGTCTTAAAAGCAGAGAAATTCTAATTTAGAAAATTGCTAATGTTTCTAAACTTTTTAAATCCCATATTTTTTTTTAAATTAAGAATGGTTTTACACAATAATAAACTTGATTATACACATACAATCAAGCAGCCTGTGAACCTATATGATGTTTAAGGCCATACCTAGTAACAACTTGCATTCCTCACGTAATAATTCTGGATCATCTATATAATAGCTCTGTATTGTTGCATTCCTTTATTATCACTACTATAAATGTATTAATAAATTGCCAACTTGGTGTTACCATTTCCCTTGCCAAAGTGGTGTGTCCATGCACAGTCTGCTACTGCCAATACTGGGCAGTGTCATACTGTGCAGGGCACACATTTGACCGGTAACGACCTGTACGCAATGCATTCATAAAATAACAAGAATAATTGAGGAACAACACAACTAAAGAATTACGGGAATAGATGCTTCGTAATTGTGATTTCATGTGGAATACAATTATTTACTAAAACCGACATGTCAGGAGAGGTGACAAGTCTTCTTTATGCCATTCCATGTAGAACATGTATTGCAAGGTGCAACAAGGGGTTAAAAGTTACAACACAAAATGCTATGGGAAAAAAACCCACTTTAAATTCCCTGTGAATAAGCCCAACAACATCAGAGGCATACTCTCTGAACTGCATGTTTGCCTTGCTAAGGCTGTTTTGCAGCAGGTTTGACATGTTAAGATGCTAAAAGCCACTTACAGGGGAAGGCGGGAGGGATGTGGAGGTTACTTACAGCCACTTAGCTGCCACTGCTGTGCAAATAGAAATGTGGTACAGAACATGATAACAGGGGACAGAGTACTAATATGGTCAGGTGCCAGATACTGTTTGTCTATATCTTAACCCCTTCCTGACATCTGCCGCGCATGTACAGCTTAGCAGCTAAGCCAGCGCTGTGGATGGTGGGTGACTGTTGAGTTATACAGCAGTCACCTATGGGCAGTGTCTGTAATTAGGGACAACTCCGATCATGGACATTTAAGTTCTCAACCTTTCAGCTGCTGTGGCAAATTGTGATGCTGGGACTCCCTCTAACAATATCCTTATGAAGGCTCCTAGGCCTTCCATTGTAAAGTTCCTATTAAGCCCCGCCCCTGGAACTTAAGGGGTGATTTATCCTATTTTAAAAAAGCCACAAATCCCAGGTTTGCAACTTTTAAAAGCAAAACAAAATTTTGCTGCAACTGGTGTTTTCATACTAGCCTTTCTAAAGAATGGCTATGGCGAGGAGGGGTGTGGGCAGGGCCATATTCCCTGGAACATTTAGTATCATTTACATTTGCCGGAGTAAATGATGACTGACCTCTATGCCAACTATGCGTGGTTAAAACATCTCGGAAACCCCTTTTTGCAGATTTTCCATTTTAACCTATTGTTCCCTATGCCAACTGGCATCGACTTCAATCTGCACAGATTGAAGGGGGATGCACTTTATTTATAACGAGGTGCATGCTGGGGATATCAAGACTGACATGGCAAATGTCGATCTTGATAAAATCAGGACCACAATGTTTTTGACATAGACAGAAAAACGGGGGGGGGGGGGGGGGGACTAAAAATAAAGTAAAAAAAAAAAGTAATAAAAAAGGTTTCAAAAATATTTAAAAAAATAAGAATTTAAACCACCCTGTTCCCTACTTTACAAGTAAATTTCCAAAATGTTCAAATTATAAAAATATTAAATTATTTATCGCATACAGAAAAAAATGTGAGCAGTAGTATGCCTGCACTGGAAACTACACAAAGCCTTCAGCTTCCAATTCGTACACAGTGTAGTTTCCGGTTCCATGACTGCCCGAAACAGCTGATCGGTGAGGGGACGGGTGTCAGACACACACCTATCTGATACCGACGATCTATCCTGAGAACAGGTCATCAATATCTGCGGCCCAAACAACCCCTTTAAGTCAAATTTTGTGGATATGTGAATAAAATTTTTTCCTTTTAGCAGATGGCTTAGCAGTGCAGATGGCTTAGCATATATAACTAGCTACAATGACAGCAGGGTTAAAAGGTTGCATTTTAAAGCTTTCACCTTTCAATAACGAAGCATGTTTCACAGCCATCCTTCCAATTAGACACTCTTTCAGCATCGATTCATAGTTAACCCAACGATGAACCTGAGAATATAAAAAGTTATCTTCCATTAAATTAACAGCTTGGGCGTGCAGAAATAATTAGAGAGGTTATCCAGTTATTATTTTTTTCTTCTCATAATTATTTAAATGTTTTATGCGAGTGGCAAGTCTTACAAGACCAGCATGACCAGCATTTTTTTATGCTTACCAGTAGTATTTCATGTTATTCGTTCACGCTTCGTTTGGTGGTAAAAGCAGAATTGCGTTATGAATTCCATTACCACAGACCATAACGCAATTTTATGACGGAATGCATAACGGAAACAGGACAGATGCGTTATGCAGGCCATAGACTTCTGTTATGGCGAATGAATAACGAAATGCCTTTAAAGGCATTCCGTTATGCATTTCGTCATAGAATTGCGTTATGCTCCGTGGTAACGTAATCCATAACGCAATTCTGCTTTTACCACCAAACGAAGCGTGAACGGATTTCAAAATATGAAATTCGCTCATCTCTACTTACCAGGTGAGCGCTGTGCTCGGAAAGGAGTTTCCTCACCCCGTCCTGGCAGGCTTAAGTGTTTTCTAATGACGCTCCTTCCCCACAGCAGTGCCTCTGGTCCTCATTCCTACCCTTGAGTCTCTGAGTACGGGATTAGGAAACTCCTTTCTGAAGCACAGGGACACAGCGGAGCAGTTATATCAGCGGTCATCTGTACATAATATACAGTTTCACAGTGCTGAGACCGGCAGACTTTACATAGGGCTCGGTGCTCTGCTTTCTCACACCGGCCGCCCTGCAGTGTCACGTGAAGGACAGATTTTATGATCATAAATCTAAGAGCTGCCATTTTAGCTCCTTCACTGATTGTTCCCTAGACGAAACGAGCCATTATAAACTATTAAAGCCATTTAACCTGTAGAATACCATGGCCGTACAAGTACGGCACTGGAAACTGGAACAGAAATCCCAGCGGCGTACAGCTACGGCGCTGGGATCGGGCAGGCACAGGAGCTGCGCCCGCCCGATCAGCTTCAGAGGTCCGGCAGTCACTGATAGCCGGACCCCTGCTGTATGCGCCGGCATCGGTGAAAACACCGATGCTGGAGCATTAAGCCTTGCACTGCCGCGGTCAGCACTGACCGCGGCACGAGCGGCATCCTTCCAGGTGCGGGGTGTCCATCGGGTACCCGTGCTGTTGTGACGGGGACCCGATTGCAGGGAAGGCAGCCCGATGCCTTCCTTAGGTATCGTGGTTGCCTTCCGTGAGAGCTTGTGAGATCCAGCCCCCTGCTGTTAACCCTTGCTGTGTTGCAAGAAAAAATTGATTAACATAAAAAAATCTCCCCAAAAAAACATTTTCCTTTCATTCTTGTGGAACACATCAAGGGTTAGCAAAGTCTGTAACATCAGTTTTGAATAATTTGAAGAGAGTGTAGTTTCTAAAATTGGGTCATTTATGGGTGGTTTCCATTACGTAAGCCCTTCAAAATCACTTTATAACCGAATTAGTGCTTAAAAAATGGTTTTGGAAATTTTGTTCAAAATTTAAATAGCTTCTAACTTCTAAGCCTTCTAACGTCCTAAAAAAATAAAATGACATTTACAAAATTATGCCAACACAAAGCAGACATATGGGGCATGCTGATTGATAGCCATTTTATGAGGTATTACTTTCTGTCTTAAAAGTAGAGAAATTCAAATTTAGAAAATTGTTATCACACCACCGATCATTATCCTTAGATCCTGAGAGGTGGCGGTGACATCACCTCTCAGGATCGCATCCTATTGGCTGGACAGGCGGGCGGGGGTTAACTTCCCCCAGCTCTGCTCTCCTCCACACTGCTTCCGTGGAGAAAGGAGCCCGTCTGTCCATCAGTGAGCCCAGCACCCCCACGTGAGCCATCAAAGTTTGCAGGGACAGGTTTAGGGAAAAATTAGATTAGGCAGGGAGACTTTAGGAGAAAAAAAAGCTATATTTTTGGGCTTCACATTTTTTGTGCGTGCGCTGACTGTGACACTCTTAGCGTCCGGCCACTGTTAGCGCATCGCCCACCCCACCGCTGATCAGCTTCGGACCGCTGATTAGCGAGTTTAAATCTTTTTTTTTTTTTTTTTTAATTTTTGAGGCTTTCATTTTTTTTATTTCATTTTTTTTTATGTTAGGTTTAGGGTGGGTTAGGGTAGTGAACGTGAACACCCGTTGTCCCCCCCACACACACGCACACTAAATAAAGTTTTACACAAACGCACACGCACACACACACACACACACTCCCCTATGGCCCGCCAGACGTTCTCGGCCGAGGAGGCATACGCCCTGCTTGCCTCCGACTCAGAGCCCCAGCGAGGACGACCCCACTTTCCTCTTGTCATCCGCGTCCTTCTCATCATCTAGTGATGATGATGAGCCCCCAAGGCGGCGGAGACGCTGCAGGGCGGAGCAAGGGGACCCCCATGCCAGGGACCCTGTGGCCCACACTAGTATGAGCCGCCCTGGGGCTTGTACTAATTTTCCAGCCCACCAGACAAGTCCACCTGAGCCCCCTACCGGTGAACTTGTCTGGTGTACCCCAGAGGATTTTGAGCCTGTGATTCCTGACTTTGTTGGCCAACCAGGAATTCAGATTCCCACAGTGGGCTTCACTGAATATAAATTTTTTAGTTTTTTCTTCAGTTACCACTTTGTGAATCTGATGGTGGAGCAAACTAACTTGTTCGCCCAACAGTTCATTGCTCAACACCCGGGCTCCTTTTTGGCTATGTCCGGTGGCTGGACTCCGGTCAGTGCAGCCGAGATGAGGACATTTTGGGGCCTCGTGCTGCACATGGGCCTAGTCAAAAAACCCAGTGTCAGGCAGTACTGGAGTGGGGACGTCCTCTACCAGACCCCACTCTACTGTATGGCCATGACACATTCCCGTTCTAAAGCCACTCGGAAATGCCTGCAGATAATGCAGCATGTCCCCCCCCCCCCCCCCCCCCCCCCCCCCCCCCGAGGTGATCCTGCCTATGACCGCCTGTACAAAATCAGGCCGGTCATTGATCACTTCGGGCCAAATTTTTGGTGGCCTATGAACCTGGAAGGGAGGTCGCTGTTGACGAGTCTCTCATTGCTTTCAAGGGGAGACTCATTTTCCGCCAGTATGTTCCCTCTAAGCAGACGAGGTATGGCGTGAAGCTGTCCAAACTTTGTGAGAGTACCTCAGGGTATTGAACCCCCAGAATGTCCCCCCACTCTGGGTGTTAGCGGGAAACTTGTGTGGGACCTTATGCACCCACTGCTATATAAGAGTTACCACCTGTACGTGGATAACTTTTATACTAGTATCCCCTTGTTCCAGTCCCTCACCGCCAGATCCACGTCCACTTGTGGGGCCGTGCGGAAAAATCAACGCGGCCTCCCTACCCACCCCCTGCAGGTACCTATCCCCAGGGGTGAGACTCGTGCCCTTACCAGTGCAAACCTGTTGCTGGTCAGAAATAAGGACAAGATGGATGTCCTTGTACTGTTCACCATTCACGGTAACGGCATCACCCCTGTCCCTGTGCGAGGTACCGCGGCAACAATCCTCAAGCCCGATTGTATCGTCGACTACAATTGGTATATGGGAGGAGTTGATCTCTCTGATCAAGTCCTTAAGCCATATAACGCCATGCGCAAAACCCGGACATGGTACAAAAATTGCCATTACACTTTTTGTGGTGTAAGGTGACAAAAAAAAATTGCATTTTTTGTCACCTTACATCACAAAAAGTCTAATAGCAAGCGATCAAACAGTCATATGCACCCGAAAATAGTGCCAATGAAACCGTCCTCTCATCCCGCAAAAAATGAGCCTCTACATAAGACAATCAGCTAAAAAAGAAAAAAAATGACTCAGACTTTGGAGATACTAAAATGTTTTGTTTTTTTTGTTTAAAAAAGGATATTATAGTGTAAAACCTAAATAAATTAAAAAAGTAGACATCTTAGGTATTGCCGCGTCCGTAAGAATCTGCTCTATAAAAATAACACATGACCTAACCCCTCAAATGAACAGTCAAAAACAAATAAACGGTGCCAAAACAGCTATTTTTTGACAAATTTTCCATTTTAATCAATTTTTTCTGTCAACAAAGCAAGGGTTAACAGTCAAACAAAACTTTATATTTATTGCCCTGATTCTGTAGTTTTCAGAAACACCCCATATGTGGTTGTAAAATGCTGTATGGCCAAACGGCAGGGCGCACAAGGAAAGGGGCGCCGTATGGTTTTTGGAAGGCAGATTTTGCTGGGCTGGTTTTTTGACACCATGTCCCATTTGAAGCCCCCCTGATGCACCCCTAGAGTAGAAACTCCATAAAAGTGACCCCATCTAAGAAACTACACCCCTAAAGGTATTCAAAACTGATTTTACAAACTTTGTTAACCCTTATCCCGAGATAAGTGTTTATCTACATATTTGTACATGTTAAAGATATACCATGATGTGAACACTTTCTCTGATAATAAAAACTTATTGAAAGTAAATGGGACATGGTGTAAATAAACCAGTCCAGCAAAATCTGACTTCCAGAAACCATATGGTGTTCCTTTCCTTCTGCGCCCTGCCGTGTGCCCGTACAGTAGTTTACGACCACTTATGGCGTGTTTCTATAAACTACAGAATCAGGGCAATAAATATTGAGTTTTGTTTGGCTGTTAACCCTTGCTTTGTTAATGAAAAAAATGGATTAAAATTAAAAATTTGCCAAAAAATTTAAATTCTGAAATTTCATCTCCATTTGCCAATAACTCTTGTGGAACATCTAAAGGGGGTGGGTGGTTTCTATTATGTAAGCCTCACAAAGTGACTTCAGACCTGAACTGGTCCTTAAAAAATAGGTTTTTCAAGATTTGCTTTTAAACTTCTAAGCCTTCTAACGTCCCCAAAAAATAAAATAGCATTCCCAAAATGATCCAAACATGAAGTAGAGATATGGGAAATGTAAATTAATAACTATTTTTGGAGGTTTTACTATGTAATATAGAAGTAGAGAAATTGAAACTTGGAAATTTGCTAATTTTTCCAAATTTTTGGTAAATTGGGTACTTTTTTTATAAATAAAAATGAATTTTTTAGACTATATTTTACCAGTGTCATGAAGTACAATATATGATGAAAAAAACAATCTCAGAATGGCCTGGATAAGTAAAAGCGTTTTAAAGTTAATCACACATAAAGTGACACTGGTCAGATTTGCAAAAAATGGCCTGGTCCTTAAAGGGAACCTGTCACCTCAAAATCGCATATAAAACTGCCAGCATTACCTTATAGTAGCCCCCAGTCTGTTATTAATGATGTGTTTGATCCGGTAATCTGATACTCCATACATGCCAAAAACGATGTTTTAATCGCCGTCAGCGCTATCTCGCCGGTCAGTTTGAAGTCAAGGGGGGAGCGGCCTCCTTGCTGCAAGTCAAGATAAGCACGCCCCCTAACCGTCCCCTCTTCTGTGTGAATGACATCCTGCAGTGCGGCCGGGAATCGCATTAGTCTCGCGCAAGCGCACCTGCGCTCCTTGTTACTGCGCGATCCCGGCTCCCGCAGTTAGCAGGGTTTCATCAGCACACCGCGCATGAGCGAGACTAATGCGATTCCCGGCCGCATTGCAGGATGTCAATCACACAGAAGAGGGGACGGTTAGGGGGTGTGCTTATCTTGACTTGCAGCAAGGAGGCCGCTCCCCCCTTGACTTCAAACTGACCGGCGAGATAGCGCTGACAGCAATTAAAACATCGTTTTTGGCATGTATGGAGCATCAGATTACCGGATCAAACACATCATTAATAACAGACTGGGGGCTACTATAAGGTAATGCTGGCAGTTTTATATGCGATTTTGAGGTGACAGGTTCCCTTTAACCGCCTCCGGACCGCCTAACGCAGGATCGCGTTCCGGAGGCGGCAGCCCTGCGCACAGTCACGCATATACGCGTCATCTCGTGAGACGCGAGATTTCGCTCCAAGCCGGCCCGCACGTGCGCACCGCGGGCCGGCAAAAGTTAGAGGACAAGTTCGTCACCAGCCTGCCAGCCAATTATCGTTGCTGGCAGGCTGGCGATTTTCAAAAAAACGAATGAAAAGCCAGATAACACATCATATTAGTAAATATGATGTGTTAAATGGCTTGTCTGCTCCTTTGCTGGTCCTTTTCGTCGGTTGGTTCCAGCAGAGGAGCAGACATCACAGTGAGTAGCACCAACACTTCACCTTAGCCCCAGATCACCCCCATCACCCGAATTAACCCCTTGATCACCCCTTGATCGCCCCCTGTCAATCACCTAGTGAAAGGAAAAAAGTGATCAGTGTAAACTGTCACTTTTTTTTTTCACTGGTATTGACTGTTAGGTTTAGGATAGTTTAGGCCCCTTGGTTAGGTAGTTTAGCGTCAGTTAGCGCCCAGCCCACCGCACCGCAGTCACTGATTCGCTGATTAGCGTATCGCTAATCAGCATTTGTACTTTTATAGTATCTGTAAGTGATCAAAACTGATCACAGTCAGATCTATAATTGTATTAGTAAAAGTGACAAAATAGGGAGGCTCAACACCCTGATGAACGGATAGCGGTGGGTTCACTGCCAATTGGGTCACTCACCCAATCAAGAATAAAAATGTATAAGCAGAGAAAAGCAGGCACACCACCTACTGGATTGTAGTGGAACACTTGGTAAATTTATTCAATGATATAATATCATACTTAAAAAGGCCAATACGTATAAAACATTCAATACAATAAAACAATATTTAAAATAATAAATAAAATCAGTAAATATATATCCCAATTAGAGACCACACTCTGAATGATGTTAGACTATTGTATAGTCTCCTGAGATAATGTCTCCTGAAATAGAGTGTAGCAAATGTGCAGTCAACCAGTCAATTGTTGCCAAATAGAATCGTCTCCATGAGACTCTTACCACTCAGTAGTGTCGACGATATCAGTGAATGGTCTACTTGCATGAAACGGTGAAAGAATGTAGTCACCAGAGCGCTGGACTCTGGACCCTGGATGCTGGGTAGATGAGAAGCGTGCAGCTTGGAGGACGTGTTCAGAGTAAGTAATCACGTACCGGTGAAAGATGTGGTCACCAAAGCGCTGGACGCTAGACGCTGAGTGCTCAGCTCAAAAGATGTACGTTTGGTCAGGTGGTCCGGTGAGAGATGCGGTCACCAAAACGTTGGACGCTGGACGCTGAATGCTCAGCTCAGAAGACGTACGTTAGATCAGGTGATCCTCTGTGGCTGAATCAGATGATCAGGTCAGCTGGTGCAAACGCCCAATCACGTGCTGCACAGGTCCTTGTACCGTAGTGGTAATTTGGCATAGCATGGGTCCAGGTCCTATACTGCAACAAATGGTTATGTTGGCAGATAGCTGTTGCAAAGAGTGATTTTCTTTGTCCACGAAATCCTTTGTACTTGGGGTCCGGACCAGTGCTAGATGTGGAAATTTGCGTAGTCCGCTAGACGCGTTTCGAGACTACCTGTCTCTTCCTCAGTAGCTACCAGACTGCGCTTTTCCAAACATTTTATAGGGTACACAATTCAAATAATTAAAATCATTGATAGAACCTGTGGTCAGGTTGAGAAATCAGGTAAAACATGAAATGGATTATAAAATGGAGACAAACATAAAAGCAGACAAATGTCAAAATATCAAATGTTTTTCTATAACACACAAATTATATTTATATCTTCTATGTATTTTTCTCTCTAGATATCCAAAATCGCAAGAAGATATCCATAATATGGCTAGTATTAGCATAATTCCTTTATAGTATTAGGTCTCAATACACACATGTATTCCTGTGCGTTTTTTCATACATTTTACAAGAGAAGGTACATAAAAAAGCCCAATCACAGCTCACATAACTTATTCTGCAAACAGTGTTCATCATATATTTTTACACACGTCTTTTTTCATATATTTATTCATTTTTTCATACATTTTACAAGAGAAGGTACATAAAAAAGCCCAATCACAGCTCACATAACTTATTCTGCAAACAGTGTTCATCATATATTTTTACACACGTCTTTTTTCATATATTTATTCAGCTAGCTGAATAAATATATGAAAAAAGACGTGTGTAAAAATATATGATGAACACTGTTTGCAGAATAAGTTATGTGAGCTGTGATTGGGCTTTTTTATGTACCTTCTCTTGTAAAATGTATGAAAAAACGCACAGGAATACATGTGTGTATTGAGACCTAATACTATAAAGGAATTATGCTAATACTAGCCATATTATGGATATCTTCTTGCGATTTTGGATATCTAGAGAGAAAAATACATAGAAGATATAAATATAATTTGTGTGTTATAGAAAAACATTTGATATTTTGACATTTGTCTGCTTTTATGTTTGTCTCCATTTTATAATCCATTTCATGTTTTACCTGATTTCTCAACCTGACCACAGGTTCTATCAATGATTTTAATTGTTTGAATTGTGTACCCTATAAAATGTTTGGAAAAGCGCAGTCTGGTAGCTACTGAGGAAGAGACAGGTAGTCTCGAAACGCGTCTAGCGGACTACGCAAATTTCCACATCTAGTACTGGTCCGGACCCCAAGTACAAAGGATTTCGTGGACAAAGAAAATCACTCTTTGCAACAGCTATCTGCCAACATAACCATTTGTTGCAGTATAGGACCTGGACCCATGCTATGCCAAATTACCACTACGGTACAAGGACCTGTGCAGCACGTGATTGGGCGTTTGCACCAGCTGACCTGATCATCTGATTCAGCCACAGAGGATCACCTGATCTAACGTACGTCTTCTGAGCTGAGCATTCAGCGTCCAGCGTCCAACGTTTTGGTGACCGCATCTCTCACCGGACCACCTGACCAAACGTACATCTTTTGAGCTGAGCACTCAGCGTCTAGCGTCCAGCGCTTTGGTGACCACATCTTTCACCGGTACGTGATTACTTACTCTGAACACGTCCTCCAAGCTGCACGCTTCTCATCTACCCAGCATCCAGGGTCCAGAGTCCAGCGCTCTGGTGACTACATTCTTTCACCGTTTCATGCAAGTAGACCATTCACTGATATCGTCGACACTACTGAGTGGTAAGAGTCTCATGGAGACGATTCTATTTGGCAACAATTGACTGGTTGACTGCACATTTGCTACACTCTATTTCAGGAGACATTATCTCAGGAGACTATACAATAGTCTAACATCATTCAGAGTGTGGTCTCTAATTGGGATATATATTTACTGATTTTATTTATTATTTTAAATATTGTTTTATTGTATTGAATGTTTTATACGTATTGGCCTTTTTAAGTATGATATTATATCATTGAATAAATTTACCAAGTGTTCCACTACAATCCAGTAGGTGGTGTGCCTGCTTTTCTCTGCTTATACATACGGTAATTGTATTAGTGTCACCTTAGCTCGCCCTCCACCCAAAACGCAGTGTTTGCCCGATCAGGCCTGATCGGTCGCCCACACGTGCGTTCACCCACACCCGCCCCGCCGCAGTGACAAAAAATATATATTTTTTTGATCACTGCACAATCACTTTCCAAGCACTGCAGCGATAAAAAAATCAGTTTTGATATTTTTTATCAACCGCAGCGGCCTCCGGTACTTGGAGGAGCTCTTGGACTTAGTCGTGGCAGAAACAAATCGGTATGCCACTCAATTTATATCCGCCAACCCGGGAAGCTTTTATGCCCAGCCTTTCCGGTGGAAACCAGTCCAAGTTTCCGAAATTAAAATTTTTCTGGGCCTTCTCCTCAACATGGGTCTAACCAAAAAGCATGAATTGCGGTCATATTGGTCTACGAACCCGATTCATCACATGCCCATGTTCTCTGCTGCTATGTCCAGGGCACGATTTGAGGCCATCCTGCGTTTCCTGCACTTTAGCGACAACACCACCTCCCGTCCCAGAGGCCACCCAGCTTTTGACCGCCTCCACAAAATTCGGCCCCTCATAGACCACTTCAACCAGAAATTTGCAGATTTGTATACCCCAAAGCAAAACATCTGCGTAGACGAGTCCCTAATACATTTTACCGGGTGCCTTGGCTTCAAACAATACATCCCAAGCAAGCGCGCCCGGTATGGGGTCAAATTGTATAAGCTCTGTGAAAGGGCCACAGGCTATACCCACAAATTTCGGATCTATGAGGGAAAAGATCAGACCCTGGAGCCGGTCGGTTGCCCTGACTACCTGGGGAGCAGTGGGAAGACAGTCTGGGACTTGGTGTCACCCTAATTTGGCAAGGGGTACCATCTTTATGTGGACAATTTCTACACAAGTGTGGCCCTCTTCAGGCATTTGTTCCTAGAACAGATTGGCTGCTGTGGCACCGCGGGAACTAGTCGCGTGGGCTTCCCCCAACGGCTCGTTACCACCCGTCTTGCAAGGGGGGAGAGGGCTGCCTTGTGTAACGAAGAACTGCTCGCGGTGAAATGGAGAGACAAGCGTGACGTTTACATGCTCTCCTCTATTCACGCAGACACGACAATACAAATTGAGCGAGCAACCCGTGTCATTGAAAAGCCCCTCTGTGTCCACGACTATAATTTGCTCATGGGAGGGGTGGACTTCAATGACCAGATGTTGTCTCCGTATTTAGTTTCCCGACGCACCAGACGCTGGTATAAGAAGGTGTCTGTATATTTAATTCAATTGGCTGCATATAATAGTTTTGTTCTCTACAGTAAGGCTGGGAGAACACGATCCTTCCTCAAATTTCAGGAAGAGATCATCGAGAACCTCCTGTATCCAGAAGGTTCCGTGGCCCCATCCACCAGTGTAGTTAGCCGTCTACACGAGCGACATTTCCCCAGTGTCGTTCCTGGTACCTCAACCCAACCGTCACCCCGAAAAAGATGTCGTGTCTGTAGCAGGAGTGGAATAAGGCGTGACACCCGCTATTTCTGTCCTGACTGTCCTGACCACCCTGCCCTATGCTTTGGAAAACGTTTCCGGAAGTACCACACACACAGGTACACTTAGCATAGGGATTGCATCTCATAGGACAGGCACACAGGGCTATTAGGGCCCTTACACTCACAGCTGCTGCAAACCTCTCCTTTCACCTGGGATAAAGTGCATAATGTACTTCGGCACATCTTTGGGCGATTTGCGCTTTGCACATTGTCCCATGGGGAAGGAGAGGTTTGTCCTATAAAAGGTAAAAAAACAAAAAACAAAAAAAAAACACCGGTAAGCAAAAAAGTTAACTTCAGTTCAAAAAGTAAAAAAAAAGTTTATATGTTCTGTTCAAAAGTTATTATAAAGTTAATAAAATGTATTGCGTTGCGGCCTGGTTTTTTCTTTTTGGTTTTGTTTTTTTTTACCTTCCAGGTGGACCAACCGATCGACTAGCTGCAGCACTGATGTGCATTCTGACAGAAGCATTGCGCTGCTGTCAGATTACACACAAGTCGGTGTATGCGGCACTGCAAGACGAGATTTCTCCTCTGCAGTAAAAGATACGTTTGCCGAGGCATATGAGCTGAGGAGGCAGCGGTGTTCATATGCTTTGGCAAACACTTTGTATATATAAAAAAAATTATAAATCCTGGCAATGATTTATTCATCCACATCGATTGATGTGAATGGATAAATCTGGTTTGCCAGGGCATACGGGCTAAGTGGGTATGGATGTTGGGCGGAGCTCCTATGTCCTGGCAGACGCCTTTCCCCTCCTTTTTTTTTTTTTTGCAGAGATTTTTTCATCCACATTGATCGATGTGAATGAAGAAATCTGTGCCGTTCATTTTTTTCTTTCAGCCCAGAGGCTGAACGGGAAAAAAAAATCTCATTACCCGTATGCTCAATATAAGGAGAATAGCAGAAACTTCTAATGCTGGCCATACATGTAATGATTGCGGAGACCCTCAAATGCCAGGGCAGTACAAACACCCCACAAATAACACCATTTTGGAAAGAAGACACCCCAAGGTATTCGCTGAGGGGCATATTGAGTCCATGAAAGATTGAAATTTTTGTCTCAAGTTAGCGGAAAGGGAGACTTTGTGAGAAAAAACAAAAATAAATCAATTTCCGCTAACTTGTGTCAAAAAAATTTTTTTCCTATGAACTCGCCATGCCCCTCATTGAATACCTTGGGGTGTCTTCTTTCCAAAATGGGGTCACATGTGGGATATTTATACTGCCCTGGATTTTTAGGGGCCCTAAAGCTTGAGAAGAAGTCTGGGATCCAAATGTCTAAAAATGCCCTCCTAAAAGGAATTTGGGCACCTTTGCGCATCTAGGCTGCAAAAAAGTGTACACATGTGGTATCGCCGTACTCAGGAGAAGTTGGGGAATGTGTTTTGGGGTGTCATTTTACATATACCCATGCTGGGTGAGATAAATATCTTGGTCAAATGCCAACTTTGTATAACAAAATGGGAAAAGTTGTCTTTTGCTGAGATATTTCTCTCACCCAGCATGGGTATATGTAAAATGACACCCCAAAACACATTGCCCAACTTCTCCTGAGTACGGAGATACCACATGTGTGACACTTTTTTGCAGCCTAGGTGGGCAAAGGGGGCCACATTCCAAAGAGCACCTTTCGGATTTCACCGGCCATTTTTTACAGATTTTGATTTCAAACTACTTACCACACATTTGGCCCCTAGAATGCCAGGGCAGTATAACTACCCCACAAGTGACCCCATTTTGGAAAAAAGACACCCCAAGGTATTCCGTGAGGGGCATGGCGAGTTCCGAGAATTTTTTATTTTTTGTCACAAGTTAGCGGAAAATGATGATTTTATTTTTATTTTATTTTTTCTTACAAAGTCTCATATTCCACTAACTTGTGACAAAAAATAAAAACTTCCATGAACTCACTATGCCCATCAGCAAATACCTTGGGGTGTCTTCTTTCCAAAATGGGGTCACTTGTGGGGTAGTTATACTGCCCTGGCATTCTAGGGGCCCTAATGTGTGGTAAGTAGTTTGAAATCAAAATCTGTAAAAAATGGCCGGTGAAATCCGAAAGGTGCTCTTTGGAATGTGGGCCCCTTTTGCCCACCTAGGCTGCAAAAAAGTGTCACACATGTGGTATCTCCGTACTCAGGGAGAAGTTGGGCAATGTGTTTTGGGGTATCATTTTACATATACCCATGCTGGGTGAGAGAAATATCTTGGTCAAATGCCATCAGCGAATACCTTAGGGTGTCTACTTTCCGAAATGGGGTCATTTGTGGGGTGTTTGTACTGTCTGGCCATTGTAGAACCTCAGGAAACATGACAGGTGCTCAGAAAGTCAGAGCTGCTTCAAAATGCGTAAATTCACATTTTTGTACCATAGTTTGTAAACGCTATAACTTTTGCCCAAACCATTTTTTTTTTACCCAAACATTTTTTTTTATCAAAGACATGTAGAACAATAAATTTAGAGAAAAATTTATATATGGATATCGTTTTTTTTGCAAAATTTTACAACTGAAAGTGAAAAATGTCATTTTTTTGCAAAACAATCGTTCAATTTCGATTAATAACAAAAAAAGTAAAAATGTCAGCAGCAATGAAATACCACCAAATGAAAGCTCTATTAGTGAGAAAAAAAGGAGGTAAAATTCATTTGGGTGGTAAGTTGCATGACCGAGCAATAAACGGTGAAAGTAGTGTAGGTCAGAAGTGTAAAAAGTGGCCTGGTCATTAAGGGTGTTTAAGCTATGGGGGCTGAGGTGGTTAAGGTGAAAATGAGCCCGATCCTTAAGGGGTTAAGGTGAAAAGTGGCCCGGTAATGAAAGGGTTAAGAGTTTATTTATAACATGTTTTATTTTCAGTATTTTCATTATTATCTTTCCTGGAGAACTCCTTTAACTAATATGGCCCTCGGGACTTCTTCAGGTGGTCTTTTCTGAGTAGGCACCCTGTGGGCTCTCTCCACAGAAAATAAATTAATAAATTAGACAGAGTCCCCTCACTACAGTTCTCCAGGAACCATTGTTGCATAAATTCCATACAGTTCAAGCGCTCTGTACCCTCTGGTATACCCAGACATCTTAATTTAGATCTGCATGATCTATCCTCCAAGTCGATCACTTTGTTTTCCAGGGCTACTTTTGTTTGTTTAACCCCTTCCTGACTTTCCACTGTGTATATACGTCCTATGCCCCGTGCAGATAGCACATATATACACGTGCAGAGAGCGCTTTAATTAAAGCTCCTGCAATCTAGCAGGAACAGGTCAGGTCCGGCTGACAGACACAGCAGGGACCCTGAGGATAAGACCAGAGCGGTTTATTACCGCTTCTGCCTTCTCCTGTGCTGGCAGGAGAGCGCTGAACCAGCGCATGGTGGAGGGAGCAGGAAGCAGCAGAGCCGGGGTGTCTGGAGCAGGGGCAGGAGAAGAGCTGCCGGGTCTAAGGAGACCCTGATCAGCTGATGCCTGTGTGTCATGCCCCCACAGGGGGCTGTTTTTCCCTGTAACTGGGGCTCCTGTGGATGCCCCAGTAATAGTGGAAACAGTGGGAAAAAAAGTTAAAGTCAGTGTCCTCCAGAGGTCTTTTAATGACCTCCTGGGGAACATATTATGTGCCAAAAAGTAATTAAAAATACGGTAAGTAATAAAAATAAAAAAATAGAAAATTTAAAAAATTAAAATAAAAAAATAAAAAAAAATTAAATGCAGTCGCTAACAGAAACCGTCCTCATAGTCGCCCCGTTCTCTCAAACCTATAAGTTATATATGAAAACGATCGTCACAAAATAGGGAACCCATTGCAATAATTAATTGTGTCAGTTTTAATATTTAAGAAATAAAAAGCTATAATTAAAAAAAAAATACTTGTTAATAAAGTTCTCTTAGATCAAATTGTACAGTTTAATTTCTACTACTGAAAAAAAAAATAATAACATTTCCCGAACTCGGGTTCGGTTCCAAGATACCACTGATGGGAAAAAAAAAAATTTCCTCCTTTAAATCCTAGGTACGTCATAGTCTGGTACGTCTTAGGCCCCTTGCAGACGAGCGTGTCCGGATTAGGTCCGGATGCGTTGTGAATGCGTTCAGTGAAAAATGTGCGATTTCGCAGGCAAACCTGAATGTATATAAACAACAACTCTTAGCAACCATCTGTGAAAAGTGCATCGCATCCGCACTTGCTTGCACGTTTTTCACACAGCTCCATTCACTTCTATGGGGCCAGCGCTGCGTGAAAATCACAGAATATAGAACATGCTGAGATTTTCACGCAATGCTCAAGTGATGTGTGAAAACCAACGCACATGTACACAGACCCATTGAAATGAATGGGTCCGCATTCCGTGTGGGCGCAATGCGTTCGCATCATGCATTGCACCCGCGCAGAATACCCGCTTGTCTGCAAGGGGCCTTATAGTCAGAAAAATATGGTAGTGGAGAAAGATCTAGTGAAACTTAGCCAAACAGGTGAAAAAACTCCTGACTTTCACACCTGCGTTTGGTGTGGATCCATCTTGTATCTGCACAGACGGATCTGCACCGATAATGCAAACGCTTGTATCCGTTTAGAACGGATCCGTTTGCATTAATCTTAAAAAAAAAAAAAGTCTAAGTCAAAACGGATACAAAACGGATAAAACTTACATTGAAAGTCAATAGGAGACGGATCAGTTTTTAATTGCACCATATTGTGTCAGTGAAAACGGATCCGTCCCCATTGACTTACATTGTAAGTCAGGATGGATCCGTTTGGCTCCGCATCGTCAGGCGGACGGCAAAATGCTGCAGGCAGCGTTTTGGTGTCCGCCTCCAGAGCGGAATGGAGGCGGAATGGAGCCAAAGTGATGCATTCTGAAAGGAATCCTTGTCCATTCAGAATGCATTGGGGCTGAACTGATCAGTTTTGGGATGCTTGTGAGAGCCTTGAAACGGATCTCACAAGCGGACCCAGAAACGCCAGTGTGAAAGTATCCTAAGCCATACAAAGTGCTTGCCAATCAAGGAGCTGAAGTCCAACCCTGATCTGCTGGTTAGAGCAGCAGACAAGGGTGGAATGGTCGTGATTTCAAATCAAATTCTGCTAGATGATGTTAAAGGGGTTGTCTCACTATACCTCTTAAAGGGGTTGTCTCACTTCAGTAAGTAGCATTTATCATGTAGAGAATGTTAATACAAAGCACTTACTAATGTATTGTTATTATCCATATTGCTTCCTTTGCTGGCTGGATTCATTTTTCCATCACATTATACACTTCTCGTTTCCATGGTTACAGACCACCCTGCAATCTCTCAGTGGTGGTCGTGCTTGCACAATATAGGAAAAAGCACTGGCCTATGTGCACTCCCACGGTCACAGCCACCAAAGAGGCTGACTCTTTTTTCCTAAAGTGTGCAAGCATGACCACCATTGATGGATTGCAGGGTGGTCTGTAACCATGGAAACGAGAAGTGTATAATGTGGTGGAAAAATGAATAAAGCCAGCAAAGGAAGCAATATGGATAATAACAATACATTAGTAAGTGGCTTGTATTAGGCTTCTTTCACACGAGCGAGTTTTCCGTGTGGGTGCAATGCGCGAGTTGAACGCATTGCACCCGCACTGAATCCGGACCCATTCATTTCTATGGGGCTGTTCACATGAGCGGTGATTTTCACGCATCACTTGTGCGTTGCGTGGAAATCGCAGCATGCTCTATATTTTAAGCGTTTTTCACGCAACGCAGGCCCCATAGAAGTGCGGATGCGGTGCGATTTTAACGCACGGTTGCTAGGAGACGATCGGGATGGAGACCCGATCATTATTATTTCCCCTTATAACATGGTTATAAGGGAAAATAATAGCATTCTGAATACATAGTAAAATAGCTCTGGAGGGGTTAAAAAAAATAAATAATAATATTTAACTCACCTTAATCCACTTGATCGCAGAGCCGGCATCTCCTCCTGTCTTCATCTTAGCTGTGTGGAGCAACAGGACCTGTGGTGACGTCACTCCGGTCATCACATGGTCCATCACATGATCCATCACCATGGTAAAAGATCATGTGATGGATCATGTGATGACCGGAGTGACGTCACCACAGGTCCTGTTGCTCCACACAGCTAAGATGAAGACAGAAGGAGATGCCGGCTCACCGATCAAGTGGATTAAGGCGAGTTAAAAAAAAATTAAAAATTTTTTTAAGCCCTCCAGCGCTATTTTACTATGCATTTTGTATTCAGAATGCTATTATTTTCCCTTATAACCATGTTATAAGAGAAAATAATACAATCTACAGAACACCGATCCCAAGCCCGAACTTCTGTGAGGAGGTTCGGGTTTGGGTACCAAACATGCGCGATTTTTCTCACGTGAGTGCAAAACGCATTACAATGTTTTGCACTCGTGCGGAAAAATCGCTCGTGTTCCCGCAACGCCCGTGTGAAAGAGGCCTTAAACTTTCTGTACATGATAAATGCCACTTACTGAAGTGAGACAACCCCTTTAATACTTATCTTAAGGTCTGTGGTTGAGTTGGTGAGTTGGTTCAAAATAAGATTAAACAATTTTTGATGGAGGGCTTAGAATTGGGTATTTTTTTTAAATCAAAAACAGCTGACTATTTGTAGGTACAGTGTCCTACAATACCTATTTCCACTCGCTGCTCAAAGAGCACAAAAAATGTCCCCCACCCCTCCTTAAGCCCATTGCTACTGGAATAGGGACAGCGGGGAAAAGACAGGGGGCATGGGTTAATTTCTACCTTCTGCAAATTGTGAAAAATATTCCCAGTTTTATTAGAGACAGGGCTGATCAGAGGCTGGGGGGGCGGATCAGAGGCTGGGGGGGCGGATCAGAGGCTGGGGGGGCGGATCAGAGGCTGGGGGCACATGAGAGGCTGGGGGGGCACATGAGAGGCTGGGAGGCGGATCAGGGGCTGGGGGGCACGAGAGGCTGGGGGGCGGATCAGGGGCTGGGGGGCGGATCAGAGGCTGGGGGGCACATGAGAGGCTGGCTGCCATGGTCAGCTCCCTGCTGTTGTGTCCACAAAGCACAGGGCAGCAGGGAGAGTGTAAAGTCCTATTCACATTTAGGGTGAATATGCCAAAAGTTATTAAATAAAAAGTAAAAATAAATAAAATTTAAACCCCCCCCCCCAAATATAGAAAACAATATATAGCGATATATGTCGCACATCGCACATGCTTAAAATTATATTGCAATATAGATTTTAAGCCATATCGCCCACCCCTACTTCAAATTATATCGCAATATAGATTTTAGGCCATATGGCCCACCCCTAGGATTAGCAGCCTTGCAAGAGTGTGAAATCACATTATTAATCCCTCTGGATAAAGGCATGTTCTTAATTTTTTTGACCAATCAGTCAACACTTGTGCAATTCTGATCATGTGACTTGTTGCATATTTTAAATAGTGTGTTACCATATATTCAGTTAGGTCATGATTAAAAACTATCTAGTTCAAAATGCATAGACCGATCTTGTGGTACTATGTTTTTTTATATGCTTTTTACAATAAGGGTTACGGTAGCTAAAACATAACACATAATTACATCCACACTTCATCTAGAGTCCTGACTACATCCAGAATGAAGATACCTACATCACCAATTTAGTTAAAGGGAACCTGTCATCAACTTTGTGCTGCCCATACTAACGGCAGCATAAAGCAGAGACAGGTGAGTTGATTTCAGCGGTCTGTCATTTTGAAAGTTACAAGTAAGTGGTTGCCGAGAACCAACATCACAATCATTGCAGACTGGGCCTGGAAAAGAGTCCCGACCACCTGAGAAGAGTCCTGGTTATTCATGATCTCCTGCTCTCCTGCCCATCTGCTGATGACTGACCGGCTTCTACCTAGTTTTCTCCCTTTCTCTCTAGGAGAGAACTGCCAACCATCAGCAGATGGGTGAGAGAGCAGGAGATTATAATAACCAGGACTCTTCTCAGGTGGCCGTGACTCTTTTCCAGGCCTGGGCTGCAATGATTATAATGCTGGTTCTCAGCAACCGCTTACTTTTAGCTAATGAGTGACACATCGCTGAAATCAGCATTTCTGTCACTATTTTATGCTATCCTCAGTGAGGTCAGCATAAGGTTGATGACAGGTTCCCTTTAACATCATCTGACAGCCACCCATCAGCTGGGAAGTTCGTTTCAGCTAAAGCAATCAGAGACTCGATTGGGAAGACACCAACTCTCCTACGCAAGGACGTCTCTCGCACAGGTGAACTTCCATGGCTTGCTGAAACGGTCTAGCTTTTATACGGTTTTAACCAAAGAGCGTCACCCCCTAATGGAACGTAGCCAGTGTATGCCATCCATAAGGGACACTGTGTATATCTTGTTTAACTAGTATTCCGGACCTTCGAGTGGAAAATTCACAGATGCCCAATAAATCAGAATTCTAAGAAAACCCTGACAGACAATAGTTAACTCTCTTGAACACATTCCCAAACAGATCTTTTTGTTCATTTTCAGGTCACAAGGATTTGGATTAGTCAAATAGGTAGAATAATACCAGTTAAGACAAATCTTCAATTCATTCATAGGTGAGAATAGTTTAATCAGACACAATGACGTATGGCGTATAACAGTTTCTTTTGTCCTTTGGAGATGACTCTCAGTCATTTTCAGAAACAATGGATGGGCTGGAGACTCCAAGTCAAGTTTGGAAATCAGACATTTCCTAGTTTAGCTCTGTTTACCAATTCACTCCTCAGTATAAGGTACCATTTACACGACCATATGTATTTTGCGGTCCGCCAAAAATATGGATGACATCCGTGTTGCATCAGTTTTTTACAGACCAATTGTAACAATGCCTATTTTTGTCTGCAAAACGGACAAGAATAGGACACGCTCTATCTTTTTTGCAGGGCTGTGGAATGAATATACAGAGGCGGGCACCACACGGTGTGCTGTCCACTTTTTTTGCTCAACTATTGAAATGAATGGGTCCGCACCTGATCCGCAAAAAAATGCGGACCGAATGTGGAGCAAAAATTACAGTCCTGTGAATAAAGTAGAAGTGATTAAAGTAATAGGGAATAGTCAGTGATGCCAGGAGGGCACACATCTTTTGATGTTGGCGTGTTTACACCTGCATTGGAGCCTTCCAGCGGGTTATCAGCACTTTGGGGGCAAGACTAGCACAACATGCAGTACTACTCTTGCTGCCAAAAACTACTATTTCTTTGCAATTCTGACCTTGTCAACAACAATGAATGCAACGTTGAGAGGAATTTATCTGCAGAATATGTTATGATTTTAAACAGAATGGCTAACATTGTGTTTCCACTGTACCTGATCAAAAAGTTGAGTGCCATCTATTCCAGCTGCTTTCATGAGCTCCTCCTCACCCCCAGGATGGTATTCCATGTAAGGAGTGACATTATAGACCAATCCTGAAAAAGAATCATGCTCATGTCAATCAAAAATTCGCACTCAGCATCATTTTCAAACGAGCACATATATGAAAGTATTAAAAAAAAAAACGGGAGATAGATCCTCGTGTACAATGGCAGATTCTAATATGGAGGGCTAGGACAGCAGGCCAGGATGCGAGTCTGTTGGGGGCCCATGGTGAACATTGGAAGTGGTCGAATAAGTTGGTGAAATTAAGAACATATGAACTGTTGTTTTATATGTGTTCATGCTATGTAAAATTACTGGTCAGGTTGGAGCTGTTACAGGGCTTTACAGTTTTAGTTTATTACAGTATCATCACTTTTATTCTAATATGCAAATATGGGTAGAAAGTCAAAGGGGCTGTCCCACAAAGATATTCTGCCGTTTTCAAACCAGCATCTGGATCTGAATACTTTTGTAATTGAAAGTAATTTCAAAAATTTGCATAGCCACTGAGTTATTCAATAAAATGTATCTGTATAACACCACTTTTTTTTTTCCTATTTCTCTGTCCTCACTGAGGTGGATGCACATGCTCAGTTCCACCCTTCAACTGCCTCCTGAGCTGTGGTAGGGAGAGTGTTGCAGCAGAAAGGACACACACCCCGAGCTGGACATAAACCTTGAGCTGCCAGCTTAATATAAATCTAACAGAGCAACACAATGAATCAATGGGGATCTCTCTGGTTCAATGAGAGGTACAGGGCTGAATCTAGCTTTGTTAGAGATGATCATGCACTATATGACACATGATTTTCATTTTTTACAGTAATCATGGGATAACCACTTTAAGCTTCTGCAGAATGACATCTATAATAACCTACGAACACAGTATCCAACATAAAACTAAACAGTGCATATTTACTAAGGCAGTATAAAGCCTACTGGCATAAGATGAACCAAAATGATTAAGAGGCATGCACAAGTGAGACCCATGCCCCAGAAGCCAAAAGCTACACCAGTTGGGAACTGGTGTAGATTTCAGGTTTATTTACACCACTTTTTTGGGATAAGTTATCTTAAATTTGTTGGGCAGCATAGGCTTCCGAACCTCCGGTCCTCTATTTTAAAAAGTGGCACGCACACCATAAAAAGTGGGAAAAGATGAGCCTTGCACAAAAATTTGCAACTTTTCTATGGCAGAAACCTTGTGAATAACCATTACCTAATTCTCTACAATTTGTGAAACCTGCTAAAAATGTTTCAAGAATCAGTTAATAAAGCTAACAACATTAACCCCTTAAGGACTAAGCCCTATTTCACCTTAAGGACTTGGCCATTTTTTGCAAATCTGACCAGTGTCACTTTAAGTGGTGATAACTTTAAAACGCTTTGCCTTATCCAGGCCATTCGGAGATTGTTTTTTCGTCACATATTGTACTTCATGACACTGGTAAAATGAAGTCAAAAAAATTAATTTATATTTATAAAAAAATACCAAATTTACCAAAAATTTGTAAAAAAATTGCTAATTTCCAAGTTTCAATTTCTCTACTTCTATAATACATAGTAATACCTCCAAAAATAGTTATTACTTTACATTCCCCATATGTCTACTTCATGTTTGGATCATTTTGGGAATGATATTTTATTTTTTGGGGATGTTACAAGGTATAGAAGTTTAGAAGCAAATCTTGAAATTTTTCTGAAATTTTCAAAAACCCAATTTTTAGGGACCAGTTCAGGTCTGAAGTCACTTTGCGAGGCTTACATAATAGAAACCACCCCTTCTATAAACTACACCCCTTAAGGTATTCAAAACAGATTTTACAAACATTGTTAACCCTTTACGTGTTTCACAAGAGTTATTGGCAAATGGAGATGAAATTTCAGAATTTGAATTTTTTGGCAAATTTTCCATTTTAATCCATTTTTCCCAATAACAAAGCAAGGGTTAACAGCCAAACAAAACTCAATATTTATGGCCCTGATTCTGTAGTTTACAGAAACACCCCATATGTGGTCGTAAACTGCTGTACGGGCACACGGCAGGGCGCAGAAGGAAAGGATCTCACAGGCAGGGGGCTGGATCTCACAGGCTTGTCACCGGAAGGCAGCGCAGATGCCTAAGGAAGGCATTGCGCTGCCTTCCATGCCATCGGGTCCCCCCTACAGCCGCATGGGGACCCGATGGCACCTCCGATCACCGCCGCCGCATAAGGTAAAAGCCGCAAACCGCAGGTCTGAATTGACCTTTGGTTTGCGGCGATCGCGACCCCCCCCCCCCCCGTGACAGGATGCCCGCTGAATGATTTCAGCGGACATCCTGTTCCGATTAACCCCCGCAGCGCCGCAAACTAGTTTTAAACTTAGGACGTACCAGTACGCCCTGGGTCCTTAAGGACTCGGCAAACATGGCGTACCGGTACATCCTAAGTCCTTAACCCCTTAAAGACACATGACGTATTGGTACGGCATGTTTCCCGAGTCCTTAAGGACTATGATGAGAATTTTTTTTATTTTAGACATCTGTTCAAGTCATCGTCCTGCATACATGTTACGTTGATGGCTGCACTACTGCTAATTTAACATGAAAGGCAATAACAAGCCCAAGAATCTATTTTTTTTGTGAGTAGAAATCTATACAAATTATATTTCTTCTATCTTTCCACAAGTGTTAAAGATATTGGGGAATATTTTTCAATTGCGCTGTTTTATATTGCCACTTTTAAGTCTGCCTTTGTCTTTTTGTGCTCTGCCAAATTTATGAGATGGCAATGGTTTTTATCACTTCGACACTCATGTAATGTGACTTCACGTTTCTATGTGATTATACACCAGGGGGTTACCTGATGTAATTTGCAATTGGCTGCGACATTTTCTACGACATATAACAGTGTAGCACATAATAAATGCACCTTAAAACAGACCAACTTCTCACTCCATTTCTGAAAGTGGTGTGGGAAACCAAAAGTGGATATACTTTGTGCAAATTGTCACGTGGGCCAAAGAATTTGACAATTTAACTCCACAGAACTGGCGTAACAGCTTTTATAAATATCCCTCATTATTTTATCTAGGCTTGATGTGATGAATATGACTGCCATTAAAGTCAATTGTCCCTTTGGTCCATTATGTCAGTATGATCCACATGCTAAATACAATGTTAAAATTTTTGTCTTACTGCATAATTCAGAGGCACTCTTGATGCTCTGTCACGGCTTGGAGGTAGTTTGCCGTGACACTTTCGCCACGCATTCTGGTTGCCGGTGGCAACGTGTTGTTGTATTGCATGCATGTGTGCTTTACCTTTAAGGCTGTTGCCCTTCCTTTCTGGTGTGCACGGGGTTAAGGTGTGAGCAAGGTGGAGCTGTGTGTGGTCTCAGGTCTCTCCATATACTGTTGCTGTGAGACTGAGATCATTGTTATGTCTGCCTTTGTTTGTGAAGGAGCTTGCTCCATTCTTGGATGCTATCTGAGGGCTATCCTAGTTTGACATCGATGTCATCCCCTTGTCTTCCCTTTGTTTCTATTCCTTTACCTATCCTCACTTGTTGTTTTGAGTATGGTGTGTGATGTACAGGGTGTTTGTTGTATGTCATTTGATAGTCCATGTCCGGTCTATTTGGTGTTTGTAGTCCAGCATGGTTGTTTGACATTTCCCCTGTTTGTCTATACCTCTGAAGGGGGATCCCGGAGGGGGAACCAGTATTCAGTTAAGCAGTGCTGTCTGGGTCCACCATGCATCTTGCTGCATGGTGGTCCAGGCAGTTACTACTGCTCCTGTGTTTGTACTGTACTGTACTGTACGACTCGTTCCTTTTGTTGTTCTGGGCAGGTAAGTGACGTTGTGGTCCTGTGGTCTGTTGTCATTCTGCCACAGGAGACTTACCTGTCGAGTTTGTCCTCTGCTTGCTGTCTGCTCCTCTCCTTGCTGTTAGGCCTGCAGAGACTCCTGCTCTTCCGTTTCTTAGAAGAACAGGTCATCTCTGGCCCTTACTTTACTACCAGGGATCATCAGGGTTAATAGGGCTCTAGGTTTCCTGGGTATGAGCCGTCCTACCATCCAGGTCCGCTCATACTGTGAGGAGTTAGGGCGAGGATTAGGGACGCCATAGGAGGTGACCTGCTCCCTTATCCTTGGTTTCTGGCCTGGTGGCATTCCCTTCTTCCCTGACATTGTACGGTGGGGGTTTACCGCACTCCCCACTGTGACAGGCTCTGACTCTGGCAATGAAGGTCTTTGACTACCTATTAACATTGCCTCCTAATCTATTATAGTATATAAGACTTTGGGGGCACATTTACTGACACCGGCTTTTTACACCAGTCTTAATTTCCCCTGTGCAGTAAGATTTGTCTAATTTAACATACTTTTTGCTTTATAAGGCTAGGGCTACACGACGACATGTGTCGCTCGACACATAGGGCAACACTACACTGCAACAAGTGTCGCGTGACAATTTTTATAATGATAGTCTATGGTGTTGCAATGAGACATACTGTGATGCGACAGTCGCAGAAAAATCCATCTTGGATGGATTTTTTGCTACTGTTGTGTTGCAGTTGCAGCATGTCGCAGTGCGACACCATAGACTATCATTATAAAAAATGTTGGGCGACACATGTCGACAAAAATCTTCCTAAAAAGTGCCTGCGTCTTATAAAGGGTCAGGGAGATCCAGCATGGCCAGACCCCCATCTGCTTCCTTAATGATCCGGCAGAGAGCACATGCACAGCTTTGCCGATCAGTGAGAGAGTTGGCATGTAGGAGAACCATTTGTTCAGCGCTTGGGGAAGAAGGTCCTATGCTGTAATGAAAGTAGATGAGAAGTCCAGTACAGCTTAAGGACCTTTGATGATGTCATCAATGGGAGGAGCCAGAGCAGGAAGACTATACAGCCAGCACTGGTGTAGGGAAATATGAGTTTTTATTAAAGATGTGTGTTTGTGTGTAACAGAACTGTATAGGTGCATGTGTGTAGCAGAGCTGCATGTGTGTAGCAGAGCTGCATGTATGTAATGTATCTGTATGTGTGTATAGCAGTGCTGTATATGTGTAGCAGTGCTGTATGTGTGTAGCAGTGCTGTATGTGTGTAGCAGTGCTGTATGTGTGTAGCAGTGCTGTATGTGCAGCTCAGCCCCATAGAAGTAAATGGGTTAAAGAGGACATTTAATCAGGCTAGCTCTAGTTTAATTATTATCCTACCTTTATAGGGGGCGACCCCCTGTTCGTCCTCTGCTGGCCCCGTATATTTTGGCGCCTTATATTATAATGAGGCGACTCGGTTATACTAGGCAGAGAATTGTATTTTCCCTAGGAGTGGTTATCTTCTCCCTGGCTGTGAGTGCATCCAATCAGAGCGCCCGCTCTTAGCCACGGAGAATGAGCTCAAGGATGTCTACACACTCAAGTTCTCGCGAGAACTTGAGCTCATTCTCCCTGGCTAAGAGCGGGGCACTCTGATTGGATGCGCTCACAGCCAGGGAGAAGATAACCACTCCCAGGGAAAATTCAAGTCTCCGCCTAGTATAAACGAGTCGCCTTATTATAATATAAGGCACCAAAATATACCGGGCCATAGCGGATAAACGGGGGGTTCTGAAGAAAAAAAAAAAAAAAATGCCATGGCATCAGTGGGGTCCGCCCTATAAGGTAGGATAATAATTAGACTAGAGCTAGCCTGATGAAAGGTCCTCTTTAAGCTGCGATACCAGGCACATCCGCTATACAATGTACAGCGCTGTGCTTGGTAAGCTGCGAGAAGGCTGCAGAGCTCACAGGAGTGCCTGTGCCTTCTCAAACTGATTGGCAGCATTCTAAGGCATGAGCTGCAAACCACTACCACTGCTGCTGATTCACAGTCTTCTCCCATAGGTAGAAAGCTGTCAATCAGCAGCAAGGGTTCGAAAAAACCTGCAGCTCATAAAGACACTGGACTCCTGAATCACAATTCTGGCTTCACACTGCAACGAGTAAAGTTTTACAAAGTTTTACAAAGCAAAAAAAAAATTCACCTGTAAATGACACACTGCTGAAATACTGTAACTGCCAGTGCCATTGACCAAATACTAATTGTGGGACATTTAGGGTGTGTTCACACATGCACGGTGGAAAAATTCTACTTTTATTTTTCACTGAATCTACAGCTTTGTGGGTTTGTAGCTTGAATGGCCTGGGTCTGACCCTGAATTAACACCATTCAAGGGGCTAATGCCGGTATGGACGGAAACCTACCGCAGTTTTTGGTCTGTTTTCTTGTGGAAACTGAGGCAAGAAAGGATGCGAGAGGGTTTTCAAAACAATGGAAGGTAGAATATGCGCAGAAAAATGCTGCGTGAACAAGTACTTGTTACTACTGGCACAATTTATGTCAGACAGTGTGCACAGAGGGAAAAGAGGTTTGCTGAATATACAGCTGCAGGAGGTAAGGTGTTTATTACTGGGTTACAGAAAAGTGGTTTTGCAAGTGGAATTCAGCTTTCAGGTCACGTACAACGGCAGAAAACATCATATCTCATGCTGTTTTCTTTTCACTGACATCACTGCTGATATTTTGTATCATCTCACATCTGTGAGGGGCAACCAGAACACAGCAGGCAACTAATTCACATGAGGATAATGACAATTCTGGAGGCCTGATAATACTAGGACATTGGGCAGTCGGCAAGAACAGAGTTTTGCAGAAGATGGAAAAAATTTTTTAGAAGAGGAGAAAAATTATAAATATGTCAGTGTCCCTTGTTGGCTGATAAATCGTTGATAAGATGCATATGGATTTTCAATTCGCTCCAAAAGATTATTGCTGGCAGGTCATAATGGCTCTGCGACGCGTAAACACTTTCCACCTTAGCAATATACACCAATCTGTCATAACATTAAAACCACTGACCGGGAAGTGAATAACTGATCGCCTCGTGACAGTGAGGCATGTAAAGGCATGGGATATATTAGGCGTTAAAGGCTACAGACCCTTTTGGAGGCAATTATTTTATCATTGCGTTTTACTCATTTTGGGTTAAAAATCGTTTTTTCAGTTGGTCTTTGTTAAAAATCTTCATCAATTTTTACATAGTTTACAAGCAAATGAAAAAGAAAGTAATCCACATTCAGATTCTGCACAAACTACAATTCAATACATGTGTATGGGGGACTTTCATTGCAGTTTTTCTGTGTTGACAAAAAGGTGGCAAAAAAATAAATTATGTAACACTGTGTTCTAGGGGTGGGCGATATGGCCTAAAATCTATATTGCAATATAATTTTAAGCATGTGCGATATGCGATATATATCGCGATATATTGTTTTCTATATTGGGGGAGGGGGGTGTTTAAACTTTTTTTTTTTTACTTTTTATTTAATAACTATTAGCCTTCTTAAGGGCTAGAACCCTTTTGTCATATTCACCCTAATAGAGCTCTATTAGGGTGAATAGGACTTTACACTCTCCCTGCTGTCCTGTGCTTTGTGCACACAACAGCAGGGAGCTGACCATGGCAGCCAGCCTCATGTGCCCCCCCAGCCTCTCATGTGCCCCCCCCCAGCCTCTCATGTGTCCCCCAGCCCCTGATCCGCCCCCCAGCCTCTCATATGTCCCCCAGCCCCTGATCCGCCCCTGATTCGCCCCCCAGCCTCTGATCCGCTCCCAGCCTCTCATGTGCCCCCCAGCCCCTGATCCGCCCCCCAGCCTCTCCCTCTTATCAGCCCCCTCTGGTAACTTAAAAAACCACCCTCCCTCCCTCCCCAGTATTAATCATTGGTGGCAGTGGCCACAGGGTCCCCCTCCCCCCCCCCCCATCATTGGTGGCAGTGGGCAGTTCCGATCGGAGTCCAAACAGTGTAATGCTGGGGCTCCGATCGGTTACCATGGCAGCCAGGAGTCACGCTACTGAAGTCCTGGCTGCGATGGTATGTTAGTGAGCAGCATTATACTCATGTGTGCCGTGGCCGCCGGGCGCTCCTTCTTCTCATAGGTCTGTGCGGCGCATTGCTAATGCTATAAGCATTAGCAATGCGCCACACAGACAGAAGAAGGAGTGACCGGCGGCCACGGCGCACGTGAGTATAATGCTGCTCACTAACATACCATCGCAGCCAGGACTTCAGTAGCGTGACTCCTGGCTGCCATGGTAACCGATCGGAGACCCAGCATTACACTGTTTGGACTCCGATCGGAACTGCCCACTGTCACCAATGATGGGGGGGAGGAGGGGGACCCTGTGGGATATGGCCGGCACATTCATTGGTGGCGCAGTGGCCACAGTCCCTCCCCTCCTCCTCCTACTCTGTTCTCATTGGTGGTTAGCGGCAGCCGCGCACAGTGGGGAGGGAGGGACTCCCTCCTTCTCCACTGTGTCGGCTCAGGAGAACATGGTGCGCGACGAGAGCGAGATCATATCGCGGTCCGGCGATATGCACAAAATCCATATTGTGGCACAAATTTATATCGCATATCGCCTATATCGCCCACCCCTACTGTGTTCCTTGTTTTTTACTTGAAGCATTTTTATCTGTACTACTTTATTACTATGTGTTTCACTGAGGTTGTGTGTAGTTTGAATTTGCGTTGGCCACTAGGGATGAGAGAATCGACTTTGGATGCTTCATCCAAAGTCGATTCGCATAAAACTTTGTTGTAATACTATACGGAGCGAGATGTATTGGCTCCGATGAGCCGAAGTTATTACTTCACAAAGTCTCCGTACAGTATTACAACAAAGTTTTATTCATCATTATACGTCATTTTAATTTATATTTTTTATACCCAGGAAAACATAAAAAAGGGAAAAATTGTCTTTATTTTTCATTTTATTTTTAAAAAGCACAACATGCAACTAAAATACATTTTATATTATGTACCCTATCCATAATGGATGCTTTGATACAGGGGATGTATGAAATGTTATTGCCAGAAAGCTGTGGAGTGGCACGTGATTTTATTTTATTATGTCTTTTTTTCCCCACTTTGTGTCCCCCATACGTTCATACAAGACCTTTGAGTGGCAGCGCCCTACATGTATAGTGCAGCAGGGAGGGAGTATGGCATGCTGAAAACTTTGCAAGTTTTATATGATTAAATGAACAAAAATATACAGTTTAAAAAAACATTGTCTTCTGTATTTTTGCTGATGGAGAAGGACTGGATTTCTTCCAGTTTATTATCCAACCCAAGCGGTAAAACAACTGTCAAACGTAAAACAGACTGTTTACTAGGGGTAACGCAGAACTTCCCATGACAAGTCCATCGTCTAAATAGGGCATAATTAGATCATTTGATCTCCTTAGAGATACCTGGTGTCATTGTATGGTTGGTTCAGAGGTTTCTTAACCCCTTCAGGACCCTGCCATTTTTCACCTTAAGGACCAGGCCATTTTTTGCAAATATGACGTGTCACTTTATGTGGTGATAACTGTAAAATGCTTTTACTTATCCAAGCCATTCTGAGATTGGTTTCTCATCACATATTGTACTTCATGACAGTGCTAAATTTGAGCCAAAATATTTCGTTTTTATTTATAAAAGAAATACCAAATTTATCAAAAACTTGGAAAAATTTGCAATTTCTCTGCTTTTAAAACAGATAGTGATACCTCCTAAAATAGTTATTACATTTCCCATATGTCTACTTCATGTTTTTCCAAAACCCAATTTTTAAGGACCAGTTCAGGTCTGAAGTCACTTTGTAAGGCCTCATGCACACGACCGTTGTTTAATTCCGTGTCCGTTGTTCCGTTTTTCTGCGGACCCATTGACTTTCAACGTGGACGCGCGGACACGCATGACAATCTTGTGTGCCTCAGCGTTTTTTCTCAACTAATGCAATGAGAGTCCACCCTATACTTCTCCTGGTGCCAAAAGGCTTCTAGTGAGTGAGGGAGAGCAGGCCAAGCTATATACTCACACTAATTAAAATCAGCCTATGCGCATTGGGATGTGCTGACTGACCCCTTTTTTTCTTTCCAGTTTGTACCGGAGGTGTGGCTGATTCTTAATTAGTTTAAGTATAAAGCTTAGGGCAAATGTTGATAAGGACGTTAAAACTCAAAACAACAAAAGTGTATTAGTAATCTAATTTAAAATGCATATAGGGGTGCATAACCTAGAAACGTGAAATAGAGTAGGGTGGCAAAATAAGTAAATCTGTATGGGTCACTATGACTGCATAGATTAGATATTAGATTTGCATGATATATCTGCCAGTCAGTGACCAATAGAGTTATAAGACCTAGAAACCAGAGGTGGAAGTCCAGGTAACAGTAGTTCACATTGGGCAAATGGTGGAAAGAGTAGTGCGTTGTACCATTATATCATACTGCCCAAAAGGAACACACCTCTGGGCTGACAGAAAAGTATCCAGTGCCAGGCTCATTAGGAGCAACAGTGTGGCGACTTAGATACGTGCTCGTCACCCAGCAGATGGCCGTGCACCATGCCATCCACTGAGAACGATTCGAGGGAGGTGCCTCACTAAAGCCGGTGTGGATTACAGCCGATATGGCTCTCATAGACAGCCAGCTATCAGAACACACCGGCAAAAGTGTATATTATACTCGGCTCAACGCGTTTCTGTGCGTATTGATGGAGCACTTCAAAAAAAATCGAGCACCAAACATTAAAGCCTGCCTAAGTCGCACTTCTCTAGTCTGAGAGTCGGCGCGCTTTTGTGGCTCTAGTGTGAACCACGGCACTGTGATGGCCACGAAGCGGCCGCCTAAGTGCTGTGATTTAAACGCAAACAACCCGGCCCACAAGACGTGCCTCAACTTAGTCAGCCAACCTGGCAGGAGAACAAGCTCAGGTATTGCCGGTCAGCTGTCAGGCAGGAGGAGCAAGGTACCCAACGGGGAGAGCGCAGCAGCGCTGAAAGTATATGGGGGAAACTCTCGGCGGCTATAAACAAACAACTGGATTAAACAAAAATGGGCTGGGGGGGGATCCCAGATAATAAGATGTAGAATCTGAATGTAATGCATGCATAAAAGGCATTAAGAATACACGCATAGGGACATATATTAACAATAGGTAGGATGATGACAAACGCAGATCAAAATATAGAAGGGATTATACAGAGATACTGGACACAGGGTAAACAAAGTGATATATATATATTAATTAATTATTGATTGAAAGGTTACATAAGAAGGTAACAAATCCAATGCAGTGTCGGGGGAACTAGTTGAAGGAAGTGTATGAGATCGCATCATTCAGGCCCCGTGGGTTTCATGGTGTACAACCAAAAAATCCACTGGGCCTATCTCTGTAATAGAAAGCGGTTCATATCGCCCCCCCCTTACAGACTTCTTCATTTGTTCGATACCCTGAAATTTCAAAGAGGTCACCCAGCCATCATGACACTCCGCCACATGAGTAGCTATGGGTGTGTCATTTGTCTTAGTAATATCCGAGACCTGTTCACCGATACACCGCCTGAACTCGCGTATCGTTTTGCCGACATATTTCATGCCACAAGTGCACGTCAGCAAGTAAATCACCCTGATTGATTTACAATTAATGAATGATCTGGTGTAGTAGGTTTTATTGGGTATACTTCCATTGAAGGATTTGCTCTTATTGATGTATTTACAAAACTTGCATGTCCCACATGGAAAAGTACCCATTAAAGGGATTGTCCGGGTTCAGAGCTGAACCCGGACATCCCTCCATTTTCACCCCGGCAGCCCCCCTGACATGAGCATCGGAGCAGTTCATGCTCCAATGCTCTCCTTGGCCCTGGGCTAAATTGCGCAGGGCAAAGGCATTTTTAGAAAACCCTGGTGACGTACCGGGGCTCTCCATGGGGCTGACAGGAACCCCGGTGACAGCACCGGCACTGATGGGCGGGATTTAGCTCTGCCCTAGCCAGTAAAACGGCTAGGGCAGAGCTAAAGCCCGCCCCTCAGAGCCGGTGATGTCACCAAACACACTGCCGGGCGGACGTTACCGCCCGGCAGTGTGTTATTGAAAACAAAAAAGCCTGTGCCCTGCGCGAGTTAGCGCACGGCACCTCAGGGGGGCTGTCTGGGTGAAAAAAAGGGTATGTCCGGGTTCAACTCTGAACCCGGACAACCCCTTTAAGGTATTGCATAGCCAGGATTGATGTTTGGGGCTCTGATAAATGCTATGAAACAGAGAATCCCGTAAATTCCGGCAGCGCCGATACGTAATCGCCGGTTTAGGAGGGATCAGGCTACCAATATCAGGATCTAATCTCAAAATGTCCCAGTTATCGGCAAGGACTTGACGTACTTCTTCATGGGCCTTGTCATAGGTCCTGATGATTCTTACCACCTCATCTGCACTCTCTCTATTTTTAGGGGAGAGTAACTGGTCCCTATTGGTACTTAGAGAATGTTGATAAGCCTCCTTTAGCACCTTATGTGGGTAACCGCGATGAATAAATCGCTGCTGTAGTTCCTTAGCAGCAAATCTAAAATCAGTTAATTGGGAGCAATTTCTTCTGACCCTCAAATATTGTCCTTTAGGAATACCCCTTTTGAGGGCCGCCAGATGCCCGCTCTCCCATCTCAGGAGAATATTGGTAGCGGTAGGCTTCCTAAAGATATTTGTCACGATCTGGCCAGAAGATCGAGAAAGTAATCGACAGATCAAGAAAAAGAGATTTGATTCTCGCTGATTTCAGATGTAAAATATAGCCCCAGACAATTATTGTTTAGGGTTGTGACAAACTCCTGAAACCGTGCCTTTCTTCCCATCCACAGGACCAGCACGTCATCAATGTACCTAATCCATAAGGGTACAGATGACATAGAGTGCTCCTGGTCGTCTCTCTTTACCAGCAGCCCAGGTAGAGATTCGCAAAAGTCGGGGCACAGGTGCTGCCCATTGCGACTCCCCTGAGCTGGTGGAAAATCTGTCCGTCAAACAAACACATTGTGTGTCAAAATGAAATCCAACAATTCCATTAGGAACATATTGTGCCGTCTGCAATGCTCCTCCCTCTGTTGTAAAAAAGTGAGCACCTCTCTACAGCCAAGCTCGGGAGGGATAGAGCTGTAGAGGGCCTCTACGTCCAAGCTAGCCAATTGCGTACCTCTTTCACACTGGATGCCATTAAGGCAGCCCAAAACATCAATTGTATCCCTCACGTATGAGGGTAAGCTGGCAACAAAGGGTCTAAGAATAGTGTCCACATATGTACTGATATCGCAGGGCTCCAGATGGCGACCAAAACGGTCGCCAATGCGCCTTAAAATTTGCAGATGGCGACAAGACTTTTTAGTCTTGTCGCCATTTGCGACTGTACCGCCGCGATCCTGCGCAGCCTGAGTAGCACAGCACAGTAGCACAGTGGAGAAGGAAGGAGTCCCTCCCTCTCCACTGTGACGCGGCCGCCACTACCACCAATGGGGAGATAGCAGGGAGGAGGAGGGGAGGAGCTGTAGCCGCTGCGCCACCAATGAATGTGAAACATAAGTATAGGCAGCGGTATCACAGACCCGGCACCCGGCCTCAATAACAGGGCATGCGATATGCGGCAATTAACCCCTCAGGTGCCACAAATCGCATGTCCTGTTATTGAGGCCGGGTGCCGGGTCTGTGATACCGCTGCAGACAATTGTATATAGGAGTTAAAGAGGACCTTTCATGGGTCCAAAGAATATAAACTAAGTAGTAGGCTGCATAGAGCGGCGCCCAGGGATCTAAGTGCACTTACCATTATTCCTGGGCGCCGCTCCGTTCGCCCGCTGTGGCCCCCGGTATTTTCAACATTCAGAGCAAGGAGGAGGAGACTCCAGTGTCTCTCCTTCTCCCTGACAGCAGCGCTGTCCAATCACAGCGCAGAGCTCAGAGCGAGGGAGAAAAAAAAACTCCCTCGCTCTGAGCACTGATTGGACAGCGCTGCTGTCAGGGAGAAGGAGAGACACTGGAGTCTCCTCCTCCTTGCTCTGAATGTTGAAAATACCGGGGGCCACAGCGGGTGAACGGAGCGGCGCCAAGGAATAATGGTAAGTGCACTTAGATCCCTGGGCGCCGCTCTATGCAGCCTACTACTTAGTTTATATTCTTTGGACCCACATTCATTGGTGGTGCAGTGCGCCCCCCCCCCCCCCATTATCACTGGCCACAAGTCACCCCCCACCCCATTATCACTGGCCACAAGTGTCCCCCCCCACCCCATTATCACTGGCCACAAGTGTCCCCCCCACCCCATTATCACTGGCCACAAGTGTCCCCCCCACCCCATTATCACTGGCCACAAGTGTCCCCCCCCCACCCCATTATCACTGGCCACAAGTGTCCCCCCCCCACCCCATTATCACTGGCCACAAGTGTGTCCCCCCCACCCCATTATCACTGGCCACAAGTGTCCCCCCCCCCCCCATTGTTACATGGTGGCCACAGGGTCCCATCCCCTTCATTGGTGGCAGGGGCAGATTACAGTGCTGGGGCTCAGATCGTTACCATGGCAGCCAGGACGCTACTGAAGCCCTGGCTGCCATGTTCAGCTCCCTGCTGCTGTGTGCACAGAGCCCAGGGCAGCAGGGAGATGTGTGAGATCCTGTTCACCCTGATAGATCTCTATCAGGGTGAATAGCACAAGGGATGAAAAGATCCAGGTTCTAGTCCCCAAGGCCTTGTTCACACTTCAGTTATCTGATCAGTTATTTACATCAGTTTTTGTGAGCCAAAACCAGGAGTGGAGGCTACACAGATAAGGTATAATGAAAAGTTCTGTGTTTTTGACCCGCACCTGGTTTTGGCTCACAATAACTGATGGAAATAACTGATCAGATAACTGAAGTGTGAACAAGGCTTAAGGGAAGAAATGGTTATTAAATAAAAAGTAAAAAAAAACACCAAAATACTAAAAGTTTAAATGGCCCCCTTCCCAGTTTTACATATAAAATTTACAAACAATAAAGAATAAACATATTACATATCGCCACGTCCCGAAAGATGTGAGCTATTAAAATATTAAAAAATATTTCCGCTCGGTGAAGGCCGTAACAGAAAAAAAAACTTAAACCACGCAATTCGCCATTTTTAGTCATCTTGTCCCCCAGAAGATGTCACTGGATATGAGAGGTATGTGGTGCTGTTTTCTCCTATATGTAGTGCTGGCTCACTACTGTGACCTGCGTCTCATCTTCTCCAAGTCCTTTTTTTTTTATTATATGCATTTTAAATTTGGCGACTAAAAAATGTAATTTGGCTCCTAAATTTTTTAGTTTAGGAGCCAATGGCTCCTGGTCATTTTTTTTTTGTCTGGAGCCCTGTATTGGCAGTGAGGCTGCAAATACCAGACACAATTGGTCTGCCCTTTAGTGGGTCACTGCCTTTGTGTACTTTGGGTAGGCCATAAAATACTGCCATAACAGGATGTTCAGGGATAAGATATGCATATTCAGTTTTGTTGATAAGCTAAGCCTCTAGGCAGGGTGGATTTGATTTAAATAAAAATGATTTAAATCACTAGTCAGTAAGGATTGATTTAAATCATAGTTTTCTACATAAAGACTAATTCTTGCTGGTATAACTTATAATATGCAAGTAGATGAAGATTTTTAGAATAACAACTTTTCATATTAGTTTGATTAGGTTGATTCTGCATTCATAGGTTTGTAGAAGTTAGGATTAAGGTATTTTTCTCAACTGTTCATGTTATAAAATTTTTGCTGTGAAGAAGAGGCATGTGATCTCTGCCAAATTCAGTTTTGAGAACTGCAAACGTAAACCAAGCATCTGTGATATCTTGTAGTCAGAGAAGTTGCCCAATAATCTTACAAAAACGTCTGGAAGAGCATGACATTGTGAATGGATTAATGTAATTTATTTACCAAAAAAATTACACATATAGAAACATAGAATGTGTCGGCAGATAAGAACCATTTGGCCCATCTAGTCTGCCCAATATACTGAATACTATGAATAGCCCCTGGCCCTATCTTATATGAAGGATAGCCTTATGCCTATCCCATGCATGCTTAAACTCCTTCACTGTATTTGCAGCTACCACTTCTGCAGGAAGGCAATTCCATGCATCCACTACTCTCTCAGTAAAGTAATACTTCCTAATATTACTTTTAAACCTTTGCCCCTCTAATTTAAAACTATGTCCTCTTGTAGAAGTTCTTCTTTTAAATATTCTCTCCTCTTTTACCTTGTTGATTCCCTTTATGTATTTAAAAGTTTCTACCATATCCCCTCTGTCTCGTCTTTCTTCCAAGCTATACATGTTAAGGTCCTTTAATCTTTCCTGGTAAGTTTTATCCTGCAATCCATGTACAAAGTATCAATATCCTTCTGGAGATATGGTCTCCAGTACTGCGCACAATACTCCAAATGAGGTCTCACTAGTGCTCTGTAGAGCGGCATGAGCACCTCCCTCTTTCTACTGGTAATTCCTCTTGCTATACACCCAAGCGTTCTGCTAGCATTTCCTGCTGCTCTATGACATTGTCTGCCTACCTTTAAGTCTTCTGAAATAATGACCCCTAAATCCCTTTCCTCAGATACTGAGGTTAGGACTGTATCACTGATTTTATATTCTGCTCTTGGGTTTTTACGCCCCAGGTGCATTATCTTGCACTTATCAACATTAAATTTTAGTTGCCAGATTTTTGACCATTCCTCTAGTTTTCCTAAATCCTTTTCCATTTGGTGTATCCCTCCAGGAACATCAACCCTGTTACAAATCTTTGTGTCATCAGCAAAAAGACACACCTTACCATCGAGGCCTTCTGCAATTTCGCTGATAAAGATATTAAACAATATGGGTCCCAGAACAGAAGCCTGAGGTACCCCACTGGTAACAAGACTATGGTCTGAATATACTCCATTGACTACAACCCTCTGTTGTCTGTCCCTCAGCCACTACCTAATCCATTCAACAATATGGGAGTTCACATACAGTCTTATTCTACATAATTAAAAAAACAAATCTTTATTTCATGATGGAATAACCTTTGGATGGTAATATATTTTCCTCAAAAAGCATTTTATATAAAAAAAAAATCAGATTTAAATAAAAAAAATCTGATTTTTATCCACCCTGCCTCTAGGGCTCTTGATAGGATGGACGTCAGTTGTTTCTTTCTTAAAAATTGGGGTTGGGTCAGACAGTAGTTGTCTGTATGTCTGTGTGTCACTTAGAATTTTCTGGCACATATTTTGATAGAGATAGTGTCCCAGAATTACCACGTTTCTACCCTTATCCGAAGATTTGATAATGACGTCACTATCCTGCTGGAGCCCCCTAAGAGCCTCCCTTTCTGCCACCCCAAGGTTGTCCGACCCATTGGCCTGTGTCTCCAGGGTGCGAAGTTTATTGGTGACTATCGATACAAAGATGTCGATTGGTGTATTGTACCCAAGGGGGGGCATTATTGTAGACGGCAGCAGTAAACTGGTAAAGGGACCTTCTGCCGGTTCCCGTTGGCCCTCCGTAAAGAGGTCTGCCAGGAGCTGCACATCGGGAAGATCATTTATATCAATCCCCAGTTCCTCCTATTTACAGCGATCATGAGTAATAAAGAATTTTTGCCATTTGAGTTTGCGAGCGAAAAGGTGCAGGTCCTTAACCCACCCGAAAAGATCAAACCTCTGAATGGGAACGAACGAAAGGCCCTTGCGTAGAACCTGCATCTCAATATCTGTTAGGCTGTGGGGTGATAGATTTATTATTTAAAGGTCGTCTTTTTTTAGTAAGCGAGGGATAGTGGGGTATTACTGCCTGTTTGAGAGTGGCGCTTAATTCTTGTTTTATAGCATGTATTGGGATACCAGGGGGATATTGTCTAAAAAAAAATCCCCTTCCACTTCTGCCCCCACATCCTCATCTACTACAACCTCTACCTTTGCCACTGTATGCTCTTCTTTATACCTGGGAACTAGATCCTTTCTATGATGATTCAGTCTCCGTCTCACACTCTGATAATGATGCTTCAGTGTCTAATTCGAGTGTGTCAGAGTGCTTCAAGCTATAATCAAAGATCCTGCCCTCTTTGAAATCCTTTATGTCCCTGTTGAACAGAATGTGTTATTTTCTTTCAGCTGCGCTGTGTATTTCTCTATCGATGTCTGAAGCTTAGTTTCCTTTTTATTAAACTCAGAATGGGTACTGAACTTTTTTGTAAGCTCAATAGGCTCCTTTAGTTCACATTCAACAGCCGATAACACGTTCTGCTCTTCCTCTAAAAGAAGTTTAATTAATCTCTTTGAGGATTCTATGGATTCTTTTTCCCACTTTTTAATAAACTCGGTGGATCTAAGACGAGCCGCTGGAATAATAGGATTGCGCAGGCTCAATCTTATTTTTGATTTATGTGTCCAGTGATTGAACCTCCCACCAGGATCTAATGTAATTTTTGAAGACACGTGTAACCTGTTTAAAGGCCGAGGAGATACTTAATGCTTGAGAGAAGAAAGATGTTTCTTTCTCAGAAAAAACTTCACTGGGATCACCCATCCACTGTTCCGCATTAATGTTTCCAGATAAAAAGTCTGCCATTTCCCAATTAGAACGCAAAAATCAATCCCTACAGAATAAAATTATAATTTAGGTGATGAACAGGTGTACGTCCAAACTATATTTGAATAGGACAAATGTTGATAAGGACGTTAAAACTCCAAACAACAAAAGTTTATTAGTAATCTAATTTAAAATGCATATAGGGGTGCATTACCTAGAAAGGTGAAATAGAGTAGGCTGGCAAAATAGGTAAATCTGTATGGGTCACTATGACTGCATAGATTAGATATTAGATTTGCATGCTATATTTGCCAGTCAAGTGAACCAATAGAGTTATAAGTCCTAGAAACCAGAGGTGGAAGTCTAAACAATAATTGTCTGGGGCTATATTTTACAAATATCTTTAGGAAGCCTACCGCTGAGTACCAATAGGGACCAGTTACTCTCTCCTAAAAATAGAGTGCAGATGAGGTGGTAAAAATCATCGGGACCTATGACAAGGTCCATAAAGAAGTACGTCAAGTCCTTGCCGATAACTGGGACATATTGAGATCAGATCCTGATATTGGTAGCCTCATGCCTCCTAAACCGACGATTACGTATCGGCGCAGCCGGAATTTACGGGATTCTCTGGTTCATAGCATTTATCAGAGCCCCAAACATCAATCCTGGCTACGCAATATCTTAACAGGTACTTTTCCATGTGGGACATGCAAGTTTTGTCAATATATCAATAAGAACAAATCCTTCACTGGAAGTATACCCAATAAAACCTACTACACCAGATCATTCATTAATTGTAAATCAATCGGGGTGATTTACTGGCTGACGTGCACAAATGATCCGTGAGTTCATGTGGCGAAGTGTCATGATGGCAGGGTGACCTCTGTGAAATTTCAGGGTATCGAAGAAATGAAGAAGTGTCTAAGGAGGGGGGGGCATATGGGGGGGACGATATGGACCCCCCATACACTTCCTTCCTCCAGCCCCCCTTCCCCCCCCCCCCCCGACACTGCATTGGATTTGTTACCTTCTTATGTAACCTTTCAATCAATAATTCATTATATATACAGTACAGACCAAAAGTTTGGACACACCTTCTCATTTAAAGAGTTTTCTTTATTTTCATGACTATGAAGGCATCAAAACTATGAATTAACACATGTGGAATTATATACATAACAAACAAGTGTGAAACAACTGATAATATGTCATATTCTAGGTTCTTCAAAGTAGCCACCTTTTGCTTTGATTACTGCTTTACACACTCTTGGCATTCTCTTGATGAGCTTCAAGAGGTAGTCCCCTGAAATGGTCTTCCAACAGTCTTGAAGGAGTTCCCAGAGATGCTTAGCACTTGTCGGCCCTTTTGCATTCACTCTGCGGTCCAGCTCACCCCAAACCATCTCGATTGGGTTCAGGTCCGGTGACTGTGGAGGCCAGGTCATCTGGCGCAGCACCCCATCACTCTCCTTCATGGTCAAATAGCCCTTACTTTCAAAGTTTTCCCAATTTTTCGGCTGACTGACTGACCTTAATTTCTTAAAGTAATGATGGCCACTCGTTTTTCTTTACTTAGCTGCTTTTTTCTTGCCATAATACAAATTCTAACAGTCTATTCAGTAGGACTATCAGCTGTGTATCCACCTGACTTCTCAACGCCACTGATGGTCCCAACCCCATCTATAAGGCAAGAAATCCCACTTATTAAACCTGACAGGGCACACCTGTGAAGTAAAAAACATTTCAGGGGACTAACTCTTGAAGCTTATCAAGAGAATGCCAAGAGTGTGCAAAGCAGTGATCAAAGCAAAAGGTGGCTACTTTGAAGAACCTAGAATATGACATATTTTCAGTTGTTTCACACTTGTTTGTTATGTATATAATTCCACATGTGTTAATTCATAGTTTTGATGCCTTCAGTGTGAATCTATAATTTTCAGTCATGAAAATAAAGAAAACTCTTTGAATGAGAAGGTGTGTCAAAACTTTTGGTCTGTACTGTATATATAACTCTTTGTTTACCCTGTGTCCAGTATCTCTGTATAATCCCTTCTATATTTTGATCTGCGTTTGTCATCATCCTACCTATTGCTAATATATGTCCCTATGCGTGTATTTCGAATACCTTTATGCATGCATTACATTCAGATTCTATATCTTATTATCCCAGCCCATTTTTGTTTAATCCAGTTGTTTGTTTATAGCTGCCGAGAGTTTCCCCCATATACTTTCAACGCTGCTGCGCTCTCCCCGTTGGGTACCTTGCTCCTCCTGCCTGTGCCTGACAGCTGACCGGCGATACCTGAGCTTGTTCTCCCGCCAGGTTGGCTGACTAAGTTGAGGCACGCCTTGCATCCTGAACGGATTGCTCTCCATTCAGAATGCATTAGGATAAAACTGATCAGTTCTTTTTCGGTATAGCGCCCCTGTGACGGAACTCAAAGCCGGAAAAGAAAAACGCTAATGTCAAAGTAGCCTTAATAGGAACACACCTCTGGGCTGACACAAAGTATCCAGTGCCAGGCTCATTAGGAGCAACAGTGTGGCGACTTAGATACGTGCCGGGCGGGGTGTTTGCCCTTTAAATCACAGTACTTGGGGGGCCACTTCGCAGCCATCACAGTGCCGTGGTTCACACTAGAGCCACAAAAGCGCGCCGACTCTCAGACTAGAGAAGTGCGACTTAGGCAGGCTTTAATGTTTGGTGCTCGATTTTTCAAGTGCTCCTGAGGAAGTACTTCATCAATACGCACAGAAACGCATCGAGCCGTGTATAATATACACTTTTGCCGATGTGTGCTGATAGCTGGCTGTCTACGAGCCATATCGGCTGTAATCCACACCGGCTTTAGTGAGGCACCTCCTTCGAATCGTCCTCAGTAGATGGCATAGTGCACGGCCATCTGCTGGGTGACGAGCACGTATCTAAGTCGCCACACTGTTGCTCCTAATGAGCCTGGCACTGGATACTTTGTGTCAGCCCAGCATTGAGTTCCGTCACAGGGGCGCTATACCGAAAAAGAACTGATCAGTTTTATCCTAATGCATTCTGAATGGAGAGCAATCCGTTCAGGATGCATCAGGATGTCTTCAGTTCAGTCGTTTTGACTGATCAGGCAAAAGAGAAAACCTTTGCATGCTACGGTTTTATCTCCGGCGACAAAAACTGAAGACTTGCCTAATTTTTTTTCCATAGGAATGCCGGATCCGTCCTTCCGGTCTGTGCATGCGCAGACCTTTTAAAAATGAGAAAAAAACAAAATACCGGATCTGTTTTGCCTGATGACACCGGATAAACGGATCCGGTAATGCCATGCATTTTTCTGACTGATCAGGCATTTTTCAGACTGATCAGGATCCTGATCAATCTGAAAAATGCCTGATCAGTCAGATAAAATTACATGCGTTTGCATACAGTTTGCCTCAGGCAGGCAGTTCAGGCAACAGAACTACCTGCTGGAATCAAACAACGCAAGTGTGAAAGTACCCTAAGCAGTATGATATCATGGTACAACGCACTACTCTTTCCACTATTTGCCCAATGTGAACTACTGTTACCTGGACTTCCACCTCTAGTTTCTAGGTCTTATAACTCTATTGGTCACTGACTGGCAGATATATCATGCAAATCTAAAATCTAATCTATGCAGTCATAGTGACACATACAGATTTACCTATTTTGCCAGCCTACTCTATTTCACGTTTCTAGGTTATGCACCCCTATAATGCATTTTAAATTAGATTACTAATACACTTTTGTTGTTTTGAGTTTTAACGTCCTTATCAACATTTGCACTATTCAAATATAGTTCGGACGTACACCTGTTTATCACCTAAATTATAATTTTCTTCTTTAGTAAGTATAAAGCTTAGCCTACTCTCCCTCCCTCACTGGAAGCCTTTTGGCACCAGGAGAGTTATAGGGTGGACTCTCATTGCATTCGTTGGGGGCCATCTGGCACCAGGAGAGGTGTAGAGTGGGTTCGGCATGCATTTTGGTACCTGCATTCCCTGGATTTAATAGAGGCCATTTTGGCGCCAAAAATGACAAAAATTAAGGTGGGCCCAGCATGCATGTGGAACCTACACTCCCCGAATTGTATGGTAGCCGTCATGGTACATAACAGGCAGAAATTTTTGTGTTAGGTTCCCGTCTTACAGAGATCGCCTTGAAATGTGGCAGATGGGCCGAAATAATCTTGTACAAAATGTATTTGCCAAGAATCTCAAATTTACTTAATAAGTGTAGCATTAGCATTAGAATACTTTTTTGTACTTTATTTGGTTTGCAGAGAGCTGTTGCATTGTATTTTTTTCACTAGTGGGAATGAATCTATTAAGTTATTATGTGGAGTGTTGTCCTTTTATAAGACCCCCAGCCTTAATAACCATCTCCTCAAAGATATGGCCACAGAAGTTGAAGCTAGATTCAGCCTAACTAGGGTCGATGCCGACTTCCATGCTCTTTTTAATGAGGTATCAACTTTTTTTTATCCATGGGGTCTTTTGATGATCCCAGTTCCTCAAAAGGCAATGTATTAGATTTTTTTTACTAGCTTTGCCAGAGAAACATCTACTTCTGGGCAAGCCCATAGGACAGATTGATCTTCCTCAGCAATGGGTAACCTACGTTTAATGGTTCTGGGAATAAACAATTTAGGGAGGACCCAGAAGAAACAATTTTACTTTCCCTCCTCTTGGATGTGGAGGGCATAGTCTCAGATACTGCAAATTCTGCAAGCGCTGAACACATCTGCTGCCTAATGATATAATTCATTTCATCTCTTAAGGACGGAACCAGATCTTCAGCTATATTAGAAGTGCATTTCTGGCATATCTTGTGCACATAATTGTCAGATAACCTAGTGAGACAAACTGCCCATTTTTTGGTACCGCTTTAGCCCTATGAGTAGATTCTCTCTCATTCTGACCAACATACAAACCAGGAAGCAAACATACTAATCATAAGTGATCCATTACATAAGCCATAGTATCATTCCCAAGTATGCTGCAACTTACAACTGCAGTGCATTAGGAAGTCTCCATGCTGTTTCCTAGCTCAGGCATGATTGCTGGACGACAGCCAAGGCTCAAATGACTCCTTAAAGGGTCTCTGTCATCATAAATTACGTTATGTAGTTGACGGACATTAGCGATGAGCTAATGTCAGCAGTACATAACAGTATGCTTTAAAAGTCTCTGCCTGCCGCCGTTTTCTTAAAATAAACACTTTTAAAATATGCTAATGAGCCTCTAGGTGCTATTAGGGCGTTGCTTCAGCACCTAGAGGCTCGGTCCACTCACCCATTGGCACGCCAAGGTCCCATTGATTGACTGGCGAGTTGTCCTCTTCGTCCAGTAAATCCCGCGCCTGCGCCGTCCCGTTTACTATTCGGCGCAGGCAAAGTGAGTGAAGGATTCTGAGGCTTACAGAAACACCCCACATGTGGTCGTAAACTGATGTAAGGGCACACGGCAGGGTGCAGAAGGAAAGGACTGCCGCATGGTCTTTGGAAGGCAGATTTTGCTGGACTGGTTTTTAGACACCATGTCTCATTTGAAGCCCCCCTGATGCACCCCTACAGTGGAATCTCCCAAAAGTGACCCCATTTTGGAAACTAGGGGATAAGGTGACAGTTTTATTGGTACTATTTTGGGGTACATATGATTTTTAATTGCTCTCTATTGCGTTTTTTGTGAAGGTAACCAAAAAATGTTTTTTTTGGCACAGTTTTTATTTTTTACAGGTTAGATCATGTGCTATTTTTATAGACCAGGTTGTTATGGACACAATGATATCAAATATGTCTACTTTGTTTGTTTGTTTGAGTTTTACATAATAAAGCCTTTTTGGGAAAAAATATATGTTTTTGTGTCTCCATTTTCTGAACGCCATATTTTTTTTATGCCAATTGTCTTGTGCAGGGGCTAATTTTTTGCAGGAAGAGTTGACGTTTTTATTGGTACCATTTTTGGGTACATATGATTTTTTTGATCATTCATTATTACACTGAGGCAAGGTGACCAAAAAAATTGGTTGTTTTGGCACAGTTTTTATTTATTTCGACAGCGTTCATCTGAGGAGTTAGGTCACGTGATATTTTTATTCTTCAATCTTTTTATTCATTTTGTAGTAGACATATGAAAAACAGTACAAAAATACTGTGGGCGCAGCCACTGCAATACATCATAAAGTTACATAGATAAAACATTGATTGTTATTTTATCAAGCACCATGTGTCACGGCATCTACACAGATGCTGCCAATCGCGCCACACAGGTCAACAAACAATTTCTGTCTCTTGTATACAGCTGGCTCTACTGGTGTCCACAAAGTAACAGTAAAAATGACAACAAAATAATAAAAATAAACTAACATTGAACTGGCTCTCCAGTGTTTGTGTGCTTCTTTCATTTTGGTGAAGTGCAGGGTATCTTTTGTGAGAATATTAAACACGATAGTTAGGCCGTTTAATCCATGGCTCCCACACACGCTCTACTTTTTTCTTATTATTCAAAGTATCTGGTAACATATGCTCATAATGACATGTCAAATTTAGCGGTCTATATACTTCTTACACACTTGGGGAGTTTACCTCTTTCCAATGACGAGTAACCACCAGTATTGCACTTAACACAATATGACCAATTAATGGTCTCACCTCTGATGAGAAGCGGTGTATATTGATGAATAGCAGGGCCAGATCTGGAGACGGCTCTATTGTCTCCAAGCAAATATCAGAAATCAACGTGAATATATCTCGCCAATAGTCATGTAGCTTTGGACAGCCCCATAAGATATGCAGCAATGTACCGGTTTGTCCACACTGTCTCCAACAACATGCACTAATTCCTGGATATATCCTACTCCACCTATTGGGAGTAAAATACCACCGTAGAGGCGTTTTAACTCCTGCTTCATAATGTGTAACACATTTAAAAGTAGTCGATAGAAATGTCATGGCTTTAACCCATACTTCCTCCGTGTACTCTTGCTGTAAGTCCTTTTCCCATGCTAATATAGGAGGAGTTTTAAGAAACTGACTCTTATCCCCCAATATATTATAAATAGCTTTAGTATTCTTATCGGAGATCATGGGAGTACCCTGGAGCCTATGAATCAAGTTCACGTTAAGTTTAGGCGGGGCAGCAAGAGTCTGGTTCCAGAAACGACGAACTCTCAGATAATTCTAGAATTTCTGATTAGGGACTGATTAGGCCGCTTTAATTGATTCAAAAGATTTCATTGAACTCCCTTCCAATAAAGCCGCTATGTCGTTCACTCCTCCCCTGATCCATGTAGACATATCCGCATCTCCTATACTCTGTTCTAGCACACCCACAGTTAACAATAGCTTCGGAGGAACGGTCGGTTTTACGTATAGGGAATGGAATTGGGTCCACAGAGATATAGCATGTTGCATTGTATGCAGATACAAATTTAACGTAGCTTTTTTCCAAACGGAACTAACCAATATGTCTTTCAGTGAGCTGTTTCCTACTATGCTATCTTCTATCTGAACCCAAGGTTTTTGAGTATCTTTCCTCCACCACTCAGTCAGAAATGATAGACCTATGGCCCTATGGTAGTCTTTTATGGACGACAAACCTATACCTCCTACTTTTTCTAGTTAAAATGGAATGCGCAATCCTAGGTGGTTTAGCATTCCAAATATATCTATTTAACAGGTTTTGTGCCAATTTAAAAAATGAGTTTGGGACGGGTATAGGCAAAGTACGGAATATGTCTATCAATTTAGGAAGGATCATCATTTGAAAGGATGATACTCTACCGACCCATGACATCTCCTTCAAGGCATAACCTTTGAGATCTTTTTCAAGTGTGTCTAATAGGGGCATGTAGTTTCTCTTATACATCAATGAGCTTGGGGATGTCAGTTGTATTCCCAAATAACGAATACTAGAGTCCTGCCAATCTAAGTGGTAGTTGGATTTAAGGGCCCAAAGGTCTGCTGCGCCTATCTGCATTGGCAAGGCTTGGGATTTAGACTCATTATTTTATAATATGATAAGGTTCCGAAATGTGTTATAAGTTCTATCGCTTTTTGTAGAGATTGCCCCGGATTCGTCAGGGTGAGCATAATATCGTCCGCATATAGTGCAATCTTATACATCTGTTGGCCAATAGTTATACCTTCAATATCTATTGAGCTCCTAATAAGTTGCGCTAAGGGCTCCAAGGCCAAAATAAATATTAAATGTGACAAAGGGCATCCTTGTCTCGACCCGTTCGTTATGTTAAAACTATCAGAGAGAACTCCATTAGCAAACACCTGTGCCGATGGATTTGCGTATAGGCTAGAGATAGCATTTTTAATTAGACCTTGGAATCCCATCTTGTCCATCACCTAGAAGGCATAAGACCATCTGAGTCCGTCAAAGGCCTTCTCTGCATCTAATGTTATAGCAAGAAGTGGGATATTCTTCAATTCCGCATAGTGGAAGATAGCTAACATTCATCTAGTGTTATCCGCTGCTTGACAGCCTTTGACAAAACCCGTCTGGTCTGTTTTAATTAATGAAGGCAGTATAGGGGCCAAGCGACTTGCTATCAATTTAGAGAACAGTTTTATATCTACATTAAGTAGCGATATAGGGCGGAAGTTCTGGGGGATATTATCCGGCTTTCCAGGTTTTGGGAGGGTAATTATGAGGGCAGTTTGCATTTCTATAAAGGAATGGTATTCCTCCAGCTGCTCGTTGGAATATATACATCAAGTGGGGTGTCAGTGAATCCAGAAACTGTTTGTAGTATTCTCCTGATAGCCCGTCTCGGCCTGGAGACTTCCCTGATGGTAGGGATTTATTCACATCCCCAACATCCTTTTCTGTAATGGGTCTATTAAGATCTTCCAATTGCGCCTCAGAGAAGGAAGGTTAGCTTTTGTAAGGAAGTCTTGGACCAGTAAGGAATAGGAGTCAGGCAGTGGGATGGTGTCCCTTAAATTATAGAGCTGCTCATAGTACGATCTAAATTGATCCACTATGTCTCTGGGATCTATAGGTTTTTCCCGGTTTTGAGGGTGCAATATGTGGTCAATATGAGATCTCGTGTGAATTGACTTCAATTCGGATGCAAGAAGTTTCCCAGCTTTGTTCCCTTGGATGTAGTATCTGGCTTTGGTCCGAGAGAGTACTTTCTCATAGTTAAATAAGAGAAGGTTACGCAGCTTTTCTCTTTCCAATGCTATTTCTGATGAGCGCTCGACGGTAGGTCGCTGCTTGTTTACCTGTTCTACCTTAGTCAAATGGTTAAAAGGGTCTGTTATGTTCCATTCCCTAGCCTTCTTTTCCTGATGTCCCATCTTTTTTTTAAAGTCGTTTTATTGAAAAAGAGTAACAAGGCACTTTCATGGTACAGACATATGAATACAAGATAATCTTATACAGCATACAATAACATGTATTTTGACATTTTCCCTGCTGGAAATACAATAAAATATAATAAAGTAGAGTTAGTTATGCCAAGTTTCTTCACATGTGTAATGCAGACACTCAGAATAATAAATTAAGCTATTAAAACCTTGAGAAGCGTGTGAGGTTTGTTATTATATCACATCAAGGATCTATAGAAACCGCAGAAACGGATGAGGTAGTTAAATTAGAATCACACCATAACCCCCATACTTTCTGAAATTTTTCAGGACACTTTCTATTCACATATAGTACTTTTTCAAAAGGGATGATCTGGTTCACTAGTCTTTTCCAAATTCCTATTGTAGGAAATTCCTCCGCCATCCATTTGAGGGCAATCACTTTGCGGGCCATAAACAGGGATTCACTTAAGAGTATTTTATTGTAGTGATTCCAACCATCGTTATCTAAAATACCCAACAGACATATCTTGGGACATAATGGTATAGGGCCCATACCCAATGATGATAATACTCCAAGTATATCTCGCCAATATGATCTGATATGGTTACAATCCCACATCATATGCCAGAAGTCAGCATTATTATGAGTGCATCTAAGACAATTAGGCTGGGACATCCTCCCCATCTTATGCAATCTGGTAGGAGTTAAATAACTACGGTGCAGCATAAACAGTTGGATGAGTCTGTTATTGACCGAGGGGGACACATGAGTTACAGCCTCCAGCGCATCCGTCCATTCCTCTGCAGTAAGATGGGGAATATTCCCTTTCCACTTGGTCTCAGCTAATATGGGCTGTGAGGACATCTGCAAACCTAACAGGTAAGTATAGAGAGCGGATATTATGCCCCTAGGTCCTTGTGACTTTATAACCCCGATTAAAGGGTAGGAGGAGATGGCCTTATTCCGGTCCTTAAACTGTTCCTGTAAGGCTACTTTCACAACTGCCCGCCGGATCCGCCGATCTGCCGCTGACTGAAAGCATTTGTGAGACGGATCCGGGTGCGGATCCGTCTCACAAATGCATTGCAAGGACGGATCCGTCTCTCCGCTTGTCATGCGGACCGACGGATCCGTCTTGTACATTTTTTCCCATTTTTACCGATCTGCGCATGCGCATGTCGGAGCGACGGATCCGGCATGCCGGTATTCTGAATGCCGGATCCGGCGCTAATTCATTCCTATGGGAAAAAATGCCGGATCCGGCGTTCAGGCAAGTCTTCAGTTTTTTTCGCCGGAGAGAAAACCGTAGCATGCTGCGGTTTTCTCTTTTGCCTGATCAGTCAAAATGACTGAACTGAAGACATCCTGGTGCAAACTGAACGGATTACTCTCCATTCAGAATGCATGGGGATAAAACTGATCAGTTCTTTTCCGGTATAGAGCCCCTGTGACGGAACTCTATGCCGGAAAAGAACAACGCAAGTGTGAAAGTAGCCTAACGTGTCTGATCTGTAAATATTTAAAAAATTGGGTACGTTCCAGACCAAATTTCTCTTGAATTTGGGAGAAGGAGCAAAGAATACCGTCCTGATATAAATCTCGCAATGCAGTAATCCCTAAAGATAACCAGATGTGAGTACCCTCTATGGACTGTAAGTGTGGGAGTAGTGGATTATCCCATAAGGGTATATCATCTGCCCAGTCCTGGTATTGACGCAATTTGGTTTCTCTCCAAACCTGTTGTGCCAACCTGTGAATCTAATAGTCTGAGACTATAATTCCTGTTTCTGGCCGTTTTTTTTATTTTTAAAATATAACTTTTATTTCCATTTTAATAAAATATATAGCCACAAAAACATATAAATTTAAAACAGCATATGGAGGGCAAAGTGCTGTTAGGGGACTATAGGTTTAGCAACCACTGCTTATCTATAGGTGGGCTGAGATTGTTATTTATCTCTTTCAATAGAGTGCAAAGTGCGTGTCTGTAATGTCAGCCGACATCAGACACCTTGCAACTGACACTCTTGCGGATTGTTACCCTACCTACAGTGCTGTATTTGTCGGTGTCTGATATCTTATCAGGCACTCATAGCAGCTTCTACCGCCCGCACTTGTACCTATTATCTGCCCCTATAGTGTGCATATATATGCGGCGTCTGCAGATCGCCGTTCGGTTAATCATTCATTTGCCCTACCATATTCATTAAAAACTACTGGTGCAGCTCCCCCGACATGTTTCACCGTGATGCGGCTTCTTCAGGGGGGGTAAGGAGCTACTGACAACACGAGTGTTTCGTTTGTGAGATCTTATATATCCATAGGGCGGGTTTCCACCCCATGATGTCCAATAAGGTTATCTCTCATGTTGATGAGCATACAAACGGGCCAATCCAGATGCGGTTTGATCAGTCACGATGGTCTGGTTATCAACTAATCACATTGTTCCTTATGCGCTTGCGTTCGGCACTTAGTATCTTTTTGTTACAACTGTTATGTGCGCTTGCGTAACCACTTAGAATTTTCTTCCTATGTCGATGTTTTAATGCGCATGTATAAGGACTTAAACTTTTTTCTTTTTTCTCTACTTTAGGGATCTGCTTGCACTTGCGTGAATAACATGGAGTTTACTCCCGATCCGCAAGGTATAAATCGCATATGTCAGGACTTAGATTTTTAGCCATTCTGTCTTAATAATATCAATCCTTGAATTTCCTACTGAGCTCTTAATCTGGTTAATAGGTTTTAGTTTGAACGTCTGATTCTGTGGGTCATCATGACGATTACACTACTACTTAGAGTGTTTCTATTTATATTTATACTGAAGGAATATTCTCTGTATTATCAAGAAGGTTGCATGTGTTCACACTTATATCATTGCAACCCAGGCTGATGGATCAGATGCCTGTGTGGATACAAGATGATTGAAATATCGTGCCCATGTCTCAAATATATTCTGTACTTCCTACCATACTCAATTACCTCGGATATGATTAAGACACATATACATATAGACTCTGACTGGACATGCCACCTTTGTTCTGGCTGTTTTAGAATACAGCCACATATTTATTGTGATCTGGATATTCATGCCCTATTGTATTTTTGCTTCTGAGCATTTGTTTATTTATTATTATTTTCATTATTATCTTATATAGGATTATTTTTGGTAACAAGAGTGATAATTTATCTGTTGCTAGTTTTTTCTTTTCTTATAATCATTCAGTTTTTATTTATATGAACGCTGTGAAGGTAAATCCTTCATTCAATCCATTTGGGCTCATAGTGTTCAGCCTCTGGATCCATCTTGCTTCACTCTGTAGGAGTTTCCTATCCAGGTTGCCTCCTCTGGGACCCATACTTAGTTTTTCTATGCCCCAGAAACGCAGGACTTTTATATTGTTGCCATGTATGTATTTTATATGTCTGGCAATTGGTGTATCTTTCCCTGTTTCTATTGAGCTCATATGACCAGAGATACGACGCCTCAGTTCCTGGATAGTTTTGCCCACGTACAGTTTGGGACATGGGCACGATGCTATGTATATAACTCCTTTTGTCTTGCAGGTGATCAATTGTCTAATTGTATATTCCTTTCCATCCGATGGATTTATGAATTTTTTAATACGTGGGATATATCTACAGAAGGAGCAATCCCCACACGGTGTTGATCCACAATATTTCTCTCTAATTAGTTTTTTCCAATTCCTTTTTCTTTTAGATGGCTGTGCACTAGGTGATCTTTTAAGTTGGAGCTTCTTCTATAAGTAACGCTTGGATTGACGGTGAGTTCTCCGCCGCAGACATCGCGACCTGCCACCGACATTAGCATAAGATCATGACTAATGGTCGGAATTTAGTGTAGACATGAATTCTCTCCAGGCATTCCAGAGTCTGTGGAACTTAGAGAGATTGGTAGAGCTCCTCCATGCGGGAGATTTGGGCCACTCTGTGGATCCATTGGAAAACCGAGGGGGTAGACATGTCCTATGTTTGGCCGTATCTTGCGGATCGCGGACTCATTCAAGTCAAAAGGTCCACATTAGCAGCATGGAGTGCACACGTCCAGGGCCTGTGCATTGCGGAGCGTTATCTGCTTCGACAGATTGTTGCAAGACAATCCCCCCATCATGACCCACCTACCTCCTTGGACTTGAACATGCCATGCCCCTTGGCACTGGCAAACTTTACCACCACGCAAATCCTTGTGGTTTTATGTTCAGTGGGCCCCTTGCAGGCCACAAGCAGTTGGCTGAAAAAAAATTACTAAAAGGGCAGTCCGCAATAAGTGCACAGTGCCCGTACGTTCGTGGGCTTAGGCCTTACTATGATCATCAAGATTGAAAAATCCCTTTGGGAAAAGTACCTAACAGGGTAATGGGGGGACTACTTTAAACCTTCATATCTCAGGCTGTGTAGCAATCTAAGCTTTAAAACAAGTGAAAACAGCTGAAATTGAAATTTCATAAGGCTATATTTCCCGATGTAGACGAGAAAATGCTGTGATCCTGGTCTTGTTTTACAGGGAATCTACCAACAGCGACCTTCATATCTTTTTGCACAGACACATAGCTGTAGTTCACCTGATTAAAACACGATTTTTTATTTGTTGATCCAAAGCTCTGTTACCGAGTTATGATACTTTTTCTTAATATGCAAATTAGGCCTTTGGTGCAATTAGGGTGTCACTGTTGCTCTCTTTGCACCCAAGCTCCACTCCAATCTGTGGCAAATCCTTCCCTTGCTGGCTCTGTCAATCAATGCAAGGAAGGGCTAGCCACAGAAAATGAGTGGCGCTTGGGGCAGAGATTACAATCTAAGCTTTAAAACAAGACTATGGTCACAGCACTATCTCTTCTATATCCGAAGATATGGCCTTGCATTATGTGACCATTTGTCATTAACATGTCTCCTTTTTCTTCTTGGTGTTGTCATTTCAATATTGAGGAGTGTAAAGTATTTACATGTATGGTGTGACGTGTTAGCTAGTTGCAAAAGTAATCACTGAACTGTTGCATAGAAATCTTGTTCCAAAGTAAGCCAATGCATTCAATACTGATCATGGGTATTTGAGAGTCATTTAACCAGCCCAAATGATAGACACTTACCCCTGATACATGTCCAGCAGTCTGTCTTCTTATTGTGTTTTGCAAGTTCTTCTTCTGTCACTTCTATTAAGCGTCCTCTTAGGCCTGTTAAATCTTTGCCACTACTTTTGAGTTTGATCCAGTCCATAAGACTCCTTCCAGGTTTTAATGGGTTCTAAGAAAAATAATTTTTGAATTTGAGTAAAATGAATATAAAACTTTGATAGATCCAAAATATTATAGTGGCATCTTCTGTTAATCTAATGTGTATGACCAGCACAGATACCGGGCGGTCAGCAGATCTCACCATATTTAGCTTGTTGTGGCAATGGTCTGCAGTTAAAGGGATTTTCCAAGATGATACAAAATACAGAAAAGTACCTATGTATATTTGAATGATCTTCACGATGCCGCCAGAGCTCTGAAATATCTATTTTTCACTTTGATTATGCTACATATCTTTATACTGCACCTTTGTTTTTATGCCACAAGGGCTTGCTATGGGTGGGAACACCAAAGTGAAGGACTATGGTCCCATGATTTTGTCTCCTATCTCACAGACACTACATCCATTTACAGCTGTCTGTATGCTTGTCTATTACAATTTGTATGGTAGTGTTACTCCCGGTTTGCTCTGCCATTCTGTACCTCACTGAGTATGCAGCATCTGCTGCCCAGCATGTTGAACATGACTGCATCAGAGAAAGGGAGGGAAGGGGCTGAGCCCTTAAGCAGATGACAAAGGGGTTGTCCGGCCATATATCAGATCAGAGTGGGTCCAATACCAAGCATCCCTACCAATCAGCTGTTTGAGAAGGAGGCTGTCTTAGGGTATTTTCACAGGTACTGTAATATTAAAACCAGTTATGTACTTCTGTAGCCAAAAACCATGGCTGTATCCTGAGATTTCCAGCATGGACTTGCTGCAGTTGTGCTGCACATCCACTGCAGATTTAACTGAAGACAAACTTGATTGCATTTAATAAGTGGCATGACACAGATTTTTTTCCCCATGAAGCAGCCAGAAATCAAAGCCGAAATTTTCCACTGAAACAAACTGGAATGGCATGGTTTTTACGCGCAGATTCTCATGTGGAAAAATCGCAGCGTAATACACTACTAGCAAAGTGTGTGAGATCAGACAAATCTCATGTACACTTTGCTTTTTTCCACTTTTTGGAAACTGACCTGCCATGTGGATCTTGAAATCCGCAGCATGCCAATTGTTGTGTGATTTTTTTTTGTGCGGATTTCACCCTTTGCAATGTACCAAAAACTGCAAGTAACGCACAGAAAACCGCACTAAAAACATGCAGAATTTCTGATTTTAAATCTGCACTCATATGCAGGTACCCTTACCATGAAAATGCTATGCTACACATAGTTGTTCTTGACACTGTGAATCTCCTCAAACTTCTACAGAATCGCGTTTTGGCTTTCCGTTTGTGAGATCCGTTCTGGGCTCTCACAAGCGGTCCAAAACGGATCAGTTTTTCCCTATTGCATTCTGAATGGAAAAGGATCCGCTCAGAATACATCAGTTTGCCTCCGTTCCGTCTCCATTCCACTTTGAAGGCGGACATCAAAATGCTGCTTGCAGCGTTTTGGTGTCCGTCTGACGAAACTGAACCAAACGGATCCATTCTGACACACAATGTAAGTCAATGGGGACACAATCTGGCACAATAGAAAACGGATCCGTCCGACATTGACTTTCAATGGGGTTCAAGACGGATTAGTCTTGGCTATGTTAAATATAATACAAACGGATCCGTTCTGAACGGATGCAGATGGTTGTATTATCTGAACAGATCCATCTGAGCAGATCCATGACGGATCCGCACCAAACGCAAGTGTGAAAGTAGCCTAAGGCTACTTTCACACCTGAGTTAGGTGCGGATCCGTCTTGTATCTGCACAGACGGATCCGCACCGATAATGCAAACGCTCGTATCTGTTCAAAACAGATCCATTTGCATTTCCATGAACAAAAAAAAATGATAATGCAAACGGATCCGTTTTGACTTACACTGAAAGTTTGGCTCCGTCAGCAGCGTTTTGGTGTCCGCCTCCAGAGCGGAATGGAGGCTGAACGGAGGCAAACTGATGTATTCTGAATGGATCCTTATCCATTCAGAATGCATTGGGGCTCAACTGATCCGTTTTGGGCCGCTTGTGAGAGCCTTGAAACGGATCTCACAAGAATCCCAGAAACGCCAGTGTGAAAGTAGCCTAAGGGTCCATTCACACGTCCGTTTTTTCTTTCCTGATCTGTTCCGTTTTTTGCTGAACAGATCTGGACCCATTAATTTTCAATGGGTCCTGAAAAAAATCAGACATTGAGCTGTCCGTTTTTTTCCAGGACCCATTGAAAATGAATGGGTCCAGATCTGTTCAGCAAAAAACGGAACAGATCAGGAAAAAAAAAACGGACGTGTGAATGGACCCTTAGATGGCAGCACTTATAATCATGTTCAGGAAATAGAAGAACAAATCTAGACTCAGGAAATAAAAACAGGTTAGAAAAGGATGTGTGTCACTATCTGGTTTGTTTTTAACTACAGTCAGGTCCATAAATATTGGGACATCGACACAATTCTATCATTTTTGGCTCTATACACCACCACAATGGATTTGAAATGAAACTAACAAGATGTGCTTTAACTGCAGACTGTCAGCTTTAATTTGAGGGTATTTACATCCAAATCAGGTGAATGGTGTAGGAATTACAACAGTTTGCATATGTGCCTCCCATTTGTTAAGGAACCAAAAGTAATAGGACAATTAGCTTCTCGGCTGTTCCATGGCCAGGTGTGTGGTATTCCCTCATTATCCCAATTACAATGAGCAGATCAAAGGTCCAGAGTTCATTTCAAGTGTGCTATTTGCATTTGGAATCTGTTGCTGTCAACTCAAGATGAGATCCAAAGAGCTGTCACTATCAGTGAAGCAAGCCATCATTAGGCTAAAAAAACAAAACAAACCCATCAGAGAAATAGCAAAAACATTAGGCGTGGCCAAAACAACCGTTTCGAACATTCTTAAAAAGAAGGAACGCACCGGTGAGCCCAGCAACACCAAAAGACCTGGAGGACCACGAAAAAAAACTGTGGTGGATGACCGAAGAATTATTTCCCTGTTGAAGAAAACACCCTTCACAACAGTTGGCCAGATCAAGAACACTCTCCAGGAGGTAGGTGTATGTGTGTCAAAGTCAACAATCAAGAGAAGACTTCGCCAGAGTGAATACAGAGGGTTCACCACAAGTTGTAAACCATTGGTGAACCTCAAAAACTGGAAGGCCAGATTAGAGTTTGTCAAACGACATCTAAAAAAGCCTTCACAGTTCTGGAACAACATCCTATGGACATATGAGACCTAGATCAACTTGTACCAGAGTGATGGGAAGAGAAGAGTATGGAGAAGAAAATAAACTGCTCATGATCCTAAGCATACCACCTCTTTGACTGCAAAGGATTTGCAACCAAGTATTAAAAAGTGAAAGTTTGATTTATAATTATTATTCTGTCCCATTACTTTTGGTTCCTTAACAAATGGGAGACACATATGCAAACTGTTGTAATTCCTACACCGTTCACCTGATTTGGATGTAAATGCCCTCAAATTAAAGCTGACAGTCTGCAGTTAAGGCCTCATGCACACGGACGTTTTTTTTCACGGTCCGCAAAAACGGGGTCCGTAGGTCCGTGATCCGTGACCGTTTTTTCATCTGTGGGTCTTCCTTGATTTTTGGAGGATCCACGGACATGAAAAAAAAGTCGTTTTGGTGTCCGCCTGGCCGTGCGGAGCCAAACGGATCCGTCCTGAATTACAATGCAAGTCAATGGGGACGGATCCGTTTGACGTTGACACAATATGGTGCCATTTCAAACGGATCCGTCCCCATTGACTTTCAATGTAAACTCTGGAGTCCCTTTTATACCATCGGATCGGAGTTTTCTCCAATCCGATGGTATATTTTAACTTGAAGCGTCCCCATCACTATGGGAACGCCTCTATGTTAGAATATACTGTCGGATATGAGTTAGATCGTGAAACCTCATTTCCGACAGTATATTCTAACACAGAGGCGTTCCCATGGTGATGGGGACGCTTCTAGTTAGAATATACTACAAACTGTGTACATGACTGCCCCCTGCTGCCTAGCAGCATCCGATCTCTTACAGGGGGCCGTGATCAGCACAATTAACCCCTCAGGTGCCGCACCTGAAGGGGTTAATTGTACTATCATATCCCCCTGTAAGAGATCAGGGCTGCCAGGCAGCAGGGGGCAGACCCCCCCCCCCCTCCCCAGTTTGAATATCATTGGTGGCCAGTGCGGCCCCCCCCCCCTTCCTCCCTCTATTGTAATAATTTGTTGGTGGCACAGTGTGCGCCCCCCCCTTCCTCCCTCTATTGTAATAAATCATTGGTGGCACAGTGTGCGCCCACCCCCCTTCCTCCCTCTATTGTAATAAATCGTTGGTGGCACAGTGTGCGCCCCCCCCCCCTTCCTCCCTCTATTGTAATAAATCGTTGGTGGCACAGTGTGCGCCCCCCCCCCCCTTCCTCCCTCTATTGTAATAAATCGTTGGTGGCACAGTGTGCGTCCCCCCCCCCCCTTCCTCCCTCTATTGTAATAAATAGTTGGTGGCACAGTGTGCGCCCCCCATCGGCCCCCCCTCCCTCTATAGCATTAACAACATTGGTGGCCAGTGTGCGGCCTCCCATCTACCCCCCCCCCCCCCCGATCATTGGTGGCAGCGGGTTACTAGCAATAGTACAATAGTAAAAGATTCATACTTACCTGGGAGCTGCGATGTCTGTGTCCGGCCGGGAGCTCCTCCTACTGGTAAGTGACAGACAGACCTGTCACTTACCAGTAGGTGGAGCTCCCGGCCGGACACGAACATCAAAGCAGCCAGCAGCAGGTAAGTATGAATCTTCTACTATTGTACTATTGCTAAGTAACCATGGCAACCAGGACTGTAGTAGCGTCCTGGTTGCCATGGTTACCGATCGGAGCCCCAGCGATTAAACTGGGACTCTGATCGGAACTCCGCTGCCACCAATGATGGGGGGGGGGGGAAGATGGGAGGCCGCACACTGGCCACCAATGTTGTTAATGCTATAGAGGGAGGGGGGGCCGATGGGGGGCGCACACTGTGCCACCAACGAATTATTACAATAGAGGGAGGGAGGGGGGGGGCGCATACTGTGCCACCAACGAATTATTACAATAGAGGGAGGGGGGGGCCGCACTGGCCACCAACCTATTATTACAATAGAGGGGGGGGGCCGCACTGGCCACCAATGATATTTAAACTGGGGAGGGGGGGAGGGTCTGCCCCCTGCTGCCTGGCAGCCCTGATCTCTTACAGGGGGATATGATAGTACAATTAACCCCTTCAGGTGCCGCACCTGAAGGGGTTAATTGTGCTGATCACGGCCCCCTGTAAGAGATCGGGTGCTGCCAGGCAGCAGGGGGCAGTCTTGTACACAGTTTGTAGTGTATTCTAACTAGAAGCGTCCCCATCACCATGGGAACGCTTCTGTGTTAGAATATACTGTCGGATCTGAGTTTTCACGAAGTGAAAACTTAGATCTGAAAAAGCTTTTATGCAGACGGATCTTTGGATCCGTCTGTATGAAAGTAACCTACGGCCACGGATCACGGACACGGATGCCAATCTTGTGTGCATCCGTGTTCTTTCACGGACCCATTGACTTGAATGGGTCCATGAACCGTTGTCTGTCAAAAAAATAGGACAGGTCATATTTTTTTGACGGACAGGATACACGGATCACGGTCTCGGCTGAAAAACAGTGCATTTTCCGATTTTTCCACGGACCCATTGAAAGTCAATGGGTCCGCGAAAAAAAACGGAAAACGGCACAACGGCCACGGATGCGCACACCGGTCGTGTGCATGAGGCCTAAAGCACATCTTGTACGTTTCATTTCAAATCCATTGTGGTGGTGTATAGAGCCAAAAATTTTAGAATTGTGTCAATGTCCCAATATTTATGGACTTGACTGTAGCAGAAAAAAATTATAGGTGACACATTCCCTTTAATGAGAAAAAAATATTTAAATTCTGAAACTGCAAGCAGGATTATCTGATAACCAGCAGGGATTTAATGCCTTGAGCTACAAGTGCCTCAATGGGTGGTTATTAGATAAGAGTTTATATCAGAAAGTAATTCAACATAGTAATTAGGATAGAAAATAAATAGCAGGAAATAAATAGATCTGGATGTGTCCTTGCACAATACAATTTATCTTCCCCCCCCCAACAATTCCTTATCACAACGACTATCTTCCTATACAGCGACAGTGTAAGGCTACTTTCACACTAGAGTTCGGGGTTCCGCTTGTGAGCTCAGTTTGAAGGCTCTCACAAGCGGCCCCGAACGGATCCGTAGAGCCCCAATGCATTCTGAGTGGATGCGGATCCGCTCAGAATGCATCAGGATGGCTCCGCTTGGCCTCCGTTTCGCTCAGCAGGCGGACATCTGAACGCAGCTTGCAGCGTTCGGGTGTCCGCCTGGCCGTGCGGAGCCAAACGGATCCGTCCTCATTGACTTACATTGTAAGTCTGGACGGATCCGTTTGGCTCCGCACGGCCAGGCGGACACCCGAACGCTGCAATATGACATATGGTGCAATTTCAAACGGATCCGTCCCCCATTGACTTTCAATGTAAAATCTGTACGGATCAGTCTGACTAAGGCCCCTTTCACACGGGCGAGTATTCCGCGCGGATGCGATGCGTGAGGTGAACGCATTGCACCCGAACTGAATACCGACCCATTCATTTCTATGGGGCTGTTCACATGAGCAGTGATTTTCACGCATCACTTGTGCGTTGCGTGAAAATCGCAGCATGCTCTATATTCTGCGTTTTTCACGCAACGCAGGCCCCATAGAAGTGAATAGGGTTGCGTGAAAATCGCAAGCATCCGCAAGCAAGTGCGGATGCGGTGCGATTTTCGCGCACGGTTGCTAGGAGACGATCGGGATGGAGACCCGATCATTATTATTTCCCCTTATAACATGGTTATAAGGGAAAATAATAGCATTCTGAATACAGAATGCATAGTACAATAGCGCTGGAGGGGTTAAAAAAATTTAAAATAAAATTTAACTCACCTTAGTCCACTTGTTCATGCTGCCGGCATCTCCTTCTGTCTCCTTTCTTCAGGACCTGGGTAAAGGACCTGTGGTGACGTCACTCCGGTCATCACATGATCTTTTACCATGGTGAATCACCATGGTAAAAGAACATGTGACGTACCATGTGATGACGTGACGTCATCAAAGGTCCTGTTCCTGTTATTAATGCTCACCACAGGTCCTATTCAACAAAGGAGACAGAAGGAGATGCCGGGCCGCGATCAAGCTAATGTGAGTTAAATTATTTAAGTTAAGACTAATGTGAGTTAAATTATTTTATTTATTTTTTTAACCCCTCCAGCGCTGTTTTACTATGCATTCTGTATTCAGAATGCTATTATTTTCCCTTATAACCATGTTATAAGGGAAAATAATACAATCTACAGAACACCGATCCCAAGCCCGAACTTCTGTGAAGAAGTTCGGGTTTGGGTACCAAACATGCACGATTTTTCTCACGCGAGTGCAAAACGCATTACAATGTTTTGCACTCGCGCGGAAAAATCGTGGGAGTTCCCGCAACGCACCCGCAGATTTTCCCGCAACGCCCGTGTGAAAGAGGCCTAACTTTCACACTTAGAATTTTTTCGGAACTATAATGCAGACGGATCCGTTCTGAACGGATCCCAACGGTTTGCATTATAGGAGCGGATCCGTCTGTGCAGACACCAGACGGATCCGCTCTGAACGCAAGTGTGAAAGTAGCCTAAGGATGGGTATAATTTTTGCAGAGAAATAACTCCCACCATTACCAAAAAAAAAAAAACTTGGCTATTTCCCATAATGGGATCTTGTGATAGTTATTTATATGCTAAGATAATGAAGATTATTACTAAAAACATACTTTGTAGGTCAGATAAATGCTGCTCTGATGGATATTAAAGTGGATATGTGGGTACAGAAAAGGCACTGCAAAAGTTAATGACCAGATGGAAGGGATTCATCATTAACGTTTTAGAACCCGTTGAAATTAAATTGCTTATGGAACCTTTAAAGAAAACGTCCTGGTATTTACTGGAACAGATGAAGGGTTCTTTGGGTAAGCTGGAACAGTAGGACCTCTAGTGACCCTAGTTCAGTGTCAGTTGCTGAGGAATCTTGGGGAATCAGAAGAGCGTTCGTGATGGATAATAATTTGATCTTCTTGAGGCTAGGGGAGAGGGGAGGGGATTTTGAATATGTTACAGTCACTATGTCAGTTACATTAATTTTAGTTTGTCACTGTGATACGACATCCTCCGATTGACATTTCATTGTGCCATCTGTCAATGTACCTATGCAAAATGATATTGTAAACATTGGATGTATGTACATTGTATCCGCAACTGATGTTCATCAAACTAAATAAAAAAAAATTGGTTTAAAAAAAAAAAAAAAGTGGATATGTATGTTTTACCTACAGATAATGATTACTGTAATAATTTGTCATTTTTAGTCTAGGCCTTTCTTCATGAGCCATAATCACAACTATCACTATAAAAAACTATAAAACCAAGATGAAGTTGAGTCCATTTTATAGGTCAGCTACCCCTTTCTCTACAAGTTCCGTGCTTTTTGTGGCAAAAGAACTAGATTAGACTAGAAAAACACATAGGTTTTGATTTATCATACCTTCACTACAGAATTCTGGTGTCAAAAAGTCGCAAAAAATAGTGCTTTTGCAACTTTTGGCACTCGATTGTGCAAAATTTAAGCGATTACGCAAAAGTTTGCAACTTTTCTGCACCCAAGTTTTGAAATGTGGGTGGAAAAGTGAGTGTAGCTATCTATGTTAATGAGTTTCACTCCAGATTTATTATTGAGACTTTATTTATTTTTTTAAGTCGCAATCTCACTCCAGTAGGAGGGTGGAGTAGGAAAACTGGAGTAGCTTCTCTAGACAAAAGTGTCAGGTCTAAGGATAAGACAAATTTATCAAGAACATGAGACATTTGATAAATGTGGCATAAAGTACTTCAATGCAGACTCGAGCAAAACTTACTTCAAATTTTCTCCTTATGATAGTTTTCCCCCCAATGAGTTTTTTCAGTGCTGTATGTCTATATATGAATCCACATGCAGGGGAACTGCTGAACGAATCTGTTGGCAAATGTGCATCATACTGTGCCGATTGCTGGCAATTTTCACCTGTGGCAAGAAAAACTACAGCAGAGCACTAGCGGTGAGCAAATCAATTAATGTGAATGAATTCGTCTCATGAACCTGCGAGGGGCTGTCCCTGCTGTTAAAGAAGCTTCCCCTGCCGCTTATTTGACAGCGTGGTGCATGAACAGTCGCTTCTCCGGAAGCAGAGCCTCTACGCTTGTGTCGCTACTTGGGGCAGTGGCGAAGGTGCAAGATCGACAGGGCCGGCTGAGATGTCTGGCCACGTCAGTAGGACAGCAGGTGGGAGCTTCTTCAGCAGCAGCGACAGGCCCTCGCAGGTGAAGAATTCTTTTTGATGAGAAAAATCGATTCATACTAATCAATTCTTTTATCTCTACAGAGCACCAACAATTAGTCCGTGTGCCATAAAAGCAAACCTATGTTAGCTATGATCTGGCATATATAGGAAATTTGCCGAACCACATGGGGCCATGCCTCCTCCTGCAAAGCCCTACCTACCTCTTTGGCATGAGTGGTCCAGCTATAAAAAAAAAAAAGTTGCAAATCCCACTATACACCGACCTTCTGTATTCCATGTGCTGGATATACATTGAGAAAAGAAGCGTGTCGCTCCGAAACGCAATTAGTACTATTGTAATCCCATCACGACCCCCGACATAGCAGTAATTTGTCTTTCCGATAAGCAGCTTGACTCCAGAATTCATGTGAGCCCGGGATACATCAAGCCACAGCTCGTTACAAGTATAGAGCCTGTGGAGCGGAAGTACACTGCATCGGAGGTCTGAAGCAAAGGCAACCACGTGGGACGCCACGTGGCACGCCGAATGAAGGACTAACATAAGCCGTGAATGAGTCGGATACATCAATAGGTGGAATACCGCTACAATACAAAGCGCTCCACGTGTAATCAACAACTGGTAACATTTATCATTCTACTTTGAGAAAGTGGCACATCATGCACATAATCAAATGTTATATAGTGATCGTTTATATGATTTTCCATATTGCAAAAGGAATTTACCATTCATACTGGAGTGAGAATATCGATTCAGTATATTGGTTCTACTACATGTTTGCATATGGATTGAACTTTTTCTTTTTTATATTTTTTATACATTTTTATATATTTTAAATAATCATGAACGCTGATTCACAATAATAATAAATCAGGGTGGATTTGACTTAAATCAAAATGATTTAAATCACGATTTAAATCACTAGTCAGTAAGGCTTGATTTAAAAGACAAATTCTTGCTGGTATAACTTATAATATGCAAGTAGATGAAGATTTTTAGAATAACAACTTTTCATATTAGTTTGATTAGGTTGATCCTGCATTCATAGGTTTGTAGAAGTTAGGATTAAGGTATTTTTCTCAACTCTGTTCATGTTATAACATTTTTGCTGTGAAATAGAGGCATGTGATCTCTGCTGAGTCCAATTCAGTTTTGAGAACTGCAAAAGTAAACCAAGCATCTGTGATAATATCTTGTAGGCAGAGAAACTGCCCAATAATCTTACAAAAACCTATGGAAGAGCATGACATTGTGAATGGATTAATGGAATTAGTTTACCAAAAAAATTACACATATAGAAACATAGAATGTGTCGGCAGATAAGAACCATTTGGCCCATCTAGTCTGCCCAATATACTGAATACTATGAATAGCCCTTGGCCCTATCTTATATGAAGGATAGCCTTATGCCTATCCCATGCATGCTTAAACTCCTTCACTGTATTTGCAGCTACCACTTCTGCAGGAAGGCTATTCCATGCATCCCCTACTCTCTCAGTAAAGTAATACTTCCTGATATTACTTTTAAACCTTTGCCCCTCTAATTTAAAACTATGTCCTCTTGTAGAAGTTCTTCTTCTTTTAAATATTCTCTCCTCTTTTACCTTGTTGATTCCCTTTATGTATTTAAAAGTTTCTATCATATCCCCTCTGTCTCATCTTTCTTCCAAGCTATACATGTTAAGGTCCTTTAATCTTTCCTGGTAAGTTTTATCCTGCAATCCATGTACTAGTTTAGTAGCTCTTCTCTGAACTCTCTCCAAAGTATCAATATCCTTCATAATTAAAAAACGAATCTTTATTTCATGATGGAATAACCTTTGGATGGTAATATATTTTCCTCAAAAAGCATTTTATATAAAAAAAAATCTGATTTAAATCAAAAAAAATCTGATTTAAATCAAAAAAAGACGGTAGAAGAATCTGAATCAGAGCTAATGGCAGCATATGTCAACCTGCGGTCGCTTACGACACCTTCCCAGGACATTGTAAGGAACATGGACACATGAACTGCGGTCATTAAAGATTTATGAGAGAACTATCATCTGCAGAAAACTATTATGAAGTTAAAGCAAGAAGTAGAATGAATGAGCTTTTTATGAGAGACTATGCTAGGTCTTAGGGGGAACCACAATCTCAAGTGTGACTTCCTTCGCTAGCAGAAGTGCCACCCATATATCAGAGTCCTCAAATACTTCAGTCAAAAGAAAGGAATTAGCTGAACAACTTGCCATCAAAAAAGCAGAAATTGAGAAGGAAGCTGCAATCGAGGGGCGCAGCGCCAACGGATAGCTGAAATGGATGCACAACGCCATCAAATGGAAGCTGAAAAGGATGCACAACGTCATCAAATGGAAGCTCAAATGGAGGCACAGCGCCATCAAATGGAAGCTGAAATCGAGGCACAGCGCCAACAGATGAAAAGTTTGGAAAGGCAGAAAGAAGTTAAGAAGCCAGACTCAGAGTACATGAGGAGGATATGAGTCAGAGTAGTCATAGGTTCAAATCAGTACTAAGTGAAGAAAAAGACTCCTACTTTACTTCATATGCCTAGGAGAATGGAAGGAAATCTTCAGCATGTAGTGAAGAAATAAGTTATTATTCTTCCATCCCTGCTCATAAAAACAGAGAGTGTGAATTTACACTCTATCTCTACCGGAAAAGATAAAGAAAAGGACTTAGCTAATTCAGAACTAAGTGAGAAAATAGAACCGGGTGAAATTATTCCTAGATGTCACGGCAATGCTCAGGAGAGTGTTACAACCATTGTCCCAGCAAGACAACAGAGAACAGTCGTAGCTAGACTTCGCGTTCCGGAACCCACTGTATTTTCAGGAGACGTACTGAAGTTCATAGAGTGGAAGGCAAGCTTTAAAATGATCATTGAGCATCATTGCTTCAGTACAGTTGACAAGTTATTCTACCTTCAGAGAAATGTTGGTGGAGAAGCAAAGGAAGTTCTTGAAGGTAACTTCTATAGAAAAGACGATGAAGCCTACAAACAAGCTTGGGGAAAATTGAATGCAAGATATGGTCATCCTTTCTTAGTACAAAGAGCCTTTAGAGAGAAACTGAATAACTGGCCTAAAATAGGTCCTAAAGAACACTTCAGACTCCAAAGGTATGGTGACTCCCTGCAAGCATGCAGCAATGCCATCCCACATAATCAAGGACTGGAAGTACTCAACGACTATCTAGAAAATCACAGGATGATAAATAAGCTACCTGAAGAAGTGGCTTCTCGATGGAATAGCTATGTGACTAAACAGTTAGATCTAGGTAAGAACTTCCCAAGTTTTAAAGAGTTCTCCGAGTTCGTCAATGAGGAAGCACGGATAGCATGTAATCCATTAACATCATCTTATGTCTTAAAATCCTTAGAAGAAAGGCCTGCAAGAGAGATAAGAGGTGCAAGAGCAACTAGCTTTGCAACCAACACAGCAGCTAAAGGTCCAGATACCTACGAGAGCAAGTTCAAAGTCACTACTGGGATCAGTAGAGAGACAGAACCGACAAATCTTTAGACTACCTTCAAGTGTATGTTCTGTGGAGAGAACCACTACATACATAAGTGCCAACAATTGAAGGTGAAGTCCCCAGAAGAAAAGAAAATAATTTGTGCTGGATAACCAACTGTGTTTCGGATGCATAAGAAAAGGCCATGTTACTAAGGAGTGTAAGAAAAAGGCCACATGCAGCGTTTGCAAAGGACGCTATCCTACACCACTACATGAAGAACGTCTAAAGAAAGATAAATCCTCAAAACCTAAAGATACTGAGGAAGGAAAGAAAGTATCAGTATTCTCTTGCAGAGTGAGGGATGATGAAAGCAATGGCACATCAATGGTTGTACCAGTGTGCATATTAAATCCTAAAAGGAGGAACAAGAAGGTATACGCCTATGCGCTACTGGATGCCAAGAGTGATGTCACCTTCATTGATCGAGAAATCTGCAAGAAATTACAAGTGGCTACAGAACCACAACGCTCATCCTCACCACAATGACGGGGAGAGACACATTAGTGAACAGTCAAAGGGTCAAAGGACTGAGAGTGAGAGGACTTCATTCAAACTGCACATTAGATCTACTTCCAGCTTATACAAAAGACGATATACCTCTAGATCGAGATCGCATACCTACCTGTGAAACAGCCAATGAATGGGAGCACTATCTGTCATATCTCATGAAATGTTCCCACTGAAGAAGTTTGCTGTTGGACTGTTGATAGACTACGATTGTCCCGAAGCCTTGGTACCAAGAAAGGTAATCACAGGAGGAAAGGGTGAACCCTAAGCTGTTCAAACTGATCTAGGATGGGGTGTTATTGGAGGAAAACAGCAGATCGCAAACTCAAGACAGGTGACAGGATTGTGTAATCGAATATCTGTACAAGTGTTACCAACTGTAAGGCTCCATTCACACGTCCGCAGATTCGTTCCGCATTTTGCGGAACGGAATTGTGGACCCATTCATTCCTATGGGGCAGCACGATGTGCTGCCCGGAAACTGAGTTGCGGATCCGCACTTCCGTGTCCGCACTTCCGTTCCGCCAAAAAATAGAACATGTCCTATTCTTGTCCGCAATTGCGGACAAGAACAGGCATATTTTATTAGTGCCGGCAATGTGCGGACCGCAAAATGCGGAACGCACATTGCCGCTTTCCGTGTTTTGCACATCCGCGGCTCCGTGGATCCGCAAAACACGTTGCGAACGTGCGAATGGAGCCTAAGTCCAGCAAAAGTAATCAAGATCCTTGAATCCGACTTTTCAGATATAAGTTCTAAATAAAAGAGTGTATCCCAAGAAGACATAAAGTTCGTACACACTCTAGAAGAAAATATTCAGCAGAATCAACAAGGTCATCTTGAAATGCCCTTACCTTTGAGAGAACGACCTCGTCTGCCAAATAACAGAAATCTTGCCCTAGCAAGATTGAAATGTTTGAAGAAAAATATTGGAAGAGATCCCAAATTCAAGGAAGGCATCCTCGAAGAAGGACATGCAGAGAAAGTTAATAACCAACCTAAAGAAGGAAGTGTGTGGTACATCCCACATCAAGGTGTCTACCACTCAAAGAAACCAGATAAGATTAGAGTAGTATTTGATTGCTCAGCAAAGTAAAATGGTGTTGCATTGAATGATCATCTACTCAAAGGACCAGATCTTACAAACGCTCTGCCTGGAGTACTCTGTAGATTCAGAAAGTATCCCGTAGCGGTCATGTGTGACATTGAAAAGATGTCCACCAGTTTCATGTGAAGAATGAAGATAGAGACTTCCTGAGGTTTCTATGGTGGGAGGACGGAGATACAGATTCAGAGCCAGCAGAATACAGAATGAAAGTACACTTGTTTAGAGCAGCATCGTCTCCAGGTTGCGCCAATTATGGTATGAAGTACCTAGCTAATCAGAATGAAAAGGATTGCCCATCAGCAGCAAATTTTCAGTTTTTTTTTTTTTTATGTAGATGATGGTCTTATAAGCCTAGAGTCCACAGAATCTGCAATCAAACTAGTGAAAGAAAGCCAAGAGTTATGCGCAAGAGGAAACCTGCGTCTTCACAAATTCATCTCAAACAACAGAGAGGTACTGGAATCCATCAGTGACTCTGAACGAGCAGCAACAATGAAGAATTTAGATCCCAATTAGGCCTCATGCACACGGCCGTTGTTTTGGTCCGCATCCGAGCCGCAGTTTTGGCGGCTCTGATGCGGACCCATTCACTTCAATAGGGCCGCAAAAGATGCGGACAGCAATCCGTGTGCTGTCCGCATCCGTTGCTCCATTCCATGGTCCTCAAAAAAAATATAACCTGTCCTATTCTTGTCCGCGCTTTGCGGACAAGAATAGGCAGTTATATTAAAGGCTGTCCATGCCATTCCGCAAATTGCGGAACGCACACAGACGCCATCCGTGTTTTACGGATCCGCGATTTGCATACCGCAAAACACACAACGGTCGTGTGCATGAGGCCTTATGATCATCTTCCAGTTCAGAACGTACTTGGATTCGGATGGAATGTAGAGAATGACAAGTTCTTCTTTGAAGTATCTATTGAAGAGAAAGTTGCAACTAGACGAACCATTCTTTCTGCTGTGGCTTCTATATTTGATCCATTGTGATTCTTGGCCCCAGTAATCCCTCAGAGCAAAAGAAATACTGCAAGAATTATGCAGACAGAAGTTGGGATGGGATGAGCCCATACCTGAAAATTTGAGGCCAAGGTGGGAGAGTTGGATAAGAGACTTGAAAAACTTGAGAGAAGTTCGGATACTCAGATGTTTTGTACCTTATGATTTCGGAAAGTACAAAAAAATAGAACTTCATCATTTTTCAGATGCCAGTAGTTATGGTTATGGTCAGTGCTCCTACATCAGAGTGATAGGAGAAGAAAAGATACACTGTGCCCTGGTGATGGGGAAGGCCAAAGTTGCACCTACCAGTATTCAGACAATACCAAGACTTGAACTGACAGCAGCCATAATTTCAGCATCAGTAAGCAAGTTTCTGAAAGAAGAATTGGAATTAAAAATAGATAAAGAATATTTTTGGACAGACTCACAAGTTGCCCTAGGATACATAAACAATGAAGCTTGGAGATTCCATATCTTTGTCGCCAACAGAGTTGAGAAAATTCAGGAAATAACAAATCTGTAACATTGGCATCACATTGACATAAAGTTTAACCCAGCAGATCATGCTTCAAGAGGCCTGAATGTAACCAAATTGAAAAATTCTAATTGGTTCACAGGCTCAGAGTTCCTTTGGGAAAAAGGAATCACACCCAGTAAAGGTTACACGGAATTGTCTATGGGTGATAAAGAAGTAAAGGTTGTTCAAACATTGAGCACTGCTGCCAGGTGTCAAGATGACATACTTGAAAGACTAGCCAGATGTTCAAAATGGAATACAGCCATAAACGTAGTAGCTCGAATTCAATGTTTGGCAAAGGGAATCAGAAAGAAGGAAACATTGAATGTAGAAGAAAGACTGAAAGCTGAAGGAACAGTCATACTACTCATTCAACGCAGATTCTACAGTGAAGAGTTGAAGAGACTTCTAAACAACCACCCATTGTACAAGCTTAATCTTGTTCTGCAGGATGGTATACCGAAGGTGGGAGTGAGACTGGAAAATGCATCGTTACCTAGCAGAGTAAAGCATCCAGCAATTCTACCCAAAAACTCTACCTTTACAAGATTGATTATTGATCACTACCACAACATATCCTTGCATCAAGGAAGAAGCTTTACCCAAAGCTATTTGAGAGAAGGTGGTTACTGGATTGTGAAAGGAAGAAAAGTTATAGCAAAGTATATAAGTAAATGTGTAGTCTGCAGAAAGGCACGTAGACCTACAGAAGAACAAAGAATGGCAGATTTACCGGCAGATCGTGAAAACCCATCATCACCATTTCTTTATAGCGGAATAGATTATTTTGGCCCATTCATCACCAAACAGAACCGCAAGGAGTACAAGAGATATAGACTAATATTTATATGTCTAAGCTCCAGAGCAATTCACCTGGAAATTTTAGAAGATATGTCAACTGACGCATTTATCAACGCAGTAACGGAACGCCTAGCACCCCGACCGGGTACCTCCATTGATAGATGCTCCAAGTGCAGTGATGGCGAACCTATGGCACGGGTGCCAGAGGCGGCACTCAGAACCCTCTCTGTGGGCACCCGCACTCTGGAAAAAGTCTATGGTGTACAATATGCCTTAGACTTTTCCTGACATTCATCAGCGCAGGACGCACTATGAACAGCACAGGCAGCGCACTGAATGTAGGCAGGCTATTATAGCTAAATGATAAAGTACATAGAGGATATACTATATTGGACTGAAGTATTCAGGTTAAATTGCTTTGTTGGCACTTTGCAATAAATAAGTGGGCTTTGGGTTGCAGTTTGGGCACTCGGCCTTTAAAAGGTTCGCCATCACTGTCCTAGTGTTTCCAGAGGACTCCAAGCACTCCACTTGACACCGTCAGCGCTGCAGACCCCACGAACCGCCGAAGCTTGGTTGAGGTCTCGCCGTCTCCTACCCACCCTGGACCTACGACAAGGCTCCAGTGTGTGAACCTCTCCTTTTTTTTATTTTTTTTATTTATCTTTATTTTTCAGATCATAATATTAATACATAAACCAATATTAAGTCACATCGGTGTACCTAGTATGACAATCATAGACATCATTATAAACAAATTCTACACATCATCCTAAGTTCACCCCTGCGATAATAAGAAAACTAACTAACTATCTCAGCCCCCCCCCCCCCCCCATTGGCTGTCGTCCACTTCATTCATTCAAGTATAAAATAATATCAATATTAAATATATTAAATATAGCTACGTAGCTCTGCGTGCAACTCTCCGTTTCCTTTCAATATCCTCATATATTCTAATTTGTTGAAGATATGAACCCCACTCCCTTGTCGAGGGCGGGGAGACAGAGCCCCAATACTTTATCAATATAGCTTTAGCCACCATCAATCCCCTCATCCAAATCCGTCTGACCTGGGGCGGGACTTCCACTTCTAACCCATAATCTCCAAAGATCACTATCAAGATCCCCGGGTTATAGTTCATTGAAGACTCCTTTTGTAGGGTAGAGAAGACCTCATCCCAATATTTTCTTATTTTACTGCAGCTCCAAAGCAGATGGGCATAGTTCGCATTAACATATCCACATTTAGGGCAGCAACAATCCCGGTCTTTATTTTGGGGGAATTTTCCTTGGATTTTGGGCGTATAATACAATCTATGGAAGATCTTAAATTGGATTAACCTATGCGCACTGGAAACCTTTCTCACGTTCCTATAGATAGTGGACCACTGTAGTGGGGGGCAATTCAACTCTTGCTCCCACTTACTTGGGCTTTTAAAAGGTGTTACAGTTGCCAGTGCCATTTGGAGTTTAGCGTATAATCTAGATATCTTCACCTTCTCGTACTTCTGAGCGTCACAAAAGTCAAAGAATATATTCTCTCGTTGGAAAATACGACCCCTATTCCTAGAGGCTTCAAATATATGTTTCAAGCGTGCATACATAAATAAATCTAATGGTGAACTATCGGTAAAACCAATTTCCAAAAGTGATTTAAAACGACCCAAATACAAAAGGTGAGACACCCTGTTGATACCATTACGTAACCAATAACCAAAATCTGTAATTTTGAAGAATTCCTCCAGCCCCCTGTTCTCCCACAAAGGGGTGAAAACAAACGGACCAGAAACTTTAAGGATCTCCTTCAGCCTGTTCCACACCCTCTGTAGTGAGCAAGGGATCAGCAAGGACTTCCTCATTCCCATAGACCCAGTCTCCAAACATGCAAAGATATTCTCTATTGGTTTATCAATAACTTTAGTCAAATATCGTGAAAGTAAGCTCTCTTTCGAATAACAATAACGCTGAATCTGTGCACATAAATAATAACCTTGAAAAAAAGGTAATGACAGCCCACCATCTGCCTCCGACAACCATAGATATCTCTGCTTTATACGCACCCTCTTCCTTCCCCAAATTAGATCGTTGATCAAAGTCTCCAGTCTATGAAAGAAGATATCATCGATCCAGATGGGGGAAGCACACATCGGGAACAAGACTATAGGTAAAATAATCATCTTAATCAGTGCTATTCGATCTGTCTGTGCCAGTATCAATTTCCGCCAAGCGCTGACTTTGGCCCTGACTTTATTCAAAACCAGGGCCAAATTAAGCTCATAAAACCTATATATAGGAACCCCAATCTTAACCCCCAAATAATCCAAGGTATCGTTAGGGACCAAAACACGGACTCGCTTCCCTTCATCTACAGCTTTCCGGTTCAGCGGGAGGAGCGATGACTTTGTCCAGTTGATCCTATAGCCTGATAGTTTACCATAGTCTTCTATTACCTCTATCACATAGGGGAGAATTTTCCATCCCTGATCCAGGAACAGATTCACGTCATCAGCATATAAGCCCTTTTTTATCGCTCACTCCCGCCACCCCGAAGCCATCTATACGATTATCTAAGCGAATCCGACAAGCCAACGGTTCAATAAAAAGAGCGAAGAGGAGACAGGGGACAACCCTGTCTCATCCCTCTCCGCATCATAACAGGGGAAGAACTAATACCGTTGATATTGATACATGCAACTGGATGTTCATATAGCATTTGGGTCATTTCCAGAAATAGATTCCCAAGGCCAAAATGGGACATCGTAGCCCACAAAAAAGGCCACTCCATCCTGTCAAACGCCTTTGCGGCGTCTAAGGACAGAATGGAGTGGTCCATACTGCCCCCAACAGACAAATTCAGATAAACCCTATATAGACTCACCTGTATTTGGCGTCCCGGAATAAAGCCCTTCTGATTGGGGTGTACCAGACACGCTATAACCCTCTTCCCTAAATCCAGAGACAGGAACCAGGAACAAGCTCTTACAAGAGCTTATACTCAGGGGAGTATTATGATATAGCAATCCACAAGAGTGTAGTTATCCCATCCCCCAAACGTGAGCCAAGACTTCATGAAGGTATAAAAACAGGAACTCTCTTTATTTTAACACACAAGCATTTTATACACATCTTCCAACAAGGTTACCACCCACAGGGTTTTGTAAAAACAGCCAATAACCACGTACAATACACTCAGACACTACCACACAAAATCCTCCCCTCTGTCCGTGATAGAATTACCTCACACTGGGTTGATGCAATCATCACAGGCAGGCGAATACACAATATCCTCTGTCCTGGAGACAACCGAGAAGTAATTCAATTATCTCTCAGGACAAAGGACATCGCCAATACACACAGAGAGACAATGGAACAGACCGCCCTACTCAACGTATACAATGTCCCACCCTTTTCAATACACATAGACACTTAACATCCCAAAATGGCACGAATTAGACCAGGGTTCAAGTTAGTCCAAGTCCTTTGTGAACAAATGAGGCCAAGGCTGATGAGAGGGCCCATAATCCTGGGGCAAGAGGCTAGTAGCCAGGCCCCTCCAAAACCCAGTGGCGAGGTTGGTTTCGCCACAAACGCCTTGAGATGTTTCATAGCGATTAGAGGTACCGTCAGAGAGCTTAGATCTGACCAAGGATCTAATTTTGTCGGAGCAAAGAATGAATTGAAGAAAGTTCTAAAAGAGATCGATAAAGAAAAAGTAACTGAGTATTTGTTAGAGAAACAGTGTGATTTTCATATGAATGCTCCACATGCAAGCCATATAGGAGGAGTTTGGGAAAGACAAATCAGAACAGTAAGAAATGTGTTAAGTTCAGAGTTGAAAAAGAACGCCGGAAGAATAGATGATGCTTCACTTAGGACCCTATTGTTAATAGTCATCCACTTACAGTTGATAACATCAACGACCCAACAAGTTTGGACCCTTTAACTCCCAACCATCTACTTCACCTTAAATCTAATTACATACAGCCGCTGCCTGGCAAGTTCACCAAAGAGGATTTATATGTCAGAAGGAGATGGCGAAGAGTTCAATATCTATCAGAACATTTTAGGAATAGATGGAGGAAAGAGTACTTAGCCAATCTGATGCTAAGAAGTAAATGGCAAACACCCAGAAGAAATGTCCAAGTTGGTGACACAGTGTTAGTGAAAGAAGATTTACCCAGAAGTCAATGGAAATTGGCCAAAGTTCTAGAAGTTCAAAAGGATGACGACAGACTAGTAAGAAGAGTGTTGTTACAAAAAGGAGACTCAAAACTTGACAAAAAAGGAAAACGTCTCACTACTCCACTCAAGTTGGAATGTCCTATACAGAAGTTAGTTGTTCTACTTGAGAGTGATAAAAGACACTTGCAAGTTGAGAACCTGATGGAAAATTCCTCAAATTCATGTTCAAGTGCTACTACTAAGAACATAGAATTATAGGTAATTTTGGTGGAAGTGTAGCTGGCTAGCTAAGACCTGTCCTAGGTTGCTAGTATAGCTTATATGTGTATACATCTAAACCTAAAAATACCCTTAATACAGTTCCTATGTTTATGTGTTAGAGAAAAAAAGAGTTATTTACTGTGACATCATGTTTTGGATGTCATATAACTGTTATATTTTGTGTTCACAGAAGTAGAAAAAGATAATATGCCTTAAACCCCTTAGGGCCGCATGACGTACCGGTACGGCATGTTTCCCGAGTCCTTAAGGACCCATGACGTACCGGTACGTCATGGCTTTAAAATGTGATTGCGGCGCCGCGGGGGTTAATCGGAACGGGATGCCCGCTGATATCATTCAGCGGGCATCCTGTCACAACGCGGTTTGCAGCGCTTTCTGCAGTTTCTGATCCCCGCAGATCAGAAACTTTTAAAAAGCCCAAAATATAGATTTTTCACCCCTGAATGATTTTTTTGCCGGCGGGTGGTGCGGGGAAGAGGGGGGTGCGGGCGGTGCGGCAGGCGGGATCGCGATCCCCCGCCCGCCTCCTCTTGAATATTCATTGGTGTCCAGTGGGAATACCAGAGTGTCAGGACATTGCTGACACTCTGGTATAAACGGCTGACATCTGTGCTGTGATGTCAGCCGTTTAACCCTTTCCATACTACGGTCCGTACGGACCGCTGTATGGAAAAGGTTAATAGTCAGGGAGCTCCCTCCCTCTCCCATCGGGGGGCTGCTGTGTCTTTGCAGCCACCAGACAGGATAGGGTCACAGAGGGAGGGAGCCCCCCACCTTACCCTTACCCGTTTGCTCAGTTGTGGCAGACAGGGAAGGTTCCCATGGCAACAGGACGCCTTCTCAGGCATCCTGCTGTCCATGGTGCTGAACAGATCTGTGCTAAAGGCATAGATCTGTTCTGACAAAGTAAGTAAAATACAGTACAATACACTATATAGTGTACTGTACTGTATTATACAGACATCAGACCCACTGGATCTTCAAGAACCAAGTGGGTCTGGGTCAATTTTTTTTTTTAAAAAAGTGAAAAAAGTAAAAGATAAAAAAAAAAACACATTTATCACTGAATAAAAATGTAAAAAATTTAATACACTACACATATTAGGTATCGCCGCATCCGTAACGACCTGATCTATAAAACGGTCATGTTAGTTTCCCCGCACGGGGAACGCCATAAAAATAAAAAAAATAAAACTATGAGAAAATTGAAATTTAGCCCACCTTACTTCCCAAAAAAGGTAATAAAAGTGATCAAAAAAGTTGCATGTACGCCAAAATAGTACCAGTATCAATCCGTCATCTCATCCCGCAAAAATCATACCCTACCCAAGATAATCGCCCAAAAACAGAAAAAAACTATGGCTCTTAGACTATGGAAACACTAAAACATGATTTTTTTTGTTTCAAAAATGAAATCATTGTGTAAAACGTACATAAATAAAAAAATTTATACATATTAGGTATCGCCGCGTACGTATCGACCGGCTCTATAAAAATATCACATGACCTAACCCCTCAGGTGACCACCTTAAAAAATAAAAATAAAAACGGTGTAAAAAAAGGCATTTTTTGTCATCTTGCGTCACAAAAAGTGTAATAGCAAGCGATCAAAAAGTCATATGCACCGCAAAATAGTGCCAATCAAACCATCATCTAATCCCATTTTTTGTTTCAAAAATGAAATCTGTGTAAAACTTACATTAAAAAAAGTATACATATTAGGTATCGCCGCGTCCGTGACAACCTGCTCTATAAAAATACCACATGATCTAACCTGTCAGAGGAATGTTGTAAATAACAACAAAAAAACGGTGCCAAAAAAGCTATTTCTTGTTATCTTGCCTCACAAAAAGTGTAATATAGAGCAACCAAAAATCATATGTACCCTAAACTAGTACCAACAAAACTGCCACCCGTAGTTTCTAAAATGGGGTCACTTTTTTGGAGTTTCTACTCTAGGGGTGCATCAGGGAGGCTTCAAATGGGACATGGTGTCAAAAAAAACAGTCCAGCAAAATCTGCCTTCCAAAAACCGTATGGCATTCCTTTCCTTCTGCGCCCTGCCGTGTGCCCGTACAGCAGTTTACGACCACATATGGGGTGTTTCTGTAAACTACAAAATCAGGGCCATAAATAATGAGTTTTGTTTGGATGTTAACCCTTGCTTTGTAACTGTAAATTTTTCTTAAAAAAATGGAAAATCTGCCAAAAAAGTAAAATTTTGAAATTGTATCTCTATTTTCCATTAAATCTTGTGCAACACCTAAAGGGTTAACAAAGTTTGTAAAATCAGTTTTGAATACCTTGAGGGGGTGTAGTTTCTTAGATGGGGTCACTTTTATGAAGTTTCTACTCTAGGGGTGCATCAGGGGGGCTTCAAATGGGACATGGTGTCAAAAAAACCAGTCCAGCAAAATCTGCCTTCCAAAAACCATACGGCGCACCTTTCCCTCTACGCCCTACTGTGTGCCCGTACAGTAGTTTACAGCCACATATGGGGTGTTTCTGCAAACTACAGAATCGGGGCAATAAATATAGCATTTAGTTTGGCAGTTAACCCTTGCTTTGTTACTGGAAAAAATTGATTAAAATGGAAAATTTGCCAAAACATCTAAATTCTGAAATTTTATCACCATTTGCCATTAACTCTTGTGGAACACCTAAAGGGTTAACGACGTTTGTAAAATCAGTTTTGAATACCTTGAGGGGTGTAGTTTCTAGAATGGGGGTTCATTTTTGGGTGGTTTCTATTATGTAAGCCTCACAAAGTGACTTCAGACCTGAACTGGTCCCTAAAAAGCGGGTTTTTGAAAATTTCTGAAAAATTTCAAGATTTGCTTCTAAACTTCTAAACCTTGTAACATCCCCAAAAAATAAAATATCATTCCCAAATTGATCCAAACATAAAGTAGACATATGGGGAATGTAAAGTAATAACTATTTTTGTAGGTATTACTATGTATTATAGAAGTAGAGAAATTGAAACTTGGAAATTTGCAGTTTTTTACAAATTTTTGGTAAATTTGGTATTTTTTTATAAATAAAAATGCATTTTTTTTTACTTCATTTTACCAGTGTCATGAAGTACAATATGTGACGAAAAAACAATCTCAGAATGGCCTGCATAAGTCAAAGCGTTTTAAAGTTATCAGCACTTAAAGTGACACTGGTCAGATTTGCAAAAAATGGCCAAGTCCTTAAGGTGAAATAGGGCTGAGTCCTTAAGGGGTTAAGATTCATTTTGTAGTGTAAGGTAAGCTCAGTGACACAGCAGAAACAACAGAAAGCATAGTGTTAATCTGTTGTTACTGGGCAGAAGTCTAGACCAATCACAGCCAGCTTCTCATACAGCAAGAGTTTTCACCAATCACAGCCAGCCTCACACACAGCCTGTCTGCGAATTCCCCCAGCTTCTGCTGCTAGAATCCTTATTCACCAGAGACAGGAGCTGAAGAGACATTCACTCCACTGAGAGCTGAGTTTTATGGGAACAAGAGGCCAAAATAGTTCCACCAATTGCAACCATACAATTGCAAATACAAATTGCAAATACAATTGCAAACTACAAATAGCAATCCATACAAATTGCATACAGATCAGTAGAACTGTCGGTCAAATCTGAGATATACCTCTCAGAGAGATTATGAAGTGCTTAAATAACTTAAAGTGACAGTACAGATACTCAAGAGAGAAATATATCCACCATTTTATGTTGAATGAATGACAAGACTGAACAGTTGAACCACCATCTTAATCATAAAGCCATTTTGTGATATATTTTCAACACGTGTTTTGTACATGGACTATCTGCTGCGAAAGCGGCAGTGTTATATATGAAGAAAAGTGGAAGTTAATAAAGAAGTTATTTGAAGCATTTGGTGTGCTCTTTAAACCTACTGTTTCCATAGAACGGCGCTAGAGGAATTACAGAGTAATAGACAGTCTGGTTAGACTAAAAATCAGAGATATCAAAATTCTTCTAATGCCACAGTGCAAAAGGCACTTCATAGTGCTGCGCCTGCCACACACCTCCGCAGCAGATAGTCCATGTACAAAGCACGTGTTGAATAAAGTATCATAAAATGGCGGTATGCATAAGGCTCCATTCACACGTCCACAAAATGGGTCCGCATCCTTTCCGCAATTTTGCGGAATGGGTGCGGACCCATTCATTCTCTATGGGGACGGAATGGACGCGGACAGCACACAGTGTGCTGTCTGCAGCTGCAATTGCGGAGCGCGGCCCCGATTTTGCGTCCGCAGCTCCGCAAAAAGATAGAGCATGTCCTATTCTTGTCCGCAGCTTGCGTACAAGAATAGGCATTTCTATGGGGGTGACGGGCTGGTGTGTTGCGGACCCGCAATTTGCGGGTCCGCAACACACCACGGACGTGTGAATGTAGCCTATAGGGTCCATTCACACGTCCGTTTTTTCTTTCCTGATCTGTTCCGTTTTTTGCGGAACAGATCTGGACCAGATCTGGACCCATTCATTTTCAATGGGTCCTGAAAAAAAAACGGACAGCTCAATGTCAGATTTTTTTTCAGGACCCATTGAAAATGAATGGGTCCAGATCTGGTCCAGATCTGTTCCGCAAAAAACGGAACAGATCAGGAAAGAAACAACGGACGTGTGAATGGACCCTAAGATGGTGGTTCAACTGTTCAATCTTGTCATTCAAAATAAAATGGCGGATATATTTCTCTCTTGAGTATCTGTACTGTCACTTTAAGTTATTTAAGTACTTTATGATTTCTCTGAGAGGTATATCTGAGGTCTAACTAATAGTTCACTTGCTGAATTTGGTCGCAATTTGCAGTATGCAGTTACCAGTAACTATTTGCAGATTGGTTGAGTATGATCTGGTATAGTTGTATGCAATTTGGATTGCAATATGGAATTAGAATTGTGAACTTTGTAGTTTGCAATTGGTTGAACCGTAAGGCTACTTTAACACTAGCGGCACTAACCTCCGGCAGGCTGTTCCGTTGGGTGAACAGCCTGCCGGATCCGTCCTGCCGCTAGTGACCGTGTGCCCCCGAACTGCCGCTCCGTCCCAATTGACTATAATGGGGGCTGTGAGGTAGAAGCCAATTTTCCTCACTTAAGGGGAAAAAAATGTATTCCCAACTCTAATCATCAATCAGACTAACTCCCTGGATCAACGACCCCTCTCTAGTAGCTATAGTCTGTAATATTATTACGCTCCAGAAATATATCCAGGCCCCTCTTGAACTCGTTTAGTGAACTCACCATCACCACCTCCTCAGGCAGAGAGTTCCATAGTCTCACTGCTCTTACCGTAAAGAATCCTCTTCTATGTTTGTGTACAAACCTTCTTTCCTCCAGACGCAGAGGGTGTCCGCTTGTCACAGTCACAGTCCAGGGGATAAATAGATGATGGGAGAGATCTCTGTACTGACCCCTGATATATTTATACATAGTAATTAAATCTCCCCTCAGTCATCTTTTTTCTAAAGTGAATAACCCTAATTTTGATAATCTTTCAGGGTACTGTAGTCCATCCATTACAGTTATTACTTTAGTTGCCCTCCTCTGAACCCTCTCCAGCTCTGCTATGTCTGCCTTGTTCACAGGAGCCCATAACTGTACACAGTACTCCATGTGTGGTCTGACTAGTGATTTGTAAAGTGGTAGGACTATGTTCTTATCACGGGCATCTATGCCCCTTTTGATGCAACCCATTATCTTATTGGCCTTGGCAGCAGCTGCCCGACATTGGTTTTTACAGCTTAGTTTGCTGTTCACTAAAATTCCTAGGTCCTTTTCCATGTCAGTGTTACCCAGTGTTTTAAAATTTAGTATGTACGGGTGACTTGCATTATTCCTTCCCATGTGAATAACCTTACATTTGTCAGTGTTAAACCTCATCTGCCACTTCTCTGCCCAAGCATCTAATCTATCCAGATCCCTCTGTAGCAGTACCGTATTTTTCGCCATATAAGACGCACTTTTTCCCCCCCAAAAGTGGGGGGGAAATAGCAATGCGTCTTATGGGGCGAATGCTGCTGATTTTGCCGTATTTTCAATGATACATCTGCCGCGATGCCGCGCGGCGGGTGTATCAGCTGTGAGGGAGGAGGGGCTGGGATCTGCATTTATAATGACAGCAGGGCCCGTGCAGTGACTGTATTGTAATACACGTGCCCCGCTCACTGTATAATCGTATCTGTATTCTGTAATAGTTAATTCTGCCTCTGAGAATGAGACTGTGCGCAGGCGCGATGCGATCCCGGCCAGTGAGGGTGCCGGGCGCATGCGCTGAAGATAGCCGGGGACACTAGTAGCCGCCCAGCACCGCCCAGCGAAGTGAATATTGATGAGCTGGGCGGCGCTTCAAACGACAGTTGTGGCGAGGCTGGCTGGGCGCAAGCTGAGGTGAAGCACCGCCCCTTGGGCAGATAGAACCCGATTCCAGCAGGTTATAAAACTTCACATTACTGTAGTTATAAGGTGGACAGGGGGGATACTTACATGATTCTTATACACTTTATAAGACCTGTACGGTCATATATATACCTTAATATGCTTTTTGGCCCTGTCAGTGTCCCTTTAAAACGCTTTGACTTATCCAGGCCATTCTGAAATTGTTTTTTTGTCACATATTGTACTTCATGACACTGGTAAAATGAAGTAAAAATAAATAATTTTTATTTATAAAAAAAATAACAAATTTACCCAATTTTTTTTTTTTAAATTGCAAGTTTCCAAGTTTCAATTTCTCTACTTCTATAATACATAGTAATACCTCCAAAAATAGTTATTACTTTACATTCCCCATATGTCTACTTCATGTTTGGATCATTTTGGGAATGATATTTTATTTTTTGGGGATGTTACAAGGATTAGAAGTTTAGAAGCAAATCTTGAAATTTTTCTGAAATTTTCAAAAACCCAATTTTTAGGGACCAGTTCAGGTCTGAAGTCACTTTGCGAGGCTTACATAATAGAAACCACCCAAAAATGATCCCATTCTAGAAACTACACCCCTCAAGGTATTCAAAACTGATTTTACAAACTTTGTTAACCCTTTAGGTGTTCCACAAGAATTAATGGAAAATAGAGATACAATTTCAAAATCTCACTTTTTTGGCAGATTTTCCATTTTAATATTTTTTTTACTTTTACAAAGCAAGGGTTAACAGCCAAACCAAACTCAATATTTATGGCCCTGATTCTGTAGTTTACAGAAACACCTCATATGTGGCCGTAAACTACTCTACGGGCAAGCGGCAGGGCGCAGAAGGAAAGGAATGCCATACGGTTTTTGGAAGGCAGGTTTGCGGGACAGTTTTTTTTGACACCATGTCCCATTTGAAGCCCCCCTGATGCACTCCTAGAGTAGAAACTCCAAAAAAGTGACCCCATTTTAGAAACTACGGGATAGGGTGGCAGTATTGTTGGTACTAGTTTAGGGTACATATGATTTTTGGTTGCTCTATATTACACTTTTTGTGGGGCAAGATAACAAGAAATAGCTGTTTTGGCACCGTTTTTATTTTTTTGTTATTTACAACATTCATCTGACAGGTTAGATCATGTGATATTTTTATAGACCAGGTTGTCACAGATGCGGCAATACCTAATATGTATACTTTTTTTTTATTTATGTAAGTTTTACACAATGATTTCATTTTTGAAGCAAAAAAAATCATGTTTTAGTGCTTCCATAGTCTGAGAGCCATATTTTTTTCAGTTTTTGGGCGATTACCTTGGGTAGGGTATGATTTTTGCGGGATGAGATGACGGTTTCATTGGGACTATTTTGGGGTGCGTATGACTTTTTGATCGCTTGCTATTTCACTTTTTGTGATGTAAGGTGACAAAAAATTGTTTATTTAGCACAGTTTTTATTTTTTATGGTGTTCATCTGAGGGGTTAGGTCATGTGATACGTTTATAGAGCCGGTCGATACGGACGCGGCGATACCTAATATGTATACTTTTTTTTTCCCTATTTTTTACAAAAAAAATAAAAAATTATTTGGGGAAAATTACGTTTTTGTTTATTTTTACTTGAAACTTTTAATTTTTTGGGGGGAAAACTTTATTTTTTTAACTTTTTTTCACTTTATTTTTTGTCCCACTTTGGGCTTGAACTTTTCGGGGTCTAATCCCTTTACAATACATTCCAATACTTCTGTATTGGAATGCATTGGCTGTATGAGTAATACAGTGAGTATTACTCATACAGCTTCCGGCCTGTGAGATCCAGGGGGCTGGATCTCACACGCTCGTCTTCCTTAGGCATCACGCTGCCTTCCATGCCAATGATTTGAGCAGGCACCGGCTTACGATCACCGCCCGCCGTGCGGCAGTGATCAGAAATACACAGGGCGTACAGGTACGCCCTGTGTCCTTAAGTACCAGAACATCAGGGCGTACCTTGAAGAGGTTAATTCTCTTAGGATACAGGGGTGTATGCCATCTGGTCCTGGCGATTTGTCTATTTTTATCTTTTTAAGACGCCGATGTACTTCTTCCTGGGTCAGACAGGGCACTTTTAATGGGGAATTAATTTTTACCTTCTGCATTTCATCTTTATTTTCTTCAGTGAATACAGTGGAGAAAAAAAATATTTAATAGCTTTGCTTTCTCCTCATCGCTCTCTGCAACAACCCCCTCATTACTCTGTAGATTTATACTTTTTACCATTTATATAATTGAAGAACATTTTAGGGTTAGTTTTGCTCTCTTTGGCAATTAATCTCTCTGTCTCTAGTTTGGCTGCTTTTATTTGTTTTTTACATATTCCATTTTTTTTCCTATAGTTTTTTAGTGCTTCCTCGCTTCCCTCCTGTTTTAGTGATTTAAATGCTTTCTTTTTGTCCTTTATTGCTTTTTTTTACAGTTCTATTTATCCACATTGGTTTCTTCTTGTTCCTTAACCTTTTATTCCCATAAGGTATGTACCTCTCACAATTAGATTTTTGGATGCTTTTAAAAATATTCCATTTTGTGGCTGTATTTTAGTTAGTTAGGCCTATGGCCTCTCTTAGTTGGCTAAATTTAGCTTTTTTGAAGTTTTTTTTATTTTTGTTCCTCCCTGAAGAAACACTCTTTTGAATGATAATTGGAAAGTTATTACTTTATGGTCACTATTTCCCATTTGTCCCCCAACCTGCACGTCTGTTGTTCTGTCAGGTCTATTGGTTAATACTAAGTCCAGTATGGCCGTCCCTCTAGTCGGGTCCTGAACCAGTTGGGAAAGGTAATTGTCTTTAGTTATTGCCAAGAACCTGTTTCCTTTAGGAGATATACAGGTTTCAGTTTCCCAGTCTATATCTGGGTAGTTGAAGTCCCCCATAATAACCACCTCATTATGATTTGCCGCCTCGTCCATCTCGTTTAGGCCTCATGCACACGACCGTTGTTGTGTTCCGTGTCCTTTGTTCCGTTTTCCGTGATTTTCTGCGGACCCATTGACTTTCAATGGGTCAGTTGAAAACTCGGATAATGCACCGTTTGTCATCCGCGTCCGTGATCCGTGTTTCCAGTCCGTCAAAAAAATATGACCTGTCCTATTTTTTTCACTGACAACGGTTTGCGGACCCATTCAAGTCAATGGGTCCGTGAAAAAACACACAAGATTGTCACCCGCGTCCGTTTTTTTCCTATCATTTGCAAGGCAAACTTGACTTAGATTTTTTTTTTCACTTTTCATGTCTGGTGATCCTCCAAAAATCAAGGATGACACACGGAAACAAAAACGGAAACTGATCACGGAACAACGGAACCCCGTTTTGCGGACCGTGAAAAAATACTTGTGTGCATGAGGCCTTAGTAGTAGATTTTCTGTGGACTCTGGTATATTAGGTGGTTTATAATAAACTCCTATTAATAATTCATTATTGTTTTTGCCTCCATGTATTTCTACCCACAGTGACTCCACATGCTCATCTTCCCGGAGTGTGGGCTTTAGACAGGACTTTACATAAAGGCAGACCCCTCCCCCTCTCAGATTTTGGCAATTCTTTCTAAACAGACTGTAACCTTGTACATTAACAGCCCAGTCATAGCTATCATCCAGCCATGTCTCAGTTATTCCCACTATGTCATAGTCCTCCTCACACATCACTAATTCCAGTTCCCCAGTTTTATTAGTCAGGCTTCTGGCATTAGTATACATACATTTAAAGGGAGTCTGTCACCAGATTGTGACCTTATAGACCGCTTACATAGCGCTCTAGCACAGCAGTCTATGATTCTAATGGTACCTTTGATGTTTTCTTGTGAAGTTCCCCAAGGCAAAAAACTGACTTTTATTCATATGTAAATTAGGGCTCGCAAGTGCCCAGGGGCGGCATTCACCTCGTTGGTGCCCAGGCTGTTCTGCCTCTTTTTGTCATATCCCCACCCCAGCCTCTTCCTCTGCCCGCCCCGCTCTTCCTTTGCGTCCTCCTTCTCAAGTTCTCTGCAGCGAGATCCCATGCCTGCGCTCTCCATTGCTTGGCCGGGGCATGCGCACTGCGATGCCCATTGTGGGTATCTCTGGTCCGCCTCCTCGCCGCTGTTTCGCGCCGTTGGCCGGCGCATGCGCAGTAGCCACTGCGGTGCCGTGCCCACAATGGGCATCGCAGTGCACATGCCCCAGCAAAGCTATGGATAGCGCAGGTGCGGGATCTCGCTGCAGAGGAGGAGGACGCAAAGGAAGAGCGGGGCGGGCAGAGGAAGAGGCTGGGATATGACGAAAAGAGGCAGAACAGCCTGGGCACCAATGAGGTGAATGCCGCCCCTGGGCACTTGCGAGCCCTAATTTACATATGAATAAAAGTCAGTTTTTGCCTTGGGGAAACTTCACAAGAAAACATCAAAGGTAGTATTAGAATCATAGACTGCTGTGCTAGAGCGCTATGTAAGCGGTCTATAAGGTCAAAATCTGGTGACAGACTCCCTGTAAGAGGTTTATGTATATTTATTACCCTACACTTTTCCTTCTGAGCTGTTCTAGTCCCTCCTTCCATTTCTCCCCCGTCACATTACCTTGCCCCCGGTCTCTATCTGCACTATCTTCTTATCCTATAACGTAGTTACCCCCCCCCCCCCCAGTCCCTAGTTTAAACACTCCTCCAACCTTCTAGCCATCTTCTCCCCCAGCACAGCTGCCCCTGTATCCAACAGAGAAGTCGGCCCAGTTCTCCAGAAACCCAAACCCCTCCTTCCTACACCAATTCTTGAGCCACTTGTTAATCTCCCACTGCCATTCTTGTGTGGCTCGTGGCACCGGTAGTATTTTGGAAAACACTACCTTTGAGGTCCATGCCCTAAGCTTTTGACCTAAATCCCTAAAATGGTTTTTAAGGACGCTCCACCTACCTCTAACTTTGTCATTGGTTCCGATATGGACCATGACTGCTAGATCTTCTCCAGCCCCTGCCAATAATCTGTCAACCTGATCAGCGATGTGTCAAACTCGAGCGCCAGGAAGACAACACACCACTCGACGATCCCGGTCTTTGTGACAAATCGCCCTATCTGTACCCCTAATAATTGAGTCTCCCACTACCAGCACCTGTCTGGCCTGCCCTGCTCTCCTGGTCCCCCGCTTACTGGAGCTGACATTCCCAGGACTGGCAAAGGAAGTGTCCGGCTGCAGAAGTGCTATCCCTATCAGCCAACCGTGCAAAATTGTTGGGGTGTGTCAGATCAGGGCTAGCCTCTCTGGCACTCTTCCCTCTATTCCGCTCTCTAACTGTTACCCAGCTAGCTACCTCACTTTCCTGAGCCTCCTCGCTACCACCCTCCCCCACATCTACCCCATAGAGTGCCTGTTCAGTGAGCAGCAAACTCTTTTCCAAATTGTCAACACTTCTCAGTGTTGAAATTCGCCTGGTTACATACACGATGTGCGATTCCAAACGGGCAATTTGCTCACATTTTGAACAAATATATGGAACCTCAAACGTCTAATGTATTTCAAGACTGCATACATTAGACAAGATGTGCACTGGAGTGCGCTGTCAATAATGGAACACATACTAAATGGGGATTACGCAGTGCAGTGATTAGAATCTAAGTTACTGTAGTCCCCTCCAAAAGTCCCTGAATCTAAAGTCAGACACTTAATACAAACACACACTTGAACTCAAACACGCGAACGCTCACAAACTCACGTTATTTGCCTGCTTGTATAAATGCAGCTCTCAAACCAGCCTGCTTTTTTTTTGCTCTAAGATGTATTGTCAGCTGTGAGATCTTATATGGACAGGTCCATATCATGTCCAATCAAATGAATTTACCACAGGTGGACTCCAATCAGGGCGTAGAAGCATCTCAAAGATGATCAAGAGAAATGGGAGGCCTCCAGAGCTAAATTTCAAGTGTTGTCGTAAAGGGTCTGAATAATTTAGAGGGGTTGTCTCACTTCAGCAAATGACATTTATCATGTAGACAAAATTAATACAAAGCACTTATTAATGTATTGTTATTATCCATATTGTCTCCTTAGCTGGATGGATTTATTTTTCCATGGCATTATACACTTTTTCCTTTCCATGGTTATGACCACCCTGCAATCCAGCAGTGGCAGTTGTGCTTGCACACTATAGGAAAAGGTGCTGGCCTCTCAGGTGGCTGGTACCATGGGAGTGCACACAGAGCAGCGCTTTTCCCTATACTGTGCAAGCACGTCCACCACTTCTGGATTACAGGGAGGTCATAACCATGGAAACGAGCAGTGTATAATGTGATGGAAAAATGAATCCAGACAGGAAAGGAGGCAATATGGGCAATCACAATACATTAGTAAGTGCCTTGTATTAACTTTCTCTACATAATAAATGCCTTTTGCTGAAATGAGACAACCCCTTTAAAGTCCACTTTGGGGAATTTTCCCGTCATAATATGCATTATTCACAGAACATCAGGTAGGTCTGCATCAATATAAACAAGGACACAAACAAATGTCACTGTAACCACAGCTATTGAATAATCTCTCCAGTACTGAAACAGGATGTTACAAACAGATCTGAGGCAACACAAAAAGCAGGGCATGAAAGCTAAACAGTAGAGCACATCATAAGAGAACCCGAATGAAGTAAGCTTACCCTACGTGAATATACTAAATATCACATCATTTAGGGAGGGAACTTGTAATATAGTACATTGAATGTGCTTACTAAAATTAATGGCAATCCAAAACTGCCCATACACCTTCCATACTGCAGCTATCTCTCCCAATTCCCTATACACATACATCTTTGGTTTCTACAAGCATGTACAAATTTTCAATGGAGAAAGACTTAAGAAGACACCTCTGGTAGATCAGTGGTTAAAATTCCCAAATTTTGATTCCATTTAGATACCATAAAAAAGTATTGCGATACCCCATACCACGCAAAAATAATAAAACACCAAAAAAGCCGTATGCATTCTGCATTTTATGGAATGTCCGGCCCAAAATAGAACAGTCCTATCCTATTTTTTGGGGGACAAGGTGACTAAAAAAATTGCAAATTGCGTGTTTTTTATTCACCGCAAAGGAGATATTTTTTTATATTTTAATAGTTCAGACTTTTTCGGGTGTGGTGATACGTAATATGTTTATTTTTTATAGTTTATAAATTTTATATGTAAAATTGGGAAAGGGGTTAGGGGTTGGGCGATATGGCCTAAAATCTATATTGCAATATAATTTGAAGCATGTGCGATATGCGATATATATTGCGATATATTATTTTCTTCTGTATGTATACAAAAAATACAAATTACAAAACTTGGCTCAGAGCCTGTGCCATCAGCCCCATGGCATTTGCCATCATCATCATACATGTCCCCCTGTGACCCAGAGCCAGTGCCATCAGCCCCATGGCATTTGCCATCATCTATCAGACTGTCTGATGATGGCAAATGCCATGGGGCGCTGATCTGATGGCACTGGCTCACTGCTGGGGGACACATGTCTGAATAAGACATGTGTCCCCCAGTGAGCCAGTGCCATCAGATCAGCACCCGATGGCATTTGCCATCATCAGACATGTGTCCCCCAGCATTTGCCATCATCAGACTCCATGTGTCCCCCCTGCTATATATTCAGACAGAGCAGCCGGTCTCAGGGCCATCAGAAGATGATCAGGTTCTGGCCATCCTTTGCAAAAAGATCCTTTCCTTATCCACTCCCCCCCCCCCCCCCCCCAACCCCGATCTTCCAGCAAGAGTCCCCGTCCCCCCAAAAGAGTCGCTGTTATTATACTTACCTTTCCTGCAGGGTGCTCGGTAGCGGCCGGCTAATGGAGTCCGCAGATGTGGCGTCTTCTTCAAGCACTGACGTCACATACAGCGTCAGCAAAGTGGGCTGACGCTGTGTGCACGCCGGCCCTGGCCAGTACAGCGCGGTGCGGAGTCGGGAGGCCAAGGAGCGGTGAGCCTGAAGCTTCTGCGCAATCATTCATATCACAGAGCGGCGATATACACAAAATCTATATCGTGGCACATATCATATCGCCAATATCGCCCACCCCTAGGAGGGGTTAAATTTTTTTGACTAGAAGCCTTGTCCTATTCACCCTAATAGAGCTCTATTAGGGTGAATAGGATTTTACACTGTCCCTGCTGCCCTGAGCACACAGCAGCAGGGAGCTTACCATGGCAGCTTCAGTAGCATCCTGGCTGCCATGGTAAGCGATCGGAGCCCCGCGATTTCACTGCTGGGGCTCCGATCGGAAGCTGCCACTGCCACGAATGAAAATACTGAGGGGGGTGGGGGGCAGTAGCTGCTGGTCACTATGCCACCAATAAATATAAACCTGGGAAGGGGGGTGAGGCCACTGCACCAGCAATGAATATAATACGAGGGGGGGGGGGCTGTATCACACAGCCAGCACCCGGCGTGAATGACAGGGATCCCGCCAAACAGCATCATATAACCCCTCAGGTGCCGCACCCGCCACCCTCATTTGTATTAAGGGGTTAATTATATGCATTGGTGGCGCAGTGGCCACCACCAATCCCCTCCTTCTCAGTGATATTTTCACTGGTGGCAATGGCAGCCGCATCACAGTGGGGAGGGAGGGACTGCTTCCTTCTCCACTGTGCCAGCTCAGGAAAACATGGTCTCTAAAAGATACTAGGATGTGCAATAGCGCAGCCTAGTATCGGAAAATAACAAATCCCAGCATTGTTTCGATCCGGGTGTAAAAGTATTGATTGGGTATCAAAAGTTAGATACCTGGTGCAACCCCAATTCCAAGTCCTTTTCTCACACCACATTATCTGTCGCGTCAGAGTCAAGAGCTCCCCATACTCATCAGACTGTCGGCCGGTCCTGCTTAAAACCGTGCGTTCACAGACAATAATCTAAAAAAGGATGCCATTATCCGATACAAGCAGTATATTTTTAGAGCAGGGATCAGCCACCAACGGCACTCCAGCTGTTCTGAAACTACAACTCCCAGAATCCTACTTTGACTTCTATGGGAGTTCCAAGAGCAGCCGTGTAAGCGTGCATGCTGGGAACTGTAGTATAACAGCAGCTGGAGTGCTGAATGTTGCTGGCCTTTAGATAAAATACAGGTATCGACTATGCTATTCTAGAAAGTTACTAAAATGACATGACATTTTATTCTAGAACAAAACAAGGTATATCCATGCAGGGCCGGCCTTTGGGGTGTGCGGGCTGTGCGGCCGCACAGGGCGCCATAGCAACAGGGGCGCCGGGCGGCCGACAGCTCGCAATGTAATATGCGGCAGGCGAGGCTGCACTTGTGTTCTCCCTCGGGGCGGGGCAGGCACTGAGATGAGCCAGGGCTGGAGATGATAGTTCTCTGCCCCGCCGCCAATGTTCTATTCAGCAGCGCAGTGGAGAAGGAGTCTCTCCCTCCCCCTGTGCTGCCAATAAGAAGAGAGACGGGAGGAGGAGGGGAGGGGCTGTGGCCACTGCGCCACCAATGCTTATTATAACTGACCTGTAATACAAATACAGGAGGCGGGTGCCGGAATCAAATAGCCGACACCTGACCTCTATGACAGGGAGCTGCGATCAGCTGCAGTTGAGTTAACCCTTCAGGTGCGGTACCTGATCGCAGCTCCGCTGATCGCAGCTCCCTGTCACAAAGGTCGGGTGTCGGCTATTGATTCCGGCACCCGCCTCCTGTATTTGTATAAGAAACGTTGGTGGCACAGTGCGCCCCCCCCTAGTATAAGAAACATTGGTGGCTCAGTGGGAAGTGCCAATGAGGGTTAAAAAATAATTTAAAAAATTAACTCACCTTCTCCAGTTGATCGCGTAGCTGCCGGTCTCCTGTTCTTTCTTCAGGACCTGTGGTGACGTCACTGAGCTCATCACATGGTCCATTACCATGGTGATGGATCATGTGATGTATCATGTGATGAGCACAGTGATGTCACCACAGGTCCTGAAGAAAGAACAGAAGACGATCAATTGGAGGAGGTGAGTTAATTATTTTTTTACCCTCATTGGCACTGCCCACTGCACCACCAATGTTTATTATATTGAGGGGGGCGCACTGCACCACCAATGTTTATTATATTGGGGGGGCGCACTGCGCCACCAATGTTTATTATACTGTGGTGTTGGGGGGGCGCACTGCACCACCAATGTTTATTATACTGGGGGGGGGCGCACTGTGCCAATGTTTATTATATTGGGGGGGCGCATTGCCCCACCAATGTTTATTATACTGGGGTGTTGGGGGGGCGCACTGCGCCACCAATGTTTATTATACTGGGGGGGCGCACTGTGCCAATGTTTATTATATTAGGGGGGCGCACTGTGCCCTACTTCGTGAGATTTCCCTACTCTCGTCACTTCCGGTCGCACCAGACATGACGTGAGGAGGTGTTCAGCACCGCGCAGGCGCACAACGACGGGTTAGGGAAATTTCACAGCAGAGTGTGCATGCGCTGGGAGCCTCGTCGGCGGTTAGGGTAGGGAAAAATTATGGGCCAGTGCACAGGTGCGGTGATCGGATGGATGTTCTCAGCTGGACACCGGCCGACACTGCGCATGCGCTGGGAGCCTCACCAGCGGTTGGGGTAGGGAAAAAGCACTGGCCCGTACGTAATTTTTCCCTTCCCTAACCGCTGGTGAGGCTCCCTGCATGCGCAGTGTCGGCCGGTGTTCAGCTGAGAACATCCATCCGATCACTGCGCCTGCGCATTGGCCCATAGTTTTTCCCTACCCTAACCGCCGGCGAGGCTCCTGGCGCATGCGCACTCTGCTGTGAAATTTCCCTAACCTGTCGTTGTACGCCTGCGCAGCGCTGCACACTTCCTCACGTCATGTCCGGTGCGACCGGAAGTGACGAGGGTAGGGAAATCTCACGAAGTAGGGAAGTATAACATTACACCGGCCTTCAGGGTGTGTGGGCTGGTAACTACTTGGTTGGATAGTCAGCCAGCCTGGCTGATCTGTAGAAAACTTGTCCAGGGGTAAACAACCCCTTTAAGTTCACATACGTTGTGCATTTAGGAACAGAAAAACTAAAATCGACATATTAAATGATGGATATCCACTGTGCCTAATGGACCCGATTATAGTCAATGGGTGCCTCTCATTCTGCCAAACAAAATGCTTCTTATGGCAGTTGGTGTGGAACCACTGTGTCAGCCAACAGATTTGACTTTGGAGTACTCTTATGAGCATTATCCTGGCAGTCCTCTGGTTTTCACCCTTCAACTCCTGTACAGGGATCAGGACTTCGCTGCAGGGGAGCCACCAGGCTGCTACCTCCTGAAGTAGTCTCTGTCTGATTGAAAGCTGAATCACAGGGGTGAAGAGACACCGTTGCAGAGCACTGATGGATCAGGCAAATGCGCAGTCAGGGAAAGGCCAAGATCAGGGCAGGAGGACGTGCAAGCCAATAAACAGTCCAAGGTTAGGGCAGGCAGTGAGGATCAATACAGGGGTCAGGCAGAGGGTCAAAATCCAGGAAACGGGCAGACAAACTAATAAATAATAATCATAAAGCACACCTTTGCAGAAACTAGCAAGCTAGAAAACTATTGCTCAGGCATCTTCCCTTAAGTACTCCAAGGTGGCCAACCACAGGCTGGTGACAATTACAGTGGCCCCACTAGGATTAAATGTCAGGAATTCTGAAGAACAGGGTTTTAATGATTGCGACTAAGGTGAATGCAAACGTATGACCTGTACATATACACCTGTAGATTCCCCTGTACTACTGCTTTATGCAAACCGTTGGGTAGAAGGAAGTTAGTATGATTATCTTCATTCTACAGACTGTGCTGGCATGCAAACACAGAACGAATTTTAAACAAATTGCAACAAGCAGCAGTTGTCCAGCCTTTTACATTTTTTTTTTTCTTAAAAGACTTCCTATGGCATAAAAAAAAAAATAATAAAAAAATTAAATGTCAGACAAAGCATTTAAAGGGAGACTTCTCCCATGAATCACAGTACACCTGCGATATGTGCCTGGACATTGGGACTTGAGGGCACTGGGTTTCAATGGAGGATGCCTTATGACATGTTTGCTCACATGCCATTCCATCTGCCCTTATGGGACAGAAGATTGGTGAGGTGGGGCATTGGGGAGTCAGGGCTTCAATAATCTACAAATCATCCCTGAAGATTAAATAAAGATATATTAGTAAGTGCCATATAACCTCCAATAGGATTTATACATTAACACTTGAAAACCCCTTTAACAATCAAACTCTTTTTAGCGGCAATCAGTTTGCCACTGTGCCAATATGCGTTTATATAAAACCAGAGTTTTCCGTTTTGGTATAAATCAACCGCCGCTGTATAGTGTTTCTATGCTGGGTGTTGAGAGGACTACTTCTGATGCACCTTTTTTACGGCGCCGATTCAGCCGAAGATTGCTGCCATGTATCTGCTGCAATCCCCAAGCTGAAGCTGTTGCCAACAGCCTCAGGCAGCCATCAAACACCAAAAAATTAACCCCATAGATGTCACAATTAGGGATGAGCAAATCATCTGAAGTCGATTCGCATAAAACTTCGTTCTAATACTGTACGGAGCAGGAGCTGCGTACAGTATTAGAATGTATTGGCTCCGATGAGCCGAAGTTATTGCTTCGCAAAGTCTCGCGAGACTTAAATTAATTTGTACTGTAAAAAAAACATTTCCCGGACTCGGGTTCGGCTCCAAGGAACCACTTGGAGGATGCCTTATGACATGGTCCGTACAATATTAGAACAAAGTTTTATGCAAATCAACTTCGGATGTTTCATCCGAAGTCGATTCGCTCGTCCCTAATCACAATCAATGGCGACTGCTGAATTTAAGATGTCTGATAGAGGGTGGGGGTTCCCTCTGTCGCTTAACAGCCCCCTGAAATGCAACTGCAGGGGACCGATGCTTTGCTATTCTGCAGTCCTGCTATACGCTTTTGCCTATTAGTCTATATCAGACTAAGGGCTCATGCACACGAACGTGCCGTTTTTTGCGGTCCGCAAATTGTGGATCCGCAAAAAACAGATACCGCCCGTGTGCTTTCCGCAATTTGCGGAACGGAACAGGAAGCCCATTATAGAAATGCCTATTTTTGTCTGCAAAACGGACAAGAATCGGACATGTCTCATAATTTTTGCAGGGTCACGGAACGGAGCAACGGATGCGGACAGCACACCGCATCTTTTGCGGACCCATTGAAATGAATGGTTCCGTAAACGGAACGCAAAAAAAACTTTGTGTGCATGAGCCCTTATAGGCTGCATATAAGTACAGGCAATAATGCTTTGAAATACTATAAACAAAGATTCACAAAGGAGGAAACTTTATATGTTTTATGTTTGTAAATATAAAGCTGTCAATACGATTCTGTGACAGAAAGGTCAGGCAGAGGCACAGAGCAACATCAATCATGATAATGCCGTGCGCTTCTGTAGTCCAGAGCGCACGATCCCTCTCTCACATGGAGCGCGATTCCCACAAGGGACACACTCGTGTGAAAGAGCCCCTTCCCCCACTCACTTTTGCTCTATGCTGGGGGTTGCTACTATGATATCCAGTCAAAGTAACTGAGCTAAACACATCAGCAGCAGCACAAATCTCCCTACGGCTACCTGCACACATTGCTGTTTACACGATTAGGGCTCATTCACACAACCGTAGGCCTTCGAGACTTTATAACTGATGACCTATCCTCAGGAAACTTGGTCAGAACTCAACCCTCTAAGGCCTAGTTCACACAAACGTGTGTGATCCGTGGCCGTATTGCGGGTCGCAATACACGGCCACAGTTCCGTGTGCACTCCGCATCACGGATGCCAACCCATTCACTTCACGTCCCGTACTTCCGTTCCGCAAAAAGATAGAACATGTCCTATCTTTTAGCGGAACAGGCGGATCGCGGACCCATTAAAGTGAATGGGTCCGCGGTCCGATGCGGCTGACCTACGGCCGGCTATTTGCGGCCCGCAGCACAGGCACGGGTCACACACGTTCGTGTGAACTCGGCCTTAAGGAACAACTTTTAGCAAATGAGGCAGTGGGAAAAAGGATCATTGAAAGGGGTTTAGGCATAAACCCCTCTGTCCTGTGTTTGATCCTTGCTATGGGGCCCTTACTTCTCTATGTACGCCACTGCGGCCTTCTCTCACCTTTCCCTAGGCCAGTGATGACACGTTCTTCGGTCACGTAGCCTAGGCGTTGATCAGCCACATAAAAGTGAATGGGGTCGAGTTGCGATACCAGGCACGGCCGCTGTACAATGTAGGTTTAGCAGTTAAGGGCAGTGATGGTCAGTTCGCAGTGTTCGCCAGCGAGAACATGCGGGCTGCCATCTTTAGTAAGGTAGACTCACCCGTCCGGCGATGCACAGGTAAGCCCTTACCTGTGCCTGTGTCTGGAGCCGGTCTGAAATCAAATGCAGTCACCGGGAGCAGGCAGTTCCGAGAACAGCCCGATGAAGGCCCCCGGCGGCTGTTCTCGGAACTCCCTGCTCTCGGTGACTGCATTTGATTTCAGACCAGCTCCCGGCACAGGCACAGGTAAGGGCTTACCTGTGCATCGCCGGACGGGTGAGTCTACCTTACTAAAGATGGCAGCCCGCATGTGTTCGCTGGCGAACACTGCGAACTGACCATCACTGGTCAAGAGTACTTTCACACTTACGGCAGAGGATTCCAGCAGGCAGTTCCGTCGCCGGAACTGCCTGCCAGATCTGGCAATCCAGACGCAAACTAATGGCATTTGTCAGACGGATCCGTCTGACAAATGCAAATCCGTCTCTCCAGTGTCATCTGGAAAAACGGATCCGGTATAATTTTTTTTTGCATTTTTAAAGGTCTGCGCATGCGCAGACTGGAAAGCCGGTTCAGTTTTGCCGGAACACTTAATGCCAGATCCGGCATTCCAGCAAGTGATCAGTATTTTTGGCCGGAGAGAAAACTGCAGCATGCTGCGGTATTTTCTCCATCCAAAAAACGTAAGAGGGACTGAACTGATGCGTCCTGAACTGAATGCTCTCCATTCAGAATGCATTAGGATAAAACCAGATCAGGTTTTTTTTCCCCGGTATTGAGCTCCTGTGACGGAAAAGAAAAACGCTAGTGTGAAAGTACCCTAAGCTGTGAGAAGGCTCACAGGAGCGCCGATGCCTTCACAAATAGCTGATTGGCGGGGGTGCCGGGTGTCGGACCCCCACCGATCAGATATTGATGACCTATCCTGACGATAGGTCATCAATATAAATGGTAGGACAACCCCTTTAATTGGTTCCATAACACTGGAAATAGAGGGGATGGGAGAGTCCTCCAGAGGGCAGCCAGTCTTTTCCTTGTACAGATGCAAAAATGGGCAATAGATCTGCGATTAAGAGGGTAGTGGGGAAGATACAAAAGTTTTAGGCTACTTTCACACTGTCGGATCCGTCCTGCCACTATTTCGCCGTGCCGCCGGACTGCCGCTCCGTTCCTATTGACTATAATGGGGACGGGGGGCGCAGCTCCGGCGCAGCACGGCAGTGCGCAGTGAGAGGCCGCCAGACTAAAAAAATCGGACATGCAATACTTGGGTGTGGAATATTACAACAGTTTATTTTTAGTTATTTTTTCCGTTTTTTTCAATGTTTACCACATGACAAAACAAAAAATGGGGGATTGTTCAAAACCTACTCACCCCTTTCCCCAGCGCTAGTCCTGCAGTGGTGACATTTCAGTGTACTGCACATGATCACTGCTGTCTTCAGTGGTCTACTGCTTAGGACAATAGCGATTGGCTGCAGCGGTCACGTGCCATATACCGACACATCACCATTGCTAACTGTGAACAAGCAGCAGGCGCTGGAGAAAGGGGTAAATAGAACATCTTTTTTTATTCTAAGCAAAGGTAGGGCTTGTTCAAAATGTTTAATCAACTTGTCTTGTACAACACCTTTAGAGGGTTTCTTTATCTTTTTACTGATGATCTATCCTTTGGATAGATCATCAGCATCTGATCTGTCGGACCCCCACCAAGATACTGATGACCTATCCAGAGAACAGATCACCAGTAAGAAAAAGGTATAGAACCCCTTTAACTTTATTCTGTGGGTCATTATGACTCCAGCAGGGACTCTTGTATTTATATATATTTATTATACTCACTTATATAGCACTGACATATTCCGCAGCGCTTTAGAGACATTAGCATCACCCTGTCCACAATGGGGCTCACAATCTAAGGTCGTTATTAGTATGTCTTATGTATCGATATATATATATTGACAAAGGCCACAGTGTGTGGCTGAAACATTGCCTGGGAATAAACGGGTCATCACCTTTTACCACGTTTGGAGTGCTGCCGATTCTTTGGATACACGATATATAATAATATATAACCTTATTGTAATTTTTGGCCTCCTAGGCTATATTCAATGTCAGTGTATTACACTGACAGACAAACTTTTAGGCCCCTTTCACACGGGCGAGTATTCCGCGCGGATGCGATGCGTGAGTTGAGCACATTGCACCCGCACTGAATCCGGACCCATTCATTTCTATGGGGCTGTTCACATAAGCGGTGATTTTCACACATCACTTGTGCGTTGCGTGAAAATCGCAGCATGCTCCTCTTTGTGCGTTTTTCACGTAACGCAGGCCCCATAGAAATGAATGGGGTTGCATAAAAATCGCAAGCATCCGCAAGCAAGTGCGGATACGGTGCAATTTTCACGCATGGTTGCTAGGAGACGATCGGGATGGAGACCTGATCATTATTATTTTCCCTTAAAACATGGTTATAAGGGAAAATAATAGCATTCTGAATACAGAATGCATAGTACAATAGGGCTGGAGGGGTTAACAAAAAAATAAAAAATATTTTAACTCACCTTAATCCACTTGTTCGCGCAGCCGGCATCTCTTCTGTCTTCTTTCTTCAGGACCTGGGTAAAGGACCTGTGGTGAGATCACTACGCTCATCACATGATCCATCACCATGGTGATGGATCATGTGAATGACCATTTGATGAGCGCAGTGACGTCATCAAAAGGTCCTTTTCCTCACAGATAAAGACAGAAGAGATGCCGGCTGCGCGAACAAGTGGATTAAGGTGAGTTCAAATATTTATTAATTTTTTTTAACCCCTCCATCCCTATTGTACTATGCATTCTGTATTCAGAATGCTATTATTTTCCCATATAACCATGTTATAAGGGAAAATAATAATGATCAGGTCTCCATCCCGAACGTCTTCTAGCAACCGTGCGTGAAAATCGCACCGCATCCGCACTTGCTTGCGGATGCTTGCGATTTTCACTCAGCCCCATTCACTTCTATGGGGCCTGCGTTACGTGAAAAACGCACAAAATAGAGCATGCTGCGATTTTCACGCAACGCAGAAGTGATGCGTGAAAATCACCGCTCATGTGCACAGCCCCATAGAAATGAATGGGTCCGGATTCAGTGCGGGTGCAATGCGTTCACCTCACGCATTGCACCCGCGCGGAAATCTCACCCGTGTGAAAGGGGCCTTAGAGCAGGCATCCTCAAACCTCGGCCCTCCAGCTGTTGTAAAACTACAACTCCCAGCATGCTCCATTCATTTCGATGACAGTTCTTAGAAGAGTAGAGCCAGTATGCATGTTGAGAGTTGTAGTTTCACAACAGCTGGAGTGTCGGAGGTTGCCTACCCCTGTATTAGACCATGCCTCTGGCGTCCAGGCGACAGGACCCACCTCCCTTTGTCCAACACCTAAGACACTGAGGTTGCTATTGACCACGGACGGCATCTAAGTGGTTAAACAATCAGCGACCACTTATATTAGTCTCCAATCAGTGCTCTCATGCCCAATGCTATCACCAACAGCCTGGGCACCAGGGGTTAAACATACAGCCCCCAAAGCGTTTCTATGGATACAGTCAGTGTATGTCTATAGCCTCACTCCTAACACACAGTCATACCTTGCTCCTCCCACCTGCAGACACCCGCTGCTGGGAATTGGGGACGGGGAATGAGGGGGAGGGGACGTTCAGCATGGTGACCCCCTGCACAGCACCCAGCTGTACACAATGCTGCTCAGTCCCCTCCACAGCCAAGAGGCGACGTCCAGCGAGCTGAAGGACCTGCCGTCGTGTGATCACGTGACCAGTCACATGGACGGGAGGAGGGAAGTGTCAGCTCAGGAGCAGGAAGCAGAGCTCTCAGGAGCGCAGACACTATGCTCTGTATGTGTACGAACCAGGGAGCTCTGTATGTGTAGTGTGCCTCTAGTCAGTCCTGCCATACTTGTGCTGCAGAGAGCTCACACAACGTGGTGTAGACGAGCTATAGCTGTGGCATTTAAAGAGAATAGCTCACACCTGTTTTAGGATTCCCAGTCTGAGAGCAGCATAAACTGGTAACTGATTCCCTGAGCAAAACGCAGGGTCACTTTATGGCCGCTTTCAGACGATCGTATTGAGATCCGTTAGTATTCTGGCTCAGGATTCCTGATGATATACCACTGATGGCGAACCTTTTACAGACCGAGTGCCCAAACTGCACCGAGAACCCACTCAGTTATCACAGAATACCAATATGGTGTATCTTCCATGTACTGTATCATTTAGCTATACAGTGATTCCTCAGGATACAATGGTTTCCACATACAATGGTCGTCCTGGGCCCAATTAATATTGTATCTTGAGGGACCACTGTAATAGCCTGACTACATTCACTGCTCCATAGACTACACTACACCATAGACTTTTTCCAGGGTGCGGGTCCCCACAGAGAGGGCCGCCTTTGGCACCCGTGCCATAGGTTTGCCATCACTGTGATATACCATCAGGATTTACAGGCATATTTCGTCCTTCCTCTATTATTTATGCACTGCACAGACTGTAATGTGCGTATTTGGAAACAAATCCGCACAAAAGTCAGACATGCTGCGGATTTCAAATACTGACGGAAATTATACGCCCATGTGGATAGCTCCATTCATTAACATTAGCAGCAGGACTATTTACGCATTGCAAATACGCTCGTCTGAAAGCGGCCTTTACCTGTAGACATTGCAGCGGCGAGGAGATGTACCGTATGTTTTGCCCTATAAGGACGCACCTGGCATAAGACACACCAAGGTTTTAAAGAAAAGAGGAAAATAAGAAACGCAATATTTTTCATTAGACCTCAGATCAGACCCCCAATGTTAATCAGATCTCAGCTTAGAGCCCCAATCAAACCCCCAATGTTAATCAGACCTTAGAACAGACCCCCCAATGTTAATAAGACCCCCAATCAGACCTCAGATCAGACCCAAAATGTTAATAAGACCCCCATGTTAATCAGAAAAAGAAAAAAATGTACTTACCTCTCCTGCTCCAGACGCCGCTCCTAAGATCCAGCGCTCTTCCTGCCGCGCTGTGCTGTGACACCTCATTGCACAAGGTGAGGTCACAGAGCCTGCAGGAGAAGACGAGAAGCGGTGAGTGCAGAGCCCATAGGGAGAGCGCTGCATTCACCCCTCCCCGGTCCTGCTGTACTAATAAGCTCTTCCATAATGGAAGCACTCATTAGTATTCGCCCAATAAGAAGCACTGACATTTTCCCTCCACTTTGTGGGGAAAAATGTGCATCTTATTTTGTGAAAAGAACTCCCCAATTCACTTCAATGGAACAGCTCCCTCCTATTCAAGTCACTAGGAGGGAGTCATCCCATTGAAATGAATGGGGACAGAGGAGTTGTAATTGCACTGCTGTCCGCTGCATACAGACCCCTGTGCATCCCGTTGTATACAGCCCCTCCCGTACGTGTGACTGGTCATGTCCTGATATAACGGCAGGTACTTCAGCTCAAACAGCTGATCGGCAGTGGTGCTGGCAGTCAGGCCCCTGCCGATCTGATATTGATGACCTATCCTGAGGATCTGTCATCAATATAGCAAAAGCGGAGAACCCCTTTAAGCTGGAGAAACCAAGCTTCAATAGAGGTGGAGGAGTGTGACATCTATTGTCTGCTACTTACAATGCAGCATATAACGCTTCTCCCCCAGGCAGTTTAACCACACCTAATAGCTTCAGTCATGCAAATGCGCCACATTGCCACCATGACTAGAGCATGAGTAACCATTATTGAATGTGGGAGATTTGTTGTACAAGCCATTCCAATTGAAAAAGCCAGTCAGATGACTATTGAAACGTTGCTCTGACTTATTACTGCTGATTAGTGTCTAGTGAATCAAAGTGTCTGAAGTGGCTGTTTGCTCCCGTCTTGATTGAAGAAAACCCACCAAAGGACCTGCGGCAAGTGTGATGACCTCACTGATGACGTCACCACGCGCGCCCAGTGTGATCACGTGGTGAGGTCATCACACTCACCGCAAGTCCTTTGGTAGATTTTCTTTAATCAAGACGGGACCGGACGGCCTCACCACCATAAAGTGGATGAGGTGAGTATCATTTTTTTTAACCCCTGAGCAGCTGAATGTGAGTCACAGATGACGCGATCAGCATTGATTGCGGCATCTGAGGGGTTACATGACAGGGGGGCAGCAAGATCACCGTTCCCCGCCATTACGCCCGCTCCATACAATGGAAAGAGATTTGTGACAAAATAATTTGAAACATTTAATTCCTTGTCAAAGTTCAGCGAAGTTCTATCACATTATACACTGCTCGTTTCCATGGTTACGACTAGGGATGAGCGAATCGACTTCGGATGAAACATCCGAAGTCGATTAGCTTAAAACTTTGTTTCAATACTTTTCAATACTTTTTCCTGAACTCGGGTTCGGTTCCAAGTGGTACCTCCGGGAAATGTTTTTTTACAGTATAAATCAATTTCTGAAGTTATTATGCGAAGTCTCGCGAAGTAATAACTTTGGCTCATCTGAGCCAATACATTCTAATACTGTACGGAGCGCTTGCTAAGTACAGTATTGAAACAAAGTTTTATGTGAATTGACTTCGGATGTTTCATCCGCAGTCGATTTGCTCATCCCTAGTTACAACCACCCTGCAATCCATCAGCGGTGGCCATGCTTGCACACGATAGAAAAAAGCGGTCCTGGCCACCAAAGAGGCCAGTACTTTTTCCTATAGTGTGCATTAAGCACAGCCACCGCTGATGGATTGCAGGGTGGTCTGTAACCATGTGTATAATGTGATGGAAAAATGAATCCAGCCAGCAAAGGAAGCAATATGGATAATAACAATACATTAGTAAGTGCCTTGTATTAACTTTCTCTACATAATAAATGCCTTTTGCTGAAATCAGACACCCCCTTTAAGGATTGGGCCAATTTATTTTTATTTTTTTACTCACTGCCTTCCTGGAGCCACATATGTTTTTTTTTTCCGTTCACATAGTTGAATGAGGGCTTCTTTATTGCAAGACAAGTTGTACTTTCTTATGGCACCATTTAACCCTTTCACGACTGCAATCTGTATATATACGTGATAGCTGCACATACCCCGTGCAGCTACCACGTATATACACGTTCTGGCAGCTCTTTAATCCAAGCGCTGCAAAGCGCTTGGATTTAAGCTTCTGCCCTTGTCATGCTGCTGTCACGGACAGCATACAGTGCAGTAATGCCGGCAAGGGACCAATCAGAGTGGCCCCTTGCCGGCAATCGATCCGATTGGTTAGTCTGTGCAGACTAACCAATCGGATCGCGGCAGTGTTAAAATGCCGGTTTCAGGCTCTTATCTGCGCTCTGCAGATCAGAGCCTGAAATCGGTAATGTGTCCTGAAGCCCCCGATCTGTGCCCCCTCCTTGTTCATGTCCTGCCCCCGATGCGGTCCTGCCCCGATCTGTGCCCCCTCCTTGTTCTTGTCCTGCCCCCAATGCGGTCCGCCCCCTCCTGCACCGATCTGTGCCCCCTTCTTGTCCATCATCTTATCCTGCCCCCCCCCCCATGCGGTCCACCCCCTCCTGCCGCGATCTGTTATAAGTGAAATGGTGCCCCCTGTCCCCTGCCCCCGATGCGGTCCCCCTTGTGTGTGTGATGGCGGCGGCTCCATTCCTGAGCCGCCGCCATCAGCAGCGTGTGTCAGCTCTATGCTGACACTGCTGTAACCCCATAGATGCCGCAGTAGCGGCATCCATGGGGGTAATAGAGGGAGGGGGCCCCCTCTCTCTCAACCATCAGGGCTGCTGCGATCGCAGCGCCCGATGGTTGCCATGGCAACCTGACGCTTTGCAAAGGCGTCCGGTTGCCATGGTATAGGCGTCCAGTGCTGCCACCTACAGGCATCTGATTGTATTATACTTTGCAATGCAAGAGCATTGCAAAGTATAGTACAACCATCAGCCTCACTGGATCTTCAAGATCCAAGAGGGAACTGATAAAAAAAAATGTGAAAATAATAAAAGTAAAAATAAATAAATAAAAATGTAAAAAATAAATTTCCTTTTCCTATAAAAAAAAAAAAAAAAAAAAAAAAACACACATATTAGGTGTCACCGCATCCGTAACGACCATCTCTATAAATATATCACATCATCAACCCCGTCCAATAAACACCATAAAAAATAAAAACGGTGTAAAAAAATAAGCCATTTTTGTCACCTTACATCACAAAAAGTGCAACACCAAGCGATCAAAAAAGGCGAATATACCCCAAAATAGTACCAATCAAACCGTTACCTCATCCCGCAAAAAATGAGCCCATATTTAAGACAATCGCCCAAAAAATAAAAAAGCTATGGCTCTCAGACTATGGAGACACTAAAACATCATTTTTTTGGTTTCAGAAATGCTATTATTGTGTAAAACTTAAATAAATAAGAAAAAGTATACATATTGGGTATTGCCACATCCGTAACGATCTGCTCTATAAAACTGTCACATGACCTAACCCCTCAGATGAACGCTGTAAAAATAAAAAAATAAAAACTGTTCCAAAACAGCCAATTTTTTGGCCACCTTGTCCCATAAAGTGTAATAATGAATGATCAAAAAATCCTATGTACCCAAAAATGGTACCAATAAAAACCTCAACTCTTTCTGCAAAAAATGAGCCCCTGCACAAGACGATCGGTAGAAAAATAAAAAACATATGGCGTTCAGAAAACCAATCCAGCAAAATCTGCCTTCCAAAAACCATATGGTGTTCCTTTCCTTCTGCGCCCTGCCGTGCGCCCTTACATCAGTTTACGACCACATGTGGGGTGTTTCTGTAAACCGCAGAATCAGAGTAATAAATATTGAGTTTTGTTTGGCTGTTAACCCTTAATGTGTTAAAGAAAAAAATTTAATAAAATAGAAAATCTGCTAAAAAAGTGAAATTTAGAAATTTCATCTCCATTTTCCTTTAATTCTTGTGGAACACCTAAAGGGTTAATAATGTTTGTAAAATTGGTTTTAAATAACTTGAGGGGTGTAGTTTCTACAATGGGGTCATTTATGGGGGGTTTCCACTATGTAAGCCCCACAAAGTGACTTCAGACCTGAACTAGTCCTTAAAAAGTGGGTTTTGGAAATTTTCTTAAAAATTTTAAGAATTGCTTCTAAACTTCTAAGCCTTCTAACGTCCTAAAAAAATAAAATAACATTTCCAAAATGATGTCAACATAAAGTAGACATATGGGGAATGTTATGTAATAAATATTTTATGAGGTATCACTTTCTGTTTTAGAAGCAGAGAAATTGAAATTTAGAAAATTGCTAATTTTTTAAAATTTTTGATAAATTTGGGATTATTTTTAAAAAAAAAGGAGATATATATTGACTCAAATTTATGACTGTCATGAAGTACAATGTGTCACGAGAAAACAATCTCAGAATGGCGTGGATAAGTAAAAGTGTTCCAAAGCTATTACCACTTAAAGTGACGCATTTCAGATTTGTAAATTTTGACCTGGACACTGGGGCATCAATGACCTTTGGTCATGAAAGGGTTAATATTGCATATAATGTAGTGGGAAGCTGGAAAAAAATTCCAAATGGGTGGAATTGGAAAAAAAACGCAATTCAGCCATAGTTTTATTGCTTTAGTTTTTATTGTACATTCCCTATACAATAAAACTTTATTCTTCAGGTCTGTACAATTACAGCCATAACACATTTTTATAGTTTTTCTTGTGTTTTAAATAAATACATATCGATCGTGATACATACTGTACTAATCTTGTGACAAAAACATATTATTTATATACAAAAGCTGACCATGTCGTGTGATAAGTGATGATCTAAAATACAGGGGGAGGAGCAAAAGAAAAGAAAGCGCAGACATACCAATCGGGTGAGGCGCAGAGTAGCGCCAATAGGGAAGCTCATGCAGCCGCGTACATCATGCGTCATAGGCACTTGCCGACGCATGCACGTTCCCCAGCTACCGCACCACTAAGCCGCCTCGGTGTGTTGAATATTCCGCGCATGCCCAGTATGGTTCAGGCACACACGCGCCATCTTAGTTAATGGAAAACCACCCTTAGTCTACGGGTCCACACTGCCAATCACTAAAACCAGCTCTATTGCTGAGTATTAAGCCGCCGACAGGTAGGGATAATCCCCATCACAGGGCTCCCACTCCCACACTCCGGAACAAATCCCGAGGACCACCACAGATCCCGCGGCTATCCATGGGGTATTGTCCTGGGGGTCGTGCGGACATAATTACACTCATGAGGGATCTCCTCCAGCCGGTGCGCAGGTGACACAGGGGGCATCAACTTATAAGAGAACAAAACAATAAAAAACAACACCATGAAGGCTAATGTAACAATATGACATATATCCCGTGGTACTCCCCGAGCAGGGCAGTGCATACTATAATAGACACTGCATGTAGAGATGCCTCCTTCCCGGAGGATATACTGCGTCCAACTTGACCCCTATGCTCCATCCCTCCTGTTACAATAGTGCAGATGATACACACCGGACACCGAAATGCAAACCAAGAGTCCGAGGAGGCAAACCACACTTCATAAAATATCCCCAAGATTATATTCCACGTTCAATCCATTGGGTCTCAAACTGCAGAAACTATATATCCACTGTAGCTCGTTACGCTTAAGTAACCTGGATCTATTACCACCACGTCTAGGTTGGGGTATATGATCAAGAATCCAGCACCTCAGGTCACCCTCCCTGTTTCCAGCCTCAGCAAAATGTTTGGATACCGGCAAGTCAAGAAGTTTTTTTCTGATGCTATACCGGTGATTGTTGAGGCGGGTTTTTAACTTGGTAGATGTCTCACCCACGTAAAGTAAATTGCATGGGCAAGACAACACATATATGACGAAACTTGAGTCGCAAGTTAAATGAAACATAATATCATAAGTCATGCCTGTGATGGGATGCATAAATTTCTTCCCTTTGCGAATATACCTACAATTGACGCAACCCAGCCCGGGCTGCGTCAACGTGGTCTGTCTAGAGGCCCCCTTGTAACCAATATCAGCCTTGACCAGCTGATCTCGCAGGTTCCTGGAACGTCGGTATGAGAACAGCGGTGGGTGTTTAAACTCAGGAATGTCCTTAAAACAAGACCCCAGTATATCCCAATGTTGATATGATTCTGTTGATGGAGGGACTAAGTTCATTGTATACTGAAACAAACGGAATCCTATCAGATTTTTGAACAGTTTTCCGTTTGGACAACACATCATCTAGGCTGCAAACCCTGTCCATGTGTTCCACCAACAACCGATGGGGATAACCCCTATCTGAGAATTTGGTGGCCATGGAGTCTAGGGCCAAATTGAGTTTGCTCTCATCAGCCACAATACGTTTTACCCTGAGAAATTGAGAAAAGAGGAGCGACTGAATCATCCTCCTAGGGTGGGAACTATTATAGCATAAAAAGGTATTGGTGTCAGTGGGTTTAGTGTACAATTCCGTGTGCAACATACCTCCACTCAACGTAACCCTAGTGTCCAAAAACTGGATCTCAGTGTTGGACTATACAAGAGTGAATTGCAGAGTTTTATCATAGTTGTTCAAAAACCCATGAAAATCATTCAACTCGGTCTCACTGCCTGTCCATATGAGGAAGATGTCGTCGATATATCTCCACCACCTCAGAACATGTCTGAAGTGGTGGGACAGATAGACGACATCTTCCTCATAACACCGCATGAAAATATTTGCGTACGTGGGGGCTACGTGAGACCCCATAGCCACAAACATCCTGGAAAAGAAAATAATTATAATGAAGAATGATGTTCAGCAAATCAACAATGAACTCAGATGCATGAGAAGTATAGGATGACACCATAAGCATTTTTTTAACGGCCAGGATACCTCTCTCGTGTACAATTGAAGTGTACAACGAGGTCACATCAAAAGAGGCAAGTAACACAGGGGACACATGTGCCAAATCAATCTCCCCAAGTTTAACCAGAAAATCCGATGTATCTTGTATATAGGAAGAACCTCCTTTTGAAAAATCACGCAAAACCTTATCCAGAAAAATGGCTATGTTGCTGAAGATGGAATCAGACCCCGAGACAATGGGACGTCCCGGGGGATCAACCAGGGTCTTGTGAATCTTGGGTAACACATAAATCACCGGAGTGACAGGATGTGCCACCTCAAGAAAATCACACAGATCCCTGTCGATGGTGCCAGCCGCCATAGCATCTGTCAAGCATTTGCGTATAACACCTGCAATCACAGATCTGGGGTCAGAATCTAACACCTTGTAAACTTCCTGGTCCCCCAGTTGTCGCATGATCTCTTGAATATATTTGCTGGTATCCATCACAACAACCGCACCCCCCTTATCAGCCGGCTTCAAGGTAAGGGTGGGGTCGGACCTGAGTGACTCCAAAACATCAATTTCAATGGTGGTCAGGTTGGGGTGTCTGAAGTCAAGATCTCCCTGGGAGGACGACCTGAGCTCAGACACTCCCTGAGGGAACACTTAAACAATCACACTTCTGTGAAATCAAACTGTCCACTTAGGAAGCAACACTGAGTGACAATCAATTTCACATGCTGTTGTGCAAATGGGATAGACAACAGGTGGAAATTATAGGCAATTAGCAAGACACCCCCCAATAAAGGAGTGGTTCTGCAGGTGGTGATCACAGACCACTTCTAAGTTCCTATGCTTCCTGGCTGATGTTTTGGTCACTTTTGAATGCTGGCGGTGCTTTCACTCTAGTGGTAGCATGAGACGGAGTCTACAACACACACAAGTGGCTCAGGTAGTGCAGCTTATCCAGGATGGCACATCAATGCGAGCTGTGGCAAGAAGGTTTGCTGTGTCTGTCGTAGTGTCCAGAGCATGGAGGCGCTACCAGGAGACAGGCCAGTACATCAGGAGACGTGGAGGAGGCCGTAGGAGGGCAACAACCCAGCAGCAGGACCGCTACCTCCGCCTTTGTGCAAGGAGGAGCACTGCCAGAGCCCTGCAAAATGACCTCCAGCAGGCCACAAATGTGCATGTGTCTGCTCAAACGGTCAGAAACAGACTCTATGAGGGCCCGACGTCCACAGGTGGGGGTTGTGCTTACAGCCCAACACCGTGCAGGACGTTTGGCATTTGCCAGAGAACACCAATATTGGCAAATTCGCCACTGGCGCCCTGTGCTCTTCACAGATGAAAGCAGGTTCACACAGACGTCACAGAGTCTGGAGACGCCGTGGAGAACGTTCTGCTGCCTGCAACATCCTCCAGCATGACCGGTTTGGCATTAGATCAGTAATGGTGTGGGGTGGCATTTCTTTGGAGGGCCGCACAGCCCTCAATGTGCTCGCCAGAGGTAGCCTGACTGCCATTAGGTACCGAGATGAGATCCTCAGACCCCTTGTGAGACCATATGCTGGTGCGGTTGGCCCTGGGTTCCTCCTAATGCAAGACAATGCTAGACCTCATGTGGCTGGAGTGTGTCAGCAGTTCCTGCAAGATGAAGGCATTGATGCTATGGACTGGCCCGCCCGTTCCCCAGACCTGAATCCAATTGAGCACATCTGGGACATCATGTCTCGCTCTATCCACCAACGTTGCACCACAGACTGTCCAGGAGTTGGCAGATGCTTTAGTCCAGGTCTGGGAGGAGATCCCTCAGGAGACCGTCCGCCACCTCATCAGGAGCATGCACAGGCGTTGTAGGGAGGTCATACAGGCACGTGGCGGCCACACACACTACTGAGCCTCATTTTGACTTGTTTTAAGGACATTACATCAAAGTTGGATCAGCCTGTAGTGTGTTTTTCCACTTTAATTTTGAGTGTCACTCCAAATCCAGACCTCCATGGGTTAAAAAATTTGATTTCCATTTTTTTATTTTTGTGTGATTTTGTTGTCAGCACATTCAACTATGTAAAGAACAAAGTATTTCAGAAGAATATTTAATTAATTCAGATCTAGGATGTGTTATTTTTGTGTTCCCTTTATTTTTTTGAGCAGTGTATATATATATACACTGAACAAAAATATAAATGCAACACTTTCGGTTTTGCTCCCATTTTGCATGAGCTGAACTCAAAGATCTGAATCATTTTCTACATACACAAAAGACCAATTACTCTCAAATATTGTTCACAAATCTGTCTAAATCTGTGTTAGCGAGCACTTCTCCTTTGCCGAGATAATCCATCCCTCCTCACATGTGAGGCATATCAAGGTGCTGATTAGACAGCATGAATATTGCACAGTTGTGCCTTAGACTGCCCACAATAAAAGGCCACCCTGAAATGTGCAGTTTGATCACACAGCACAATGCCACAGATGTTGCAACGTTTGAAGGAGTGTGCAATTGGCATGCTGACTGCAGGAATGTCTACCAATGCAATAAATGTTCATTTCTCTACAATAAGCCGTCTCCAAAGTTATTTCAGAGAATTTGGCAGTACATCCAACCGGCCTCACAATCGCAGACCACGTGTAACCACACCAGCCCAGGACCTCCACATCCAGCATGTTCACCTCCATGATCGTCTGAGACCAGCCACCTGGAAAGCAGCAGCAACAATCGGTTTGCATAACCAAAGAATTTCTGCATAAACTGTTAGAAACCGTCCCAGGGAAGCTCATCTGCATGCTCGTTGTCCTCATCGGGGTCTGGACCTGACTGCAGTTCGTCGTCGTAACCGACTTGAGTGGGCAATTGCTCACATTCGATAGTCACAAAGAGGGGTAGAGGGTAGTGACCATTGGCTCCACCCACACCCCTGTCCCTGCCTACTTGCTCCACTCGTCCTAGGCAACGAGGTACAACTGGACAACGTTCCCTAATCTGGGTAAGTGCGGAGGGACATACTAGACAAACAACAGATATGTCAGCAAGCCGAGTCAGAACCAGGATGTCGGAAAAGTACAAAATCATAATCAAAGAGAAGTCAAGTCCACGCCAAAGGTCAAACCAGGAGAAGCCAATAAATGCAGGGAGCAACCAGGGACGAAGTCGGGAACGGAGCCGGGAATCTAGCTGCAAGTCACGCTGAACAAGTTCAGGAAGAGACTGAATTCACAGGCAACCTGTGGTCACCAGGCTGCCTGTTAAATAGTGGAGAAGAGGAGTCATGTGACGTGGCCAGCGTCACATGACTCATTCTCCTGAATCCAGCCGAGCACCGAGTGATCAGCTCGGTGCTCAGGCTTACCACAGTTGCGAAGGACGCTGACTGCGCCAAGTGAATGCACGCGGCCAGATCCTCCCCGTCCCTCATTGCTGTGGAGACGAGGGCGTAGCGCACGTCCTTGTTCCGTATGAACCACAGAGCGCTGACGGCGGTGAATAGGGGGAACCTGCCATCAGCGCCCCGTGACATCGTTGGCGTCTGGCACGTTGGAGAGGCGTTCTGTTCATGGATGAGTCTCTGTTTTCACTGTTCAGGGCAGATGGCAGACAGCGTGTGTGGGTGAGCGGTTTGCTGATGTCAGCGTTGTGGATCGAGTGGCCCGTGGTGGCGGTGGGGTTATGGTATGGTCAGGTGTATGTTATGGACAACGAACACAGGTGCATTTTATTGATGGCATTTTGAATGCACAGCGATACCATGATAAGATCCTGAGGTCCATTGTTGTGCCATTCATCCACTACCATCACCTCATGTTGCAGCATGATAATGCACAGCCCCATATTGCAAGGATCTGTACACAATTCCTGGAAGCTGAAAACATCCCAGTTCTTGCATGGCCAGCATACTCACCGGACATGTCACCCATTGAGCATGTTTGGGATGCTCTGGATCGGCGTATACGACAGCGTGTTCCAGTTCCTGACAATATTCTGCAACTTCGCACAGCTATTGAAGAGGAGTGGACCAACATTACACAGGCCACAATCAACAACCTGATCAACTCTATGCGACGGAGATGCATTGCACTGCGTGAGGCAAATGGTGGCCACACCAGATACTGACTGGTTTTCTGACCCCCTCCCAAAGTAAGGCAAAACTGTGCACATTTCAGGGTGGCCTTTTATTGTGGGAAGTCTAAGGCACACCTGTGCAATATTCATGCTGTCTAATCAGCACCTTGATATGCCACACCTGTGAAGTGGGATGGATTATCTTGGAAAAGGAGAAGTGCTCACTAACACAGATTTAGACAGATTTGTGAACAATATTTGAGAGTATTGGGTCTTTTGTGTAGGTACAAAATGTTTCAGATCTTTGAGTTCAGCTCATGCAAAATGGGAGCAAAACCGAAAGTGTTGCGTTTATACTTTTGTTTAGTGTATATATATATGAAGAAAATCTCTTTATTCACCCATATGGGACATGCGACGTTTCGGCTCTATGCAGGAGCCTTTCTCAAGCAGTGAGTACAGACAAAATACTGAGTTTAAATACCATTATAGTGAGTCATATCAATTCACAAGACAGGTGTGATCAATTCATAATATATAAAACTATTTAACAAAAAGTGTAGTACAAATGCCTACTTTACAGTGTAACACCAATAATCACTGATGCATAATCATACAATAAATATTTAATTACTAAACTGTGTACATGTCACGAGGGTATCAAGAGCCACGTCTGACTCCGTTATACCCGGGGTCAGGAGGTCGCAGCGGGTGGCTGCGCGCTCTATATCTAAAGATCACGTTGTTTCTTAGTGATTGTTTTCTGTGTTTGCCTTGCTATCCTTTTTGTCTCAATCAGGGATCCGTAGCTTCTCCTCCTCAGCTGTTTCTTGTCTGCCACTCCCAACCTCCTTATATTCTCCCTTCACTCTTCTCTAGTTGCCAGTTATAGAGCTTCCTGCCTGGACATCTGTACTGACCCACTGGAGTTGTGAATCCTGGTTGTCGTTCCAGAGTGCTACCCTCCGGATCCCTGTTGGGCTTCTTGTTGTCTCCTGTTGTCGCCCACCTGGGATTATATGTTGAGTTTGCATTGTCTGTCCTTCCCTTGGTGTTTTCCTTTAGAGCTAGTGGTGCGGACTAGTGTTCCCACCGCCCTGTTCACTATCTAGGGCTCAGCTTAGGGAAAGCCAGGGCTTTAGGCACGTGATCGGCGTACGGGTGAGGAACCCGTCTAGGGACGTCAGGGCAGCCAGGTGCCAGCCGCTAGGTGAGTCAGGGGTCACCACCTTCCCTCTCACTTGGGCAGGGCCTTCCTTGTTCCCTCCCTCTGCGTCACGTATGTGATAGTCACGCCGACCGTGATATTATAACTGGCCATTACTTTTTGAGAAAAAAAAAAAATAATAATAATTTTTTTTTTTTGTTGTTTTTTTTTCTCTACTTAGAATCCAATATGGATCCTATTGCTGCCTTGGCAAAACAGCTTCAAGGCCTGTCTTTGGAGGTGGCAGGATTGAAGTCGTCTGTCCTCCAACAACAGCAGCAAATGCAGCAGACCGCACCCCCTGCGGTTGCTATGGGTAACCAGGTAGTTACAGAACCCAAGGTTGTTCTTCCTGACAGATTTTCTGGGGGAAGGGACAAATTTGCGACGTTCCGTGAGGCCTGCAAATTATACTTTAAGTTGCGCCCTTACTCCTCAGGTAATGAAGAACAGCGGGTAGGGATTGTCATTTCCCTGCTTCAGGGGGACCCACAATCCTGGGCGTTCTCGTTACCCCCTGGTTCCCAGGCTCTCCGGTCAGTGGAGGGATTTTTTGGGGCTTTGGGTCTCATATATGATGATCCTGACCGAGTCGCCCTGGCTGACTCGAAGTTACGGAGACTCCTACAGGGAGATCGGTCAGCAGAGGAATATTGCTCAGCGTTCCGTAGGTGGGCTACGGATACTCAGTGGAACGACCCGGCTCTCAGGAGTCAGTTCTGCTCTGGGTTATCTGAAAGGGTTAAGGATGCACTGGCGCTGTATGAGACCCCCCTTTCCCTTGATGCTGTTATGTCCCTCTCTATCAGAATAGATAGGCGTCTTAGGGAGAGATCGAAAATTCCTGAGCAATTGGTTACCTCTCCCAAACAACAATTAGTCTGTACTGATTTAGATGAGCCTATGCAGCTAGGCGGAACTTCTCATCAGGTCCGTCCTCCTGAGGTTCGCCGCAGGGGGGGGGCTTGTTTTTTCTGTGGGGGGAAGGGTCATTTCATTAATGTCTGTCCCTCCTTTCTCAAAAACAAAAGACCGTCGGAAAACTACTAACCCCAGGCTGTGCGGAGGATGTCAGCCGGGGGGTATACGTTTCCTCCATACGAACATCTCAATTTGTGTTACCAGCGGTTATTGTTTTTGGTGTTAAGACGGAGTCTATTTCTTTTTTTCTAGACAGTGGAGCAGGGGTAAATTTGATAGATGCCCATTTTGCCCGCACTATGGGTTTGTGTCTCTGCACGCTGCAGAGACCTATTCTCGTATTCGCTATAGATTCGGCTCCTCTGTCTCAGAGAAACCTCACCCACATTGTTCATAATTTACACCTTCGGGTAGGGGACCACCATAATGAGTGTCTTTAATGTTACGTTCTGGAGGGCCTTCCCTCTCCTGTGGTATTGGGTCTTCCCTGGTTGGTAGCGCACAATCCAGTGGTGGATTGGCAGGCCAGGGAGATATTGGAGTCGAGTGAGCATTGCAGAGAGAATTGCTTAAATAACAATTGCTTAATCGCCTCCATAGCTTCCCTACCTACATTTATTTCGGACTTTGAGGACGTTTTTTCTGAAAAGGGTTGTCAGAAGCTACCACCTCATCGTCCTTATGATTGCCCGGTTAACCTGATTCCCGGTGCAAAATTACCCAAGTCCAGGTTGTATAATCTTTCGGGTCCCGAGAGACAAGCCATGAAAGATTATATCTCCGAGAGTCTGGCTAAGGGACACATCAGACCCTCTTCTTCACCCGTGGCTGCAGGGTTTTTCTTTGTTAAAAAGAAAGATGGGGGCCTGCGTCCTTGCCTAGATTTCCGTGAGCTAAACCAGATAACCATCCGAGACCCATACCCTCTTCCTCTCATTCCTGACCTTTTTAATCAGATTGCGGGTGCTAGGTGGTTCTCCAAACTTGATCTTAGGGGGGCCTACAATCTGATTCGTATCAGGGAAGGGGATGAGTGGAAGACAGCTTTTAACACCCCTGAGGGGCATTATGAAAATCTAGTTATGCCTTTCGGTCTGACCAATGCCCCCGCTGTCTTCCAACATTTCGTTAATGATATTTTTAGTCATCTCATCGGCAGGTTTGTAGTCATATACCTAGATGATATCTTAATTTATTCGGCTGATCTGAAAACACATGAGGTGCATGTCAGGCAAGTACTGCAGGTCCTACGGACGAATAAATTATATGCGAAAATTGAAAAATGTGTCTTCGCCGTTCAGGAAATACAGTTCCTGGGATATCTATTATCTGCTTCAGGTTTCCGTATGGATCCTGGGAAGGTCCAGGCAATTTTAGATTGGGATCTTCCTGAGAACCTTAAAGCCCTACAACGGTTTTTGGGTTTCGCAAATTTCTATAGAAAGTTCATTAAAAATTATTCAGTGATCGTTAAACCCCTTACCGACATGACTAGGAAGGGGACTGATTTTTCCAAATGGTCTGACGCCGCTAAAAATGCATTTTCCTCTCTAAAAGAGAGGTTTACCTCGGCACCTGTTCTAATTCAACCTGATGTCTCCCAGCCTTTTATTGTTGAGGTAGATGCGTCAGAGGTGGGAGTGGGGGCCGTATTGTCTCCTGGCAAATGGCGCCCTTGCGCTTTCTTTTCCAAAAAATTATCTTCTGCAGAGAAGGGAATAGGGAACTGTTGGCGATTAAACTGGCGCTTGAAGAGTGGCGTCACTTCTTAGAGGGAGCAATCCACCCCGTCACGGTGATTACGGATCACAAAAACCTTCTGTACCTAGAATCGGCTAAGCGTCTCACCCCTAGACAAGCTAGGTGGTCGCTATTCTTTACCAGATTTAACTTTGTAATCACCTATCGTCCTGGGGCAAAAAATACCAAGGCAGACGCGTTATCTCGTAGTTTCCCTGGAGGGGGTAATGTTAGTGATCCGGTACCTATTTTACAAAGAGGAGTGGTTGTCTCTGCTGTACACTCTGTTCTAGAGGGAAAGGTGTTAGAGGCCCAGGGGGACGCCCCGGCCTCTTGCCCCTCAGAGAAATTGTTTGTACCGTTAAACCTGCGTCTTGAATTATTAAAAGAACATCATAATTCGGCACTTGCTGGGCACCCGGGTAGTAAAGCAACCTTGGAGCTATTATCTCGTCGTTTTTGGTGGCCAAGGTTGCGTCAGGATGTAATGGATTTCGTGTCTACTTGCTCTACTTGTGCACGCGCGAAAGTCTCTCATACACGTCCAGCAGGGTCTTTATCCCCAATAGGCCATGGACACATCTGTCAATGGATTTCATCACTGACTTACCGTTGTCTGCGGGTAAAACAGTTATTTTGGTAGTAGTAGACAGGTTTAGCAAAATGGTACACTTTATTGCGCTACCCGCACTTCCTAATGCTAAAACTCTTGCTCAGGTGTTTATCAGTGAAATCGTGAAGCTTCACGGGGTCCCTTCCGATGTGGTTTCGGATCGGGGAACCCAGTTTATTTCTAAGTTTTGGAAAGCTTTTTGTTCCCGTTTGGGGGTACACTTGTCCTTTTCCTCAGCTTTCCATCCTCAGTCGAATGGACAGACTGAGCGTACCAACCAAAACCTAGAAACATATTTAAGGTGTTTTGTGTCTGAAAACCAAGAGTTGTGGTCATCATATTTACCGTTAGCTGAGTTTGCCATAAATAATCATTATCAGGAGTCCACTGGCAAGTCACCATTCCTTGGTGCATACGGTTTTCATCCCCAATTTTGTACTTTCAAAGAGGGGGGGTCTTCTGGGGTTCCCGAAGAGGAAAGGTTTTCTTCATCTCTTTCATCGGTATGGCAGAAGGTGCAAGTTAACTTGAAAAAGATGAGTGGTAAATATAAATGCATGGCCGATAAGAAACGGTCGCCAGGTCCGGACCTAGGAGTGAATGACTATGTGTGGTTGTCTACTAGGAATATTAAGTTGAAGGTTCCCTCTTGGAAACTGGGCCCTAGGTTCATTGGTCCTTATAAAATAGTAGCCGTTATTAACCCTGTGGCTTTTCGCCTGGAGCTACCTCAGACTTTTAAGATCCATAACGTCTTCCATAAATCGTTACTCAAGAAGTATGTTCCACCTCTAGAACCATCACCACTGCCACCTCCTCCTGTTATTGTGGATGGTAATCTGGAGTTTCAAATAGCCAGAATTGTTGATTCTCGTCGGGTCCGCCGCTCTCTTCAGTATCTGGTGCATTGGAGGGGTTACGGTCCCGAGGAAAGAATGTGGGTTCCAGCGTCAGAGGTAAACGCCAACAGGTTAATTCAGGCTTTCCATACCTCTCATCCGGAGAGACCTGGTCGTGAGTGTCCGGAGGCCCCTCGTGAAAGGGGGGGTACTGTCACGAGGGTATCAAGAGCCACGTCTGACTCCGTTATACCCGGGGTCAGGAGGTCGCAGCGGGTGGCTGCGCGCTCTATATCTAAAGATCACGTTGTTTCTTAGTGATTGTTTTCTGTGTTTGCCTTGCTATCCTTTTTGTCTCAATCAGGGATCCGTAGCTTCTCCTCCTCAGCTGTTTCTTGTCTGCCACTCCCAACCTCCTTATATTCTCCCTTCACTCTTCTCTAGTTGCCAGTTATAGAGCTTCCTGCCTGGACATCTGTACTGACCCACTGGAGTTGTGAATCCTGGTTGTCGTTCCAGAGTGCTACCCTCCGGATCCCTGTTGGGCTTCTTGTTGTCTCCTGTTGTCGCCCACCTGGGATTATATGTTGAGTTTGTATTGTCTGTCCTTCCCTTGGTGTTTTCCTTTAGAGCTAGTGGTGCGGACTAGTGTTCCCACCGCCCTGTTCACTATCTAGGGCTCAGCTTAGGGAAAGCCAGGGCTTTAGGCACGTGATCGGCGTACGGGTGAGGAACCCGTCTAGGGACGTCAGGGCAGCCAGGTGCCAGCCGCTAGGTGAGTCAGGGGTCACCACCTTCCCTCTCACTTGGGCAGGGCCTTCCTTGTTCCCTCCCTCTGCGTCACGTATGTGATAGTCACGCCGACCGTGATAGTACATTACTCTGTGATCTAAAGAAATTCTGATGTAAATTCATAATTATCAATCATAACAATAACAGTGCCAGCTGTGCGTAATAATAAAGTGCTGAGTGCATTACCTACGTAGTAAGCACTCAGCACTTTATTATTACGCACAGCTGGCACTGTTAATGTTATGATTGATAATTATGAATTTACATCAGAATTTCTTTAGAAATTAAATATTTATTGTATGATTATGCATCAGTAATTATTGGTGTTACACTGTAAAGTAGGCATTTGTACTGCACTTTTTGCTAAATTGTTTTATATATTATGAATTGATCACACCTGTCTTGTGAATTGATATGACTCACTATAATGGTATATAAACTCAGTATTTTGTCTGTACTCACTGCTTGAGAAAGGCTCCTGCATAGAGCCAAAACGTTGCATGTCCCATATGGGTGAATAAAGAGATTTTCTTCATTTTTACTTTCTGGAGTGCTGCCCTTTTTTTGCAATTTTTATATATATATATATATATATATATATATATATATATATATATATAAAGAAGGACAGCACTCTAAAAATAAAAATGGAATAACTTTTATTCACCCATGTGGTACAGTGACATTTCAGCTCAACAATAGAGCCTTTCTCAAGCAAAATTCAAGGACAAAGTGCTCAGTTTATATATCATAGTCAATCACATACATGATTATTAATTAATTATAGAATAAATAAAAAGAAAATTCATACACAGCGAAATGAAAATAATACAATAAAAAACGTGATTGCAGATTCTCATAAAAAAGTGAAATAGCCACAATGCCAAATAGGAATAGAGCAATATTTCATATAATTGAAGATTAAAACCAATTCATAACATATGTGAAAGTATAGTGACATGTGCAATAAATATGATATGTTAAATTAAGGTGGGGGAGGATTAGAGATACACCAACCATATGTACAGCGACTCAGTGCACATACTGCGCCAAACTCGGCATGTGGAGATCACCACTGCGCATGCCCAGGTTCCGCCCTTAGTTGCCATGGTCGCCGCTATGTGATGCGGCTATCGGAGCATGCGCACAAGCGCTCCGAAGTTACGATGTCCATATTGGAAGAGGCAAACAGCAAAAATATACTGGTGCAAGCGCAATATGATTAACTGTAGCGCGCTACGCCATTTTGATCGCTGGTTAAATAAACTAACACCTTTACAAATACATAGACTCATAGAGTCCAAATAAGGATCTATGGCGAAAGGGATCCAAAGGGACACGGGAGTGCATACCATCTGGGACACACACCCCTTCCAAAGCTAAAAAATAGCCCATGAGGGGTCTCCTCTGTGTATTATAAAGAAAACAGGTTATAAAAGAAATTTTAAAACATATATTAATAGCACAACCCAGGAACTGCAGCAGGTCATATAGAAAATAGTTTGCACTGTAGTAGCAAAAACATCTGGCAAGTGTATTCATAATTCATATTCCTCCTCCTCTCATCATTCTTCAACATATCATCTATAAAAGAGAAAGGAAAAAAAGATAAGATTACCATGAATATTATAAATATACCAATAAACTAATGTGAACTGTAATGTATTGTCCACACTGTTTAAAAAGCCATGAAAGTCAAACAATTCAGTCTCAGTTCCTGTCCAAAGGAGGAAGATGTCGTCTATGTATCGCCACCAGCTCAAAACATGTGTGAAGTGGTGGGACACATAGACCACATCCTCCTCGAACCGACACATAAAAATATTAGCATATGTTGGGGCCACGTTGGACCCCATGGCCACGCCCCTTTGCTGTACATAATAGGATTCCTGAAACAAGAGGTAATAATGCCTCAAGATGATATTCAAGAGAGACATTGCTAAATCACAAGCCTGTGATGAAAGAGACGACATTTCCAACATCTGTAATACAGCCAACATACCCTATGAGGATCCCTCAATAGCAAAGTTGCTTAATAATTTATCAAGGAAGATGGTAATGTGACTGAAGATAGAATCCGTTCCTGAAACAATAGGTCGCCCCGGAGGGTCAATTAACGACTTATGGATTTTCAGTAACACGTAAATAACCAGAGTAACCGGATGCAAGACAGTAAGATAATCAGCGAGATCAGAGTCTATCACTCCAGCCACAGTGTCCTCCATTAAAACATGTTTTATCATTTTAGCAATATCAAACTTCAGATCACTATGAATAGAAGAGTATATTTAAACATCAATTGTCTTTGGATTTCTGCGATATATTTAAAGGTGTCCATAACCACCAGTGCACCACCTTTATCGGCTGGTTTGACTGTGAGGGTATGGTCATCTTTTAATTGGACAAGTGCTTCAACCTCCTCAGATGTGAGGTTGGGATGCTTGAAGTGAGACATAGAATGTGTAGATTTGAGAGCCTCCATATCATATTTAACAGCCGAAATGAAGGCTTCAATAGTGGACTCATTAACTGCAGGATTAAAGTTACTTTTGAGTGTTAGGTTGAACATCCCCAGGGAGAATTTACTCAACTGGTGATGGTCAACCCTAGACCTATCATTAAACCAGGTTTTTAATTTTATAGACCGAAAAAAGGAAGATAAATCCAAATCCAAGTTGAACCAATTGATAGGTGTATTAGGACAGAACGAGAGACCCTTACTTAGAACACTCATTTGTGTATCAGAAAGTTCTTTAGATGAAAGATTGATGACAGTCATTTCCTCTTGGATGTTTGGGTTTTGCCCACCGTAGGTCGAACCTTGTTGTTACGCAGTTTTCCGCCCTCTTCAGTGTTTATGGCCGCCACGCCTGGTTCGGCATCGTCTTTTTTCTGCAAAGTCACATTGTCCCCTAAAAAAAGAGTTCTCACCGGATGGTGAAGTCATCTGTGGATTCCTCCTCTTTCTCCTGGTGTCTTTATAGCCTTGATTATTCACCGCATCAGATTGCCAAGTATAGATGGTACCTTTTTTATAATCCTCAAGATCCCTGTTTCACCTGATCCGTTTCCCTTCTTCAGACTCAATTTGGAACTTTTGTACTTTGATTGATAAGCTCAAAAATTTCGTCATTAGACATTTGTATTAGAAGTTGCTCATCAATAATAGAAAGTTCAGATGATATTACTGAAAGTTCCTGTTGCAGATACTCGATATTAAACAAAATAAAGTCCAGAGCATATCTATTAGAGAGGGCTTCAAATCTTTTGCAGAAAAATAGAATGGCAAAAAATAAGTTTGGTCGAAGATGGGACCTCATACCTCTAGGTATCCGCTGGGCCTTATAATACTCGCCAAGAGTAGTCATGTGTAGACGTAAAGCTGTAGACCTTCTGGATAAGGATTCATATTTTTTCTTTAATTCCTTTAAAGAAGGGGTATTAGGTCTGTTTCGAACCTTACCTGTGACTCGAATTTCATTATCTACTTACTTTTATGTCCCTAGAAACTGATGTATATAGATGAGACTTCCACTGATATGAAGACACGTCTTAACAATCATCGTTATACCATATGCAAACGACGCCTTGATTTGCCAGTTTCCAAACACTTTTGTGATTTTAAACACACTGAAAGAGACTTAAGATGTTGCATTATTGATCATGCTCCTATGCCCAGGAGAGGTGGTAATCGAGTCAATATGTTAAAGAAAAAAGAATTATTGTGGATTTATAAGCTGAATATACTTAAACTTTCTGGTCTTAATGTTGACTATCAAATTGGGAATATATTGTGAGTGGTTTGTTTGCCCTTTGTGAATCCTCGCCTCTACTCCTGTGTAGTGGGTGGTTATATTCATGGTGATCTTATCTTTTTTTCTTTCTCTTTTATAGATGATATGTTGAAGAATGATGAGAGGAGGAGGAATATGAATTCTGAATACACTTGCCAGATGTTTTTGCTACTACAGTGCAAACTATTTGCTATATAATCTGCTGTAGTTCCCGGGTTGTGCTATTAATATATGTTATAATATTTATTTTATCACCTGTTTTCTTTATAATACACAGAGGAGACCCCTCATGGGCTATTTTTTGGCGTGGTAGATTCATGAGGTGGACCTATGGCAGTTGCCCATAAATATGGGAACATCTGTATGGTCTGTTCCTCAGTTTGGAAGGGGTGTGTGTCCCAGATGGTATGCACTCCAATGTCCCTTCCAATATGGCCATCGTAACTTCGGAGCGCCTGTACGCATGCTCCGATAGCCGCATCACGTAGCGGGGCCACGGCAACTAATGGCGGCACTGTGTCGTTGTACATATGGTTGGTGTATCTCTAATCCTCCCCCACCTTAATTTAACCACCTCCGGACCGCTGTACGCAGATTCGCGTTCCGGAGGTGGCAGCGCTGCGCACAGTCACGCATATACGCGTCATCTCGCGAGACGCGAGATTTCGCTCCAAGCCGGCCCGCGCATGCGCATCGCGGGCCGGCAAAAGTTAAAGAACAAGTTCGTCACCAGCCTGCCAGCAACGATCATTGGCTGGCAGGCTGGCGATTTTTAAAAAATCCAATCACAAGCCATATAACAGATCATATTAGTAAATATGATCTGTTATATGGCTTCTCTGCTCCTCTGCTGGTCCTTTTCGTCGGTTGGATCCAGCAGAGAAGCAGACATCACTGTGAGTACACCAAACACTTCACTGTAGCCCCTGATCACCCCCCTGCACCCCAATTAACCCTTTGATCACCCCTTTGATCGCCCCTGTCAATCACCAGTGAAAGGAAAAAAAGTGATCAGTGTAAACTGTCACTTTTTTTTTTTCACTAGTATTGGCTGTTAGGTTTTAGGGATAGTTTAGGCCCCTTGGTTAGGTAGTTAGCGTCAGTTAGCGCCCACCCCACCGCACCGCAGTCACTTTTATTCGCTGAATAGCGTATCGCTAATCAGCATTTGTACTTTTATAGTATCTGTAAGTGATCAAAACTGATCACGGTCAGATCTATAATAGTATTAGTGTCACTTTAGTTCGCCCTCCACCCAAAACGCAGTGTTTGCCCGATCAGGCCTGATCGGTCGCCCACACGTGCGTTCACCCACGCCCGCCCCACCGCAGTGACAAAAAATATATATTTTTTGATCACTGCACATTCATTTTACACGCACTGCGGTGATAAAAAAATCAGTTTTGATATTTTTTATCAACCGCAGCGGCCTCCGGTACTTCGCTAGCCTCCCCTTTGTAAGACAGGCTTGCTTTTTTTCTTGGGTAGTCTCAGGGAATACCCCTAAATTTAGTAGTCCAAAATGTCAAACAGGGGGTATTCTTCTGAAGAGGCCTACAGGATTCTGACCCAGTCGGATGAGGAGTGGGAACCCTCATCTGACGAATCTAGCGGGTCAGAATATGAACCTGTGGAAAGCAGTGGCTCTCTGACCCAAAGTTCGGACGAGGAGGTGGAGGTCCCTGGCAGCACCAGGCGTACCCGGCCCCGTGTCGCTAGACCACAGGTTATGCAGGATCCGCTTCAAGAGCAGCAGAGTGGGGCTGTCGCTGCCGGATCACGTGGTGAGGCATACACCAGCAGCGCAGCCCTCCCTGGACCTAGTACCAGCACTGCCGTACAACATGGTGACGTGGCGAGCACCAGAAGGGCAGTTGAAGCTGGTACGGTGGCACGTGCACTAGTTACCCCGTCGCAGCCACCGCGCAGACAGGCCCGTAGAGCCCCTAGAATCCCTGAGGTGCTGGCAAACCCTGATTGGCAGTCACCAACTTCAGCCGCACCTGTAGTTCCCCCTTTCACCGCCCAGTCTGGAGTTCGGGTTGAGACGGCTCAAATCGGTTCGGCCCTGGGATTTTTTGAGCTGTTCTTGACTGCGGAGCTCTTGGACTTAGTCGTGGCAGAGACCAACCAGTATGCCACACAATTTATATCCGCCAACCCGGGAAGCTTTTATGCCCAGCCTTTCCGGTGGAAACCAGTCCAAGTTTCCGAAATTAAAATTTTTTTGGGCCTTCTCCTCAACATGGGCCTGACAAAAAAGCATGAATTGCGGTCATATTGGTCAACGCACCCGATTCATCACATGCCCATGTTCTCTGCTGCTATGTCCAGGGCACGATTTGAGGCCATCCTCCGTTTCCTGCATTTTAGCGACAACACCACCTCCCGTCCCAGAGGCCACCCAGCTTTTGACCGGCTCCACAAAATTCGGCCCCTCATAGACCATTTCAACCAGAAATTTGCAGATTTGTATACCCCCGAGCAAAACATCTGCGTAGACGAGTCCCTAATACATTTTACCGGGCGCCTTGGCTTCAAACAGTACATCCCAAGCAAGCGTGCCCGGTATGGGGTCAAATTGTATAAGCTCTGTGAAAGGGCCACAGGCTATACCCACAAATTTCGTGTCTATGAGGGAAAAGATCAGACCCTGGAGCCGGTCGGTTGCCCTGACTACCTGGGGAGCAGTGGGAAGACAGTCTGGGACTTGGTGTCACCCTTATTCGGCAAGGGGTACCATCTTTATGTGGACAATTTTTACACAAGTGTGGCCCTCTTTAGGCATTTGTTTCTAGAACGGATTTGCGCCTGTGGCACCGCGCGAACTAGTCGCGTGGGCTTCCCCCAACGGCTTGTAACCACCCGTCTTGCAAGGGGGGAGAGGGCTGCCTTGTGTAACGAAGAACTGCTCGCGGTGAAATGGAGAGACAAGCGTGACGTTTACATGCTCTCCTCCATTCACGCAGACACGACAATCCAAATTGAGCGAGCAACCCGTGTCATTGAAAAGCCCCTCTGTGTCCACGACTATAATGCGCTCATGGGAGGGGTGGACTTCAATGACCAGATGTTGTCTCCGTATTTAGTTTCCCGCAGAACCAGACGCTGGTATAAGAAGGTGTCTGTATATTTAATTCAATTGGCGCTGTACAATAGTTTTGTTCTCTACAGTAAGGCTGGGAGAACACGATCTTTCCTCAAATTCCAGGAAGAGATCATCGAGAACCTCCTTTACCCAGGAGGTTCCGTGGCCCCATCCCCCAGTGTAGTTAGCCGTCTACACGAGCGACATTTCCCCAGTGTCGTTCCTGGTACCTCAACCCAACCGTCACCCCGAAAAAGATGTCGTGTCTGTAGCAGGAGTGGAATAAGGCGTGACACCCGCTATTTCTGTCCTGACTGTCCGGACCACCCTGCCCTATGCTATGGAGAGTGTTTCCGGAAGTACCACACACAGGTACACCTAGCATAGGGATTGCATCTCACAGGACAGGCACACAGGGCTATTAGGGCCCTTTTACTCTCAGCTGCTGCAAACCTCTCCTTTCACCTGGGATAAAGTGCATAACGTACTTCGCCACATCTTTGGGCGATTTGCGCTTTGCACATTGTCCCATGGGGAAGGAGAGGTTTGTTCTATAAAGGTAAAAAAAACTAAACAAAAAAAAAATTACCGGTAAGTAAAAAAGTTAAAAAAGTTTAAAAAAGTTAATATGTTCTGTTCTAAAGTTAATAAAGTTATTGCTTTGCGGCCTGGTTTTTTCTTTTTTGTTTTGTTTTTTTTACCTTCCAGGTGGACCAACCGATCGACCAGCTGCAGCACTGATGTGCATTCGGACAGAAGCATTGCGCTGCTGTCAGATTACACGCAAGTCGGTGTATGCGGCGCTGCAAGACGAGATTTCTCCTCTGCAGTAAAAGATATGTTTGCCGAGGCATATGAGCTGAGGAGGTGGCGGTGTTCATATACTTTGGCAAACACTTTGTATATATAAAAAAAAAAATCCCGGCAATGATTTATTCATCCACATCGATTGATGTGAATGGAGAAATCTGGTTTGCCAGGGCATACGAGCTGAAGTGGGTATGGATGTTGGGCGGAGCTCCTATGTCCTGGCAGACGCCTTTCCCCTCCTTTTTCTTTTTTTGGCAGAGATTTTTTCATCCACATTGATCGATGCGAATGAAGAAATCTGTGCCGTTCATTTTTTTCTTTCAGCCCAGAGGCTGAACGGAAAAAAAAAATCTCATTACCTGTATGCTCAATATAAGGAGAATAGCAGAAACTCCTAATGCTGGGCATACATGTAATGATTGCGGAGACCCTCAAATGCCAGGGCAGTACAAACACCCCACAAATAACACCATTTTGGAAAAGAAGACACCCCAAGGTATTCGCTGAGGGGCATATTGAGTCCATGAAAGATTGAAATTTTTGTCCCAAGTTAGCGGAAAGGGAGACTTTGTGAGAACTAAATCCAAAAAATCAATTTCCACTAACTTGTGCCAAATTTTTTTTTTTTCAATGAACTCGCCATGCCCCTCATTGAATACCTTGGGGTGTCTTCTTTCCAAAATGGGGTCACATGTGGGGTATTTATACTGCCCTGGCATTTTAGGGGCCCCAAAGCGTGAGAAGAAGTCTGGTATCCAAATGTCTAAAAATGCCCTCCTAAAAGGAATTTGGGCCCCTTTGCCCACCTAGGCTGCAAAAAAGTGTCACACATGTGGTATCTCCGTATTCAGCAGAAGTTGGGGAATATGTTTTGGGGTGTCATTTTACATATACCCATGCTGGGTGAGATAAATATCTTGGTCAAATGCCAACTTTGTATAAAAAAAATGGGAAAAGTTGTCTTTTGCCAAGATATTTCTCTCACCCAGCATGGGTATATGTAAAATGACACCCCAAAACACATTCCCCACCTTCTCCTGAGTACGGAGATACCAGATGTGTGACACTTTTTTGCAGCCTAGGTGGGCAAAGGGGCCCACATTCCAAAGAGCACCTTTCAGATTTCACAGGTCATTTACCTACTTACCAGACATTAGGGCCCCTGGAAAATGCCAGGGCAGTATAACTACCCCACAAGTGACCCCATTTTGGAAAGAAGACACCCCAAGGTATTCCGTGAGGGGCATGGCAAGTTCCTAGAATTTTTTATTTTTTGTCACAAGTTAGTGGAAAATGATGATTTTTTTTTTTTTTTTTTCATACAAAGTCTCCTATTCCACTAACTTGTGACAAAATTTATTTTTTTCCATGAACTCACTATGCCCATCAGCGAATACCTTGGGGTCTCTTCTTTCCAAAATGGGGTCACTTGTGGGGTAGTTATACTGCCCTGGCATTCTAGGGGCCCAAATGTGTGGTAAGGAGTTTGAAATCAAATTTAGTAAAAAATGACCTGTGAAATCCGAAAGGTGCTCTTTGGAATATGGGCCCCTTTGCCCACCTAGGCTGCAAAAAAGTGTCACACATCTGGTATCTCCGTACTCAGGAGAAGGTGGGGAATGTGTTTTGGGGTGTCATTTTATATATACCCATGCTGGGTGAGAGAAATATCTTGGCAAAAGACAACTTTTCCCATTTTTTTATACAAAGTTGTCATTTGACCAAGATATTTATCTCACCCAGCATGGGTATATGTAAAAAGACACCCCAAAACACATTCCTCAACTTCTCCTGAGTACGGGGATACCAGATGTGTGACACTTTTTTGCAGCCTAGGTGGGCAAAGGGGCCCATATTACAAAGAGCACCTTTCGGATTTCACAGGTCATTTTTTACTGAATTTGATTTCAAACTCCTTACCACACATTTGGGCCCCTAGAATGCCAGGGCAGTATAACTACCCCACAAATGACCCCATTTTGGAAAGAAGAGACCCCAAGGTATTCGCTGATGGGCATAGTGAGTTCATGGAAGTTTTTATTTTTGTCACAAGTTAGTGGAATATGAGACTTTGTATGAAAAAAAAAAAAAAAAAAATCATAATTTTCCACTAACTTGTGACAAAAAATAAAAAATTCTAGGAACTCGCCATGCCCCTCACGGAATACCTTGGGGTGTCTTCTTTCCAAAATGGGGTCACTTGTGGGGTAGTTATACTGCCCTGGCATTCTAGGGGCCCAAATGTGTGGTAAGGAGTTTGAAATCAAATTCAGTAAAAAATGACCTGTGAAATCCGAAAGGTGCTCTTTGGAATATGGGCCCCTTTGCCCACCTAGGCTGCAAAAAAGTGTCACACATCTGGTATCTCCGTACTCAGGAGAAGGTGGGGAATGTGTTTTGCGGTGTCATTTTATATATACCCATGCTGGGTGAGAGAAATATCTTGGCAAAAGACAACTTTTCCCATTTTTTTATACAAAGTTGTCATTTGACCAAGATATTTATCTCACCCAGCATGGGTATATGTAAAAAGACACCCCAAAACACATTCCTCAACTTCTCCTGAGTACGGGGATACCAGATGTGTGACACTTTTTTGCAGCCTAGGTGGGCAAAGGGGCCCATATTCCAAAGAGCACCTTTCGGATTTCACAGGTCATTTTTTACTGAATTTGATTTCAAACTCCTTACCACACATTTGGGCCCCTAGAATGCCAGAGCAGTATAACTACCCCACAAGTGACCCCATTTTGGAAAGAAGAGACCCCAAGGTATTCGCTGATGGGCATAGTGAGTTCATGGAAGTTTTTATTTTTTGTCACAAGTTAGTGGAATATGAGACTTTGTATGAAAAAAAAAAAAAAAATCATCATTTTCCACTAACTTGTGACAAAAAATAAAAAATTCTAGGAACTCGCCATGCCCCTCACGGAATACCTTGGGGTGTCTTCTTTCCAAAATGGGGTCACTTGTGGGGTAGTTATACTGCCCTGGTATTCTAGGGGCCCAAATGTGTGGTAAGGAGTTTGAAATCAAATTCATTAAAAAATTACCAGTGAAATCCGAAAGGTGCTCTTTGGAATATGGGCCCCTTTGCCCACCTAGGCTGCAAAAAAGTGTCACACATCTGGTATCCCCGTACTCAGGAGAAGTTGAGGAATGTGTTTTGGGGTGTCTTTTTACATATACCCATGCTGGGTGAGATAAATATCTTGGTCAAATGACAACTTTGTATAAAAAAATGGGAAAAGTTGTCTTTTGCCAAGATATTTCTCTCACCCAGCATGGGTATATATAAAATGACACCCCAAAACACATTCCCCACCTTCTCCTGAGTACGGAGATACCAGATGTGTGACACTTTTTTGCAGCCTAGGTGGGCAAAGGGGCCCATATTCCAAAGAGCACCTTTCGGATTTCACAGGTCATTTTTTACTGAATTTGATTTCAAACTCCTTACCACACATTTGGGCCCCTAGAATGCCAGGGCAGTATAACTACCCCACAAGTGACCCCATTTTGGAAAGAAGAGACCCCAAGGTATTCGCTGATGGGCATAGTGAGTTCATAGAAGTTTTTATTTTTTGTCACAAGTTAGTGGAATATGAGACTTTGTAAGAAAAAAAAAAAAAAGAAAAAAATCATCATTTTCCGCTAACTTGTGACAAAAAATAAAAAGTTCTATGAAATCACTATGCCCATCTGCGAATACCTTAGGGTGTGTACTTTCCGAAATGGGGTCATTTGTGGGGTGTTTGTACTGTCTGGGCATTGTAGAACCTCAGGAAACATGACAGGTGCTCAGAAAGTCAGAGCTGCTTCAAAAAGCGGAAATTCACATTTTTGTACCATAGTTTGTAAACGCTATAACTTTTACCCAAACCATTTTTTTTTTTTACCCAAACATTTTTTTTTTATCAAAGACATGTAGAACTATAAATTTAGAGCAAAATTTCTATATGGATGTCTTTTTTTTTGCAAAATTTTACAACTGAAAGTGAAAAATGTCATTTTTTTGCAAAAAAATCGTTAAATTTCGATTAATAACAAAAAAAGTAAAAATGTCAGCAGCAATGAAATACCACCAAATGAAAGCTCTATTAGTGAGAAGAAAAGGAGGTAAAATTCATTTGGGTGGTAAGTTGCATGACCGAGCAATAAACGGTGAAAGTAGTGTAGGTCAGAAGTGTAAAAAGTGGCCTGGTCTTTCAGGGTGTTTAAGCACTGGGGGCTGAGGTGGTTAACATATCATGATTATTGCACACGTCACTATACTGTCACGGATGTTCCCTTGGCAGGTACCAGGAGATCGGAGAGACTGGCAACTCGTGGGTTAAATTGACAAGTTCCCTGTGGATCTTATTGTGTCTGTGTTTTGGTGAATGCCACACCCCTTGCTTTAGGTGTTGCTTGTTGGTAATTTACCTTTCCCATAACTAGCCGCTTCTCACTCTTGGAGGTGCGGTTTATAGATTTTCTTCCTGTCTTCTAACTGGCTGATCGGTTGTACTCTGTGGTGCTTCTGGAGTTGCCAGTTTTCTACTTTCAGCTAAGTCTTGTCTTTTTTTTAATTTTTATTGTATTGTGTTTGTTATATTCCCTGTTGTTTGTATCTGGGCCTGAGACAGAGACTTCCATTCGTCCATCTGGGGAGGAATGGGTTGTCTCTGGTCCAAACCTCATTCTAGGGCGTTATAGGGATATAAGGGCCTAGGTATACAGCTTATGATCATTCCTACCTTAAAGGTCTATTCATATTGATAGGTAGTTAGAGCCTGGATTATGGTTGTTTAGTAGGTGACCTGTTCCTTCCCTAGTTTCCAGGCCCAGTTACTGTTCCCTTTACCTCCTGTGTTCAGTGTGGAGTTTTCCCCCAAAGTAGTAATTCGTAGTCAAGAGTGGTCAGCACTTTCAACCTCGTGGGACGCCCACACGGGAAGGAAGAAATACACAATGTAGCAAAGAAATCCCAGCGGGCGCTTGATCTTTAATTCATGTATCCTTTATTTCATCTCTGTAACAATGGACGCGTTTCGGCCCGTCCAGCCTTCGTCAGCTCAGCGACGAAAACTGGACGGGCCGAAACGCGTCCATTGTTACATTGTTACAGAGATGAAATAAAGGATACATGAATTAAAGATCAAGCGCCCGCTGGGATTTCTCTGCTACATTGGAGTTTTCCCCCCACACTGATCGTGACATATACTTTCACATATGTTATGAATTGGTTTTAATCTTTAATTATATGAAATATTGCTCTTTTTTATCCTATTTGGCATTCTGGCTATTTCACTTTTTTATGAGGATCTGCAATCAAGTTTGCTTCAATCATGTCCACTGGTTTTTTTTTCATTGTATTATTTTCATTTCACTGTGTATTTCACTGTGTATGAATTTTCTTTTTATTTATTGAATAATTAATTAATAATCTTGTGTGTGATTGACTATGATATATAAACTGAGCACTTTGTCCTTGAATTTTGCTTGAGAAAGGCTCTATTGTTGAGCTGAAACATCGCTGTACCACATGGGTTAATACAAGTTATTCCATTTTTATTTTTGGAGTGCTGCCCTTTTTTCTATTTATACTTTGGTTAATTGCTTATCCCCCTTGGGCTTGGCACCCGTTGTTACTGCTCATGCACACAAACAAACCTACAATGCCTTTAAAAAGTATCCCTTGAACTTTTAATAGAAGCTCGCAGGCCCTTAGTCTCCACATACACACAGTTTTACACCAGGTTTCCATAAGAACCAAGCCATTTTTCTTCACTACTGTAGGTAAGCTTTCAAGGGCAGGGCGCTGTGGATGACACTGTTAAGGGAGCGGAGTGCTGTTGAGGTCACAGTTCAGGGGGCAGACGGACTTAAAAACTCTGCCCCAGGTCCCGCTAAGCCATGCCCATAACCCTGTTAGACCACACCCCCTCCCACTCCGCAGCCAATGGGGATTGAAAAAATGAAGGTAAAAATCAACTTCTGTCAGCTGCAGGGGTGGGAGGGAGGGTGACTTTCTCCCTGCAGCTCACACAGCACAGTGCTGCTGTCTGAGAATGAGCCTTTCAAAAGGACATCCCTGTGTCCGTCCAGCAGGGCCGATCCTACACGGGGTGCAGTGGGTGCCCCGCACCCCAGCGCTGCGGCCCTGGTGACAAGTGGGGGCGGCCGCAGCCGGCGGCAGGGCAGAGCAGGATATGAGCGCCTCCATTGCGGAAGCGCTCATCTCCATAGTCATCTGTATTGCCGTCCTCAGGACGGCAATACAGATGCCTGTCTGTGCTGCGGCAGAGGAGGGAGAGGTGTGTCCCCTCCTGTTCCTCTGATAGGCTGCCGGCTTAGTGCTGGCAGCCTATCAGAGGCCGGTGATGGCGCGATGACGTCATCGCGTCGCCTGAGCCGTATAGCGAGGGACACAGACGGAAGAGGTGGCCTGCATCGCATCGCATTGCTGGAGGTAAGTATAAGTGTATTATTTTTTTTTATTTTTTTATATAGGTACAATACTGGGCTGGCACATGATAAGGGGGGCTACTGGGCTGGCACATAAGGGGGGCTACTGGGCTGGCACATAAGGGGGGACTACTGGGCTGGGCTGGCACATGATAAGGGGGGCTACTGGGCTGGCACATGATAAGGGGGGACTACTGGGCTGGCACATGATAAGGGGGGACTACTGGGCTGGCACATGATAAGGGGGAACTACTGGGCTGGCACATGATAAGGGGGGCTATTGGCACATGATATGGGGGGCTACTGGCACATGATATGGGGGCACTCTGGCTACTGGCACATGATATGGGGGGGGCTCTGGCTACTGGCACATGATAAGGGGGGGGGCTCTGGCTACTGGCACATGATATGGGGGGCTACTGGCACATGATAAGGGGGGCTACTGGCACATGATAAGGGGGCTACTGGCACATGATAAGGGGGGCTACTGGCACATGATAAGGAGGGCTACTGGCACATAGGGGGGCTACTGGCACATAAGGGGGGCTACTGGCACATGATATGGGGGGGCTCTGGCTACTGGCACATGATGGTGGGGGGGCTCTTATTTCTGGCACATGATTGGGGGCACTCTGGCTACTGGCACATGATATGGGGGGCTCTGGCTACTGACACATGATATGGGGGGGCTCTGGCTACTGACATGATATGGGGGGGCTCTGGCTACTGGCACATGATGGTGGGGGGGCTCTTATTACTGGCACATGATTGGGGGCATCTATGGGGGCACATCTTACTGCAGATTATTGGGGGGCACTATAGGGGCATCTACTGAGGCTAAAAAAGAAGATATTTTATATGGGGGCTCTGTATAGGGGCATTTTATACTGGGACACATTATGGTGGGTACTATGGGGAAGGGGGGGGCACTATGGGGGTCATCTACGGGGGCACTGAGAAGGGGTATTTTATATTGGCACATTATGGGAACATTAGCTCAACTGGGGGCATTACAAATGTTTTGCATATTATAAGGAGAATTATTACTACTGGGGGGGCATTATGGTGGGCTTTATTACTCCCCCATGGTATGACCCCCTAGTAGCAGCACCAGCCTCTCCCTGCTCTGCTATCCCTCTGCCCTTTCTCCAAATCCTTATTATGAAATCTTTCTCATTAGGTTAAAGCACAACATCAGCTCCGCCGAGCCCCCGGCCAAAGTGTTGAAGTGGCGTCCGAGATCCCCAAGGGCCAAGTCAAGTAACTGTAAGTTTTTATGGGGGTTCTACAAAAGAGCTATTGTGGGGCAAAGTTCATATTCGTGTTTACACACGTGTTTTAAAATGAATGCTTTCTCCTATTATAAACAAGTAAATAATGACGCAATGCTGTGGGGCTGGTGTGCAACTTTTTCCAGGGCTGGTTTTTATCCCCAGTCCGGCCCTGGCCGAGCGAGCCGCCGGGACTTTTTTTTTTTTTAAGCCGAGCAGCCGAGCCGCCGATTCGTGGGGCTGAAGTTGTTGCCATAGAAACATTGTAAAGGGGAGGAGTTAGTAAGATAACCACGCCCATGTGGGGGCGCCAGAAATATTTCTGCACCCAGGCGCCTGTGACCCTAGGATCGGCCCTGCCGTCCAGGCCCTGCGCCGGACGGAAGGACAGGGAGTCTGAAAGTCGGACTGTCCGGCCTAAAACCAGGCCTCTGGCCACCCTAGAGGCAGGCTGCTGTGGAGGTCACAGTTTAGGGGACGGTCCACTATGGAAGTCAGTGTTAAGGGGCAGATTGCTTTAAAGGCCACTGTTAAGGGGATGGGGTGTTGTGGAAATCACGGTTAAGAAGATGGGCCACTGTGGAGGTCACTGTAAAAGAGGCAGGCTGCTGTGGAGGTCACTGTTAAGGGGGAGGGATGCTGTGGAGGTCACTGTGAAAGGGGCGGGCGCTGTGGAGGTCTCTGTTAAGGGGGCTGGGAACAGTGGAGGTCACAGTTAAAGGGACGGTCTGCTATGGAGGTCAATGTTAAGGGGCGGGGTGCTGTAGAGGTCCCTGTTAAGGAAGCGGGGTGTTGTGGGGGTCACATTTTAAGGAAAAGGAGCTCTGTGGAGGTCACTGTTAAGGGGGCGGGTTATTGTGGAAAACACTGTTAACGAGACGGGGTACTGTGAATGTCACTAATAAAGGGACAGCCACTGTGGAGGTCACTGTTAAAGGGAAGGGCGCTGTGGATGTTACTGTTAAGGGGGCAGGCCGCTGTGGAGGTCACTGTTAAAGGGGCGGGGTACTGTAGTTGTCACTGTTATAGTGTATACTGTGGATATCTTTTAACGACACACACAAACATTAAATTAAATAGATTAAATATACCCGTGTGAAGCCGGGTCCTTCTGCTATTTTTTAATAAAGACCAATTCAAAATATGATTTTTAGCTCAAACTGAGTAAAATGTACTAATAATAGAAAAAAAATTGCCCCAAAGGTGTACATAGCCCTTAAATGTATTTTATTGTTTTTTTTTTGTGATAGACCAACACAAAGTAGCAAGTATGTGTGAAGTGAAAACAAAATGATGCATGGTTTTACAAATTTTAATAAATAAAAATCTTTAAAGTGTGGCATGCATTTGTATTCAGTGCCCTCCCCCGAGTCAATACTTTGTAGGACCAACTTTCGCTGCAATTACAGCTGCAAGTCTTTTGAGATATGTCTCTCTGCGTGCGCCATGTTCTCTTCAGCAGCACAGTGGAGAAGGAGGCAGTCCCTCGCTCCCTCCCCACTGTGCCGCTGCTGCCGCTGCCACCAATGGGGTCTTAGTACTGAGGAGGAGGGGAGGGACTGTGGCCACTGCGCCACCAATGAATGTAATTAACACATTAATTCAAGTGTAGGCATTGGGTGCCGGCGGTGGTATCGCAGACCCTGCACCCGACCTCTCTATTAGGGTGAATAGGACAAGGGATCAAAAGTTCCCAGGTTCTAAACCCTTAGGAAGCTAATAGTTAGTAAGTAAAAAGTAAAAAAAAATAAAAGAAATCGCCCCCTTTCCAAATTTTACATATAAACAATAAGAAAATAAACATATTACATAACGCCACGCCCGAAAAAGTGAGAACTATTAAAATATTAAAAAATATCTCCTATGTGGTGAATGCCGTAACAGAAAAAAAATAAAAAACGTGCGATTCACCATTTTTTTTGTCACCCCCAAAAATAGGATAGGTCTGTTCTATTATAGGCTGGAAGCTCCATAAAATGCAGAATGCACGCGGCTCTTTTAGTGTTTTTTTTTTCTTTCCGCGTGGTATCGAATGGTATCAAGTATCACAATTCTTTTTTATGGTATCGAAATCTAATAAAACTTTCGTGACAACGCTACTGTGAACAGATTCTTAATAGGATTTAAGTCTAGACTGACTGTGCCATTCCAACACTTGAATATGCTTTGATCTAAACCACTCCATTGTAGCTCTGGCTGTATGTTAAGGGTCATTGTCCTGCTGGAAGGTGAACCTCCGCCCCAGTCTCAAGTCTACTGCAGCCCCTAACAGGTTTTCCTTTAGGACGGCCCTGTTTTTAGCTCTATCCATCTTCCCATCAACTCTGACCAGTTTTCCTGTCCCCGCTGAAGAAAAGCATCCCCACAGCATGATGCTGCCACCACCATGTTTCATGGTGGGATGGTGTGTTCAGGGGGATGTGCAGTGTTAGTTTTCTGCCACACATAGCATTTTGCATTTTGCCCAAAAAGTTCTACTTTGGTCTCTTCTGTCAAGAGCACTTTCTTCCACATATTTGCTGTGTCCCCTAGATGGCTTGTGGCAAACTGCAAGCAAGACTTCTTATGGCTTGCTTTCAAAAATGGCTTTCTTCTCGCCACTTTTCCATAAAGACCAGATTTGTGGAGTACATGACTAATAGTTATCCAGTGGACAGATTGGATCTCTGCAGCTCCTCCAGGGTGATCTCTTGGCTCCTTCTCTAATTAGTGCTCTCCTTGCCTGGGCTGTCAGTTTAGGTGGATGTCCATGTAACATAGTAACATAGTAACACAGTATATAAGGCCGAAAAAAGACATTTGTCCATCCAGTTCGGCCTGTTATTCTGCAAGTTGATCCAGAGGAAGTAAAAAAAAAAAACTGTGAGGTAGAAGCCAATTTTCCCCACTTAAGGGGAAAAAAAATCCTTCCCGACTCCAATCAGGCAATCAGAATAACTCCCTGGATCAACGACCCCTCTCTAGTAACTATAGCCTGTAATATTATTACACTCCAGAAATACATCCAGGCCCCTCTTGAACTCTTTTAGTTAACTTACCATCACCACCTCCTCAGGCAGAGAGTTCCATAGTCTCACTGCTCTTACCGAAAATAATCCTCTTCTATGTTTGTGTACAAACCTTCTTTCCTCGAGGCGCAGTCACAGTCCCGGGGATAAATAGGTGATGGGAGAGATCTCTGTACTGACCCCTGATATATTTATACATAGTAATTAAATATCCCCTCATTCGTCTTTTTTCTAAAGTGAATAACCCTAATTTTGATAATCTTTCAGGGTACTGCAGTTCCCTCATTACAGTTATTACTTTAGTTGCCCTCCTCTGGACCTTCTCCAGCTCTGCTATGTCTGCCTTGTTCACAGGAGCCCAGAACTGTACATAGTACTCCATGTGTGGTCTGACCAGTGATTTGTAAAGTGGTAGGATTATGTTCTCATCACGGGCATCTATGCCCCTTTTGATGCAACCCATTATCTTATTGGCCTTGGCAGCAGCTGCCTGACATTGGTTTTTGCAGCTTAGTTTGCTGTTCACTAAAATTCCTAGGTCCTTTTCCATGTCAGTGTTACCCAGTGTTTTACCATTTAGTATCTACAGGTGACTTGCATTATTCCTTCCCATGTGCATAACCTTACATTTGTCAGTGTTAAACCTCATCTGCCACTTATCTGCCCAAGCCTCCAATCTATCCGGATCCCTCTGTAGTAGTATACTGTCCTCTTCCGTGTCAATTACTTTACACAGTTTAGTGTCATCTGCAAAAATTGATGTTTTACTGTGCAAGCTTTCTACTAGATCATTAATAACTATATAAGATAATAGGGCCCAATACTGACCCCTGGGGTACTCCACTAGTGACAGTGACAGTGACCCAATCTGAGTGTGTACCGTTAATAACCACCCTCTGTTTTCTATTACTGAGCCAGTTACTTAACCACATACAGACATTTTCTCCCAGTCCAAGCATTCTTATTTTATATACTAACCTTTAATGCTACAGTGTCAAATGCTTTGGAGAAGTCCAGATATATGACATCCATTGATCCGCCACTGTCAAGTTTAGAACTTACCTCCTCATAGAAACTGATTAAATTAGTTTGACATGACCGATCCCTCATAAAGCCATGCTGATATGGCGTTATTTGCTTATTTTCATTGATGTACTTCAAGATAGCATCTCTTTGAAAACCTTCAAACAGTTTACTCACGACAGATGTTAAACTTACCGGCCTATAGTTTCCCAGCTCGGTTTTTGTATCCTTTTTGAATATTGGCACCATATTTGCTATGCGCCAATCTTGTGGAACACTCCCTGTCAGTATAGAGTCCTTAAATATCAGAAATAAGGGTCTGGCTATGACATTACTTAATTCTCTTAGGATACGGGGGTGTATGCCATCTGGTCCTGGCGATTTGTCTAACTGTTTTTTACAGCTTAGTTTGCTGTTCACTATAATTCCCCAAAAAATTTCCATGCCAGTGTTACCTAATGTTTTACCATTTAGTATGTACGCGTGACTTGTATTATTCCTACCTATGTGCATAACCTTACATTTGTCAGTGTTAAACCTCATCTGCCACTTCTCTGCCCAAGCCTCCAATCTATCCAGATCCCTCTGTAGTAGTATACTGTCCTCTTCCGTGTCAATTACTTTACACAGTTTAGTATCATCTGCAAAAAATGATATTTTAATGTGCAAGCCTTCTACAAGATCATTAATAAATATATTGAAGAGGATAGGGCCCAGTACTGACCCCTGAGGTACTCCACTAGTGAAAGTGGCCCAATCTGAGTGTGTACCGTTAATAACCACCCTCTGTTTTCTATCATTGAGCCAGTTACTTACCCACATACAGATATTTTCTCCCAGTCCGAGCATTCTCATTTTAAATACTAACCTTTTATGCGGTCGTGGCAAATGCTTTGGAGAAGTCCAGATATATGACATCCATTGATTCGCCGCTTTCAAGTCTAGAACTTACCTCCTCATAGAAACTGATTACATTTTTTTTAAATCAGATAGTTATTGACACATTTTCCATGTATACAAAAATAAACATAACATATCAACAGAGGATACATTAACGGATACAAACAATCCATTTAGACCTATAGAAAATTATCTAGACATTTTCATATATCCTGTACATTTTCTAAAAGTAAAAGAGCATGTTCCAGGACGCAACCCCTTCAGCTGTTTTTTATTATTAAAATTAAAGGGTTTCTACCACCAGAAATACTGTTATGTAGCTGACTGACATTAGCGATGCGCTAATGTCAGCACTACATAACAGTATGTTTCTAACGTTAATCCCTGCAGCCGTTTTTGTAAAAAATTCACTTTTATTATATGCTAATGAGCCTCTAGGTGCTATGTGGGCGTAAAATCAGTAAATATCTTTACGACCCTTCCTCCCAAAATAGCCATAGGCCATGCTATACCACAGTAGTCCTATATTCTACCCATTTGTCCTAAATTTTAGTAAACTTTGCCAAGCATTGCCTTTTAAGATATCCAATGTGTGAGAGAGAATCTAAATCGCACATCCTCATTACTATGCTTTTAATATAACAACTGTTTTAAATTTCAGCAAGATAAAAAATGGCTATACAGCACTATTATTATTAATTTGCTATGCACTATTAGGAGGCATTTAGTATACAGTTTGATCAAAGAGCATAGGCCCACTTACCACGACAAGGTCGCCTCCTTTCAAGTGGGGACCTACTCTAACTATGGCGCGGCGCAGTGCGGCGACCATCGCGCCCCCACACCGCTCCAGCAGGCAATGGGACCCAGTAGCCACACAGCACCCGCTGTGCAGAAAAGCCACCTAGGCCCTGGGTCCCATTACTCCACCAGCACGGCACAAAAGCAGCGACGGCCACCGCCCAGCACCGCATGTGAACTGGTGCAAAGAGCTCACCTGTTCACAGCCTCTCAGGAACAACAACTGAGAGGTGGTAGGAATTTTAAACCCTATGCAGACTTCTGCAGATTAAAAGCACCTGAGCCGAATGGGGAGGAGTGCTGATCCAGAGGGGGGGAAAAGCAAAGTCTATACAAAGTATCCAATGTGTGTGAGAGAATCTAAATCGCACATCCTCATTACTATGCTTTTGATATAACAACTGTTTTAAATTTCAGCAAGATAAAAAATGGCTATACAGCACTATTATCATTAATATTATCACCTAGGCCCTGGGTCCCATTACTTCCCTTTTAAGATATGCACCTTTTTCTAGGTGAAGGATCTCAGTCATTCTGTTCAAAAATTCTGTCCCAGTAGGGGGCTGGGGTCTAAGCCAGTATTTAGCTATTCATTTCCTGGCCTGGAAAAGCAGACGCTGCACTCCCAGGCGTGAATGTAGGTTTTCAATGTCCAACATTCCCAGCACACATGTCCTCGGACTGGGCGAGACCACAATTTGATGAAAGTCTTTAATAAAAGCTAGCACACCTGACCAGAAATTCTCAAGCTCTGTGCACTCCCAGAACATGTGTATCAAGGATGCAGGACTCACCCCACATCTAGGGCAGGAAGCATCATTCCTAACTCCAATCTTGAACAGAAATGCCGGAGTCCTATATGCCCGGTGGATAAGAAGTAATTGGGACATGCGCTGGCCCTCACATAATGATAACTGAGGTGTCAAGGCCAGTATTGACTTCCATTGATCTTCTGATATTGGGCCAGCCTCTCCTTCCCATTTTTGCTTGACCACTAAAGTATCTTGCTTCACAGATTTCACAAAGAAGTTCCTGTATATGGATGATATTAGACCACTGAAGGAGTCACTTGTGAGAATCTGTTAAAACAGTGGGACTGTTGCGCATGTAAGCGACATAGATTTTGCCTGAGCCTGGAATGCGTGCGGTATCTGTAAGAATTGATAAAAGGCTGTATGGGGAAGGGCAAATTCATTCCTGAGTTGTTTAAATGACTTGAACGCCCCATCTCTCTGCAACTGATACAGAAATGTCACACCTTTCCGTTCCCAAGGCGAGAAACCTTCCAAGCGAAATATTTCAGGTAGCTGAGGATTTTTCCACAGAGGAGTGACCTGAGTGAATCCCTGTATAGACAGCAAGTCACGACACTTATTAAGGGTGTCCCCCTATCTTGTCAGATAGGCCGCTTTGTTCCAATAGGGCTACCGGTGAGTCATTTTCTATAATGTCTGCTATCAACCAGGCAGATGCAATGTCCCCAGGAGTCCTTCCCCAACCCCTCAATTGCTGCAGCTGTGAGGATATATAATATAGCCATGGATTTGTAATAGATAGACCCCCTGCTTCTTTTCCTCTCTGTAATATATCCAACCTGATCCTGGCTAGTTTTTTACGCCAGATCAAGTCTATCTATCCTGAAAAAAATCTGTTGTGGAATCCATACTGGGGAATTGTGCAAGACATACATAAGCTTTAAGAATCATTTTAAGGAGATTGCTCCTACCTATTTCAGACATTGGCAGCTTACAACACGCATTGATTTTTTCAGACATTTTGTTCAGGGGCGGCTCTAGATTATTTTTCACATAATGCCCGATGTTTGTTGAGACCACAATTCCCAAGTACTTAAATTTGTGGGCGACCTGCAACTGGGTAGATAAAAGGGAGAAACCAATAGGGGTCGGATCCAATGGAAACAGAATGGACTTGTCCCAATTTATGCGAAGACCAGACCTGTCTTCAAAATCCTGTATAAGAGTCATGATAGGACCCAACGATTCCTTTACATTTTCCACATAAATGAGCATGTCGTCTGCGTAGAGAGACACTCTCTCCTCTCTGGCTCCCATAGGGAATCCCACAATTTTTTCCGAAGAACAGAGTAAACATGCAAGTGGTTTAACCGCAATGGCGAATAAAAGAGGGGATAACGGGCATCCCTGATGTGTACCTCTGCCCAACTCAAATACCTCTGATATACCAGCATTAGCTCTAATCCTAGCTTTGGGCCCTTGCTATAATAATTGAACCCAGGATATATAGGTGTTCCCAAAGCCCATGACACGCAGCACTTCCCAGAGATAATTCCATTCGACACTATCAAAGGCTTTGGCCGCTGTAACGGTCACGTACACACACACACACACACAGGGGGGAGGGAAGTGACCACTGCGCTCCACCCTTACCCCTGGCCCTGCCTACTTGCCTCGCGAGTCCTAATGACAGGGGACAACTGGACGGCAATCCCTAGCTTGGAATAAGTGCAGGGATGACAGACAGACAAACAACAGAACATGAACGGACCGAGTCAATACCAGGAAATCTACAAAGTACAAATGGAGCAAGCAGAGAATAGTCAGGAGAAGCCGGGGTCATAAATACCAGGAGAGTCGTGAAGTACCAAAGGAGTCAGCAGAGGATCGTCAGGAGTTCAGCAGGGGGTCAGTACGCCAGGAAAGACAAAATTGCAGGTGGAACCTAAATAACAGGCAATCTGTGGCCAGCAGATTGCCTGTTTAAATAGGGAGCTAGAGGGGTCATGTGACGTGGCCAGCGTCACATGACTTCACACAGACTACACAGCCGAACACTGAGTGATCAGCTCGGTGCTCAGCCCTAAAACCATTAGCATGAATGCATATAGATGCACGCATAGTATTATCAGGAGCGCGGGTGACGCTGGACGCACTCATGATGCGCGCGCGCTCTGGACGTGCCCGCCTCCTAGATGGCGCCGTGACAGTACCCCCCCTTTTACGCGGGGCCACCGGACCCAAGGACTCAGGTGACGGCTTCTCGGGATGATCCTCATGAAATTTCTTAACCAGTCTAGGGGCATGAACCTCCCTAGCTGGTACCCAAGACCTCTCCTCAGGTCCATAGCCCTTCCAGTGCACCAGATACTGCAAGGAATTACGCACTCTCCTGACATCCACAATTTTAGATACCACATACTCCACAGAATCCTTAACCAGAACAGGCAGAGGCGCGGCTTGTGACTGTACAATAGGTTCGATGTATTTCTTAAGTAGGGACTTGTGAAATACATCGTGAATGTGGAACGAGTTGGGCAATTCTAACCTAAATGATACAGGATTAATCACCTCTACGATTTTGTACGGCCCTACAAAGCGAGGAGCAAACTTTCTTGAAGCAACTTTGAGTGAAAGATTTTTAGAGGACAACCACACCTTATCACCCACCTGAAAGTTCACCCCCGTGGAACGTCTCCTATTGGCCTTGACTCTTTAAGTATCTTGAGCCTTTTCCAGGTTCGATTGAACCCGAGCCCATACTGTGCACAGTTCAGAGGAGAGCCTATCCGCCTCAGGGTCACTAGAGGATTCATGGTACAGTGGTTTCAGTAGGCCTGTTATTCTGTAACGGTCACGTACACACACACACAGGGGGGAGGGAAGTGACCACTGCGCTCCACCCTCACCCCTGGCCCTGCCTACTTGCCTCGCGAGTCCTAATGACAGGGGACAACTGGACGGCAATCCCTAGCTTGGAATAAGTGCAGGGATGACAGACAGACAAACAACAGAACGTGAACGGACCGAGTCAATACCAGGAAATCTACAAAGTACAAATGGAACAAGCAGAGAATAGTCAGGAGAAGCCGGGGTCATAAATACCAGGAGAGTCGTGAAGTACCAAAGGAGTCAGCAGAAGATCGTCAGGAGTTCAGCAGGGGGTCAGTATGCCAGGAAAGACAAAATCGCAGGTGGAACCTAAATAACAGGAAATCTGTGGCCAGCAGATTGCCTGTTTAAATAGGGAGCTAGAGGGGTCATGTGACGTGGCCAGCGTCACATGACTTCACACAGACTACACAGCCGAGCACCGAGTGATCAGCTCGGTGCTCAGCCCTAAAACTATTAGCATGAATGCAGATAGATGCACGCATAGTATTATCAGGAGCGCGGGTGACGCTGGACGCACTGATGATGCGCGCGCGCTCTGGACGTGTCCGCCTCCTAGACGGCGCCGTGACAGCCGCGTCCAGAGATAGTATGACCCGATCTCCAACCGATTCTGCTCGCCTCTGAATATTAGGAAATAGCCTTCTGAGGTTTATTGAGGTGGACTTATCAGGCATAAATCCTGCTTGATCATTCTGTATAATAGTCGAGATAACACCTTGTAGCCTATTTACTAAGACCTTTGCTAATATCTTAACATCAGAGGTTAATAGGGAAATCGGTCTGTACTAATCCGGGAGAGTCGGGTCTTTCCCAGGCTTCAATAGTACAACTACCACTACCTCCTTCATAGAAGTGGGTAGTTCTCCATTTTGAAAGGCATCATTAAATACAGATAGCAATTGTGGTAATAATAGATTGCTCTATTTTTTTTAAAACTCTGCTGGTAAACCATCCAACCCGGGAGCTTTTTCATTCGGGAAAGATTTAAGCGCCACTTCTAGTTCAGTTAATGTCAGAGGTTGGTCTAGGTAGGCCGCACCCTCCACTGAAAGCTGCGGGATATGGATCCCAGCAAGATAGTCAGTAATATTTTGGGAGTCTACTGTCGACTTAGTTTGATATAAAGTTTGATAGTACGTATGGAAAACTGTCAGGATATCCGAGTCTGTCGTGGCCATCAGATCAATCAGTTCTTTGGATGTACAGAATTTTGGATGGACCATCCTGTGCCCTGACAACCCTGGCCAATAGTCTGCCAGAGCTTTCCCCAGCCTCAAAGTATTTTTCTTTAAGAAAGAAACATCTATGATCCACAATGCGGAGTAGATGTACCTTTAAATCTGTCTGCGGCTCCACAAACGATGCCTCATATTCATGTGAGGGATGTTCGACAAATCTCCTTTCCGTTTCCATGACTAGGTCTTGAAGCTGATTTTGGGTTTCCCTAGATTTTGTTTTATGGCGACTAATCCGCTGAATGTATAGACCATGGATAAATGCTTTACATGACTCCCATACTACCCCCATAGGTGCCGACCCTATATTATTAGTAAAATATTCCCTGATTTCCTTCGTAATAACCCCCTCCCCATCCACCAGCTGCAGCCAAAAAGGGTTAAGTCTCCACGCACCAACTCCAAAAGATTTCCTTACACCCAACTAAAGAACTACATGTATAGGGAAATGGTCAGATAGACTTCTTGGCAAATAGGCAGCATCTGTCACTAGAGACAACATATCTGAGGATTCTATAACCAAATCGATCCTAGATAATGTATGGTGAGAACTAGAAAAGCATGAAAACTTGTGCGTGTTGACTATAATATACAGTAGGAGTCATTTGGGGGGATAGGATAGGATGCCCTCTGATTCTCTTTAGGTCCGCATTGCATTATTCTTAAGTATAGGTTGTTAATATTTGGACATATACACTCACCTAAAGAATTATTAGGAACACCATACTAATACGGTGTTGGACCCCCTTTTGCCTTCAGAACTGCCTTAATTCTACGGGGCATTGATTCAGCAAGGTGCTGATAGCATTCTTTAGAAATGTTGGCCCATATTGATAGGATAGCATCTTGCAGTTGATGGAGATTTGAGGGATGCACATCCAGGGCACGAAGCTCCCGTTCCACCACATCCCAAAGATGCTCTATTGGGTTGAGATCTGATGACCGTGGGGGCCATTTTAGTACAGTGAACTCATTGTCATGTTCAAGAAACCAATTTGAAATGATTCGAGCTTTGTGACATGGTGCATTATCCTGCTGGAAGTAGCCATCAGAGGATGGATACATGTTCTCATTCTGTTTACGCCAAATTCGGACTCTACCATTTGAATGTCTCAACAGAAATCGAGACTCATCAGACCAGGCAACATTTTTCCAGTCTTCAACAGTCCAATTTTGGTGAGCTCGTGCAAATTGTAGCCTCTTTTTCCTATTTGTAGTGGAGATGAGTGGTACCCGGTGGGGTCTTCTGCTGTTGTAGCCCATCCGCCTCAAGGTTGTGCGTGTTGTGGCTTCACAAATGCTTTGCTGCATACCTCGGTTGTAACGAGTGGTTATTTCAGTCAACGTTGCTCTTCTATCAGCTTGAATCAGTCGGCCCATTCTCCTCTGACCTCTAGCATCCACAAGGCATTTTTGCCCACAGGACTGCCGCATACTGGATGTTTTTCCCTTTTCACACCATTCTTTGTAAACCCTAGAAATGGTTGTGCGTGAAAATCCCAGTAACTGAGAAGATTGTGAAATACTCAGACCGGCCCGTCTGGCACCAACAACCATGCCACGCTCAAAATTGCTTAAATCACCTTTCTTTCCCATTCTGACATTCAGTTTGGAGTTCAGGAGATTGTCTTGACCAGGACCACACCCCTAAATGCATTGAAGCAACTGCCATGTGATTGGTTGACTAGATAATTGCATTAATGAGAAATAGAACAGGTGTTCCTAATAATTCTTTAGGTGAGTGTATATATATGTAATTTGGAATTGGTTTAATACACTAACACAGTTTTAGTATTATTTTAGATAAAATATTGAGGATGGATGAGGACGGAATCACATGGATGAATGGACCGTACGGGTCCCCAAACAGTGATGTCCCTCGTGTAAACTTGGGGGTGTTTGGTGCTGTCCTGTAAAGCGCCAATCCCCCCCCCCCCACCCCCTCCATCAGAGCTCACCTGGCTTTTACAGTGAGGAGGCTGTGATTGGCTGATCAGCACTGACTGGCCAATTGCAGCAATCTGGGCTGCAGGGGGAGGTACAACCTCTGCACTTGACTAAGATGGCTGGCTGTTGGACAGCCGCCTTCTTAGCCCAGTCACTGTGAGATTAAGCAGCAGCTGTTTGAGAAGGCAGCAAAGCTCACAGTAGCGCCGCGGCCTTCTCGCAGCCTTCCCTAGGCCATGGTCATCGGTCATGTGCTGAGCCCTATACAAGTGATAATGATGACCTATACAGAGGATGAGTCATTAGTAGGGATGAGCGAATCGACTTCGGATGAAACATCCGAAGTTGATTTGCATAAAAACTTCGTTAAAATACTGTACAGAGCGAGAGCTCCGTACAGTATTAGACTGTATTGGCTTCTATAAGCTGAAGTTATTACTTCGTGAAGTCTCGTGAGACTTTGAGTAATAACTTCAGAAATTCATTTCTACTGTTAAAAACCTTTTACCGAACTCGGTTTCAGTTCCAAGTGGTACCTTGGAACCGAAACAGAATTCGGTAAAAGGTTTTTAACAGTAGAAATTAATTTCTGAAGTTATTACCCGAAGTCTCGCGAAGTAATAACATTGGATCATCAGAGCCAATACAGTCTAATACTGTACGGAGCATTGGCTCCGTACAGTATTCTAACAAAGTTTTATGCGAATCGACTTTGGATGTTTCATCCGAAGTCGATTCGCTCATCCCTAGTCATGAGTAATAAAATCTCAGAAAACCCTTTTAATGCATTCTAGGGCTAGTTTGTGGGCGCACAGCAGGGAAATAGCTTTGAGTATGGCCATATCAATTAGTGATCAGAATCCTGTAGTACTGCACTTAATAGGCCTTGAGGGAAGTGACAGACTCCCTTAAAGTATTTCATCATAGGGTTTAATATCCTTATCTGAGAAACACCAGTAGCTTTTAAAACTGAATATAAAGGTATTTTCAAAAAAAAAGTTTGGTAATACTTCATCTAGTGTATGTCATTGTTACATAGCTCCCAACTTTGAAAGAATGTAGTGGGACAACTCCAGCATATTTTTTTTTTTACATTAGGCCACACCTTTAACCCTACCCAATCTCCATCCATCCATTTCCAATCCAGCCTAGCCCCTTGTGCCCCACAAACATAATGATGAGCCTGTGCACAGTAATGATCCCCATAGTGCCCCCCCCACACAATAACAATGACGCTTAGTGCGCCTCACAGTAAAAATTACCCCTAAGTCCCCATTAACAGCGTTGATGCCCCCAGAGTGTCCCCCTACATAGTATTACATCCCCCCCCCTACACAGTATAATGCCCCTAAGTGATTCTCTCATGCAAGATGATCCCGTAGTGCCCCCCCACAGCGTGTTTTCCCCCTTAAAAGGAACCTGTCATATTGACCATGGTGTCTGAGTGTCAGGCAGCATGTTATAGAGCAGGAGGAGCTGAGCAGAATGATATATAGTTTTATGGGAGAAGATTCAGTATAACTTGTATTTCATTCATTTATATTCCTGCTCATTCTAGATATTGACAAGGAGGCGGTCCTATCAGTGACTGACAGCTATCTGTGTATACACAGTCATAGAGGGAAGGCTGTCAATCACTGATAGGATCGCCTTCTGGACTTCAGAATGAGCAGGAAATTATATGAATGAAATACAAAATTTTACTGAATCTTTTCCTACAAAACTATATATCAATCTGCTCAGCTCCTCCTGCTCTATAACATGCAGCCCGCAGATTGTTTCGCATTTTCATTGTGACAGTTTCCCTTTAAAGGGCTGTTGCAGTGTCAGGAAATTGATGGCCTGTTCTCAGTACACGGGTCCAATTCCTGGCACCCCTCCCCCCAATCAGCGGTTTGAAGTGATCGCAGTGCTCACGCTGGCAGCTCAAGGGGAGTGTCCTTTCTGCTGTAGCTCTTTCCCGGTAACTGCCGTACCGCTGGTGGCAGTTGAATATTTAAACTAAGCGCGTGCAACCACCTCAGTGAAGTGGAGAAATAAAGAAAAGAACAAACAGCAGGTGGCGCTATACAGATACATTTTATCGAATAACTCAGTACTAAATTTTTTATTACATGCATTTACAAAAGTATTCAGATCCAGGTGCTGGTTTAAAAAATGTAGAATATTTTTCTTGGCACAACCCCTTTAATCGATTTTAAACATAAAAATTTGACTCACATTACATTTTAAAGTCTGTAAAATCACAAAATATACATGAGTAGCGTAGACTACATATCCTGCACTCGTCTGTATCCTGTTGCTCACTCGTCAGCTGTTGTCCGGGACACAAATTGTAGAATAATTGGTTTCTTCGGCTGCATGAAACCTTGAGTGCTGAACTCCATTGGGATCTGTTATACAGAATAATATATAGAGATGTCAGTACAATAAGGTACTTGATTTTATAGTATTCTGACTCTTTGCTGACATATAAATACAGATGATTTCTGATGGTCTCATAGACACTTATGTAATTAAATCCAGAAATGTATTGCCTGATTTTGATACTAGAAATACTGTATGTAGTACCAACAAGAAATCTACTTGAAATTTAAATCCAAACTCACACCAGTGTTTGAATAACATTTTTGCATTGTAATATCTGCAGCATTTATAGGCACTATCATCATGTCCAGTTATGCTCTGGTACTTCATGTGCCCCATACATGAGAACTAGCAGTCTTTTATAGGAGGCACATTTAAAAAAATAAAAAAAAGTTCCAGCTGAAAGGCCATTGTAATGGTACATTACTCATTACTACTGTGAGAGATGAGACTCCATCTTTGTGTCTACAGTGGCCATTTTACATTGTATGACCTTTTTTGAAGTTAATAGCATGTCAATTTCTTAAGATGCTGGAAGGAGTAACTTAGCCCCCACCTTTGCTATTCTCGAGTAATGGCAACTGGCTTGGTGCGACATATATATATTTCCTGTATTCTGAAATGTATGTGTCTGCAGTTAACTGACATTTACATCTTTCGTTTCATAAGCATTTCTTTACATATATATATATATATATATATATATATATATACAGTACAGACCAAAAGTTTGGACACACCTTCTCATTCAAAGAGTTTTCTTTATTTTCATGACTATGAAAATTGTAGATTCACACTGAAGGCATCAAAACTATGAATTAACACATGTGGAATTATATACACTGCTCAAAAAAATAAAGGGAACACTTAAACAACACAATGTAACTCCAAGTCAATCACACTTCTGTGAAATCAAACTGTCCACTTAGGAAGCAACACTGAGTGACAATCAATTTCACATGCTGTTGTGCAAATGGGATAGACAACAGGTCGAAATTATAGGCAATTAGCAAGACACCCCAATAAAGGAGTGGTTCTGCAGGTGGTGACCACAGATCACTTCTCAGTTCCTATGCTTCCTGGCTGATGTTTTGGTCACTTTTGAATGCTGGCGATGCTTTCACTCTAGTGGTAGCATGAGACGGAGTCTACAACCCACACAAGTGGCTCAGGTAGTGCAGCTTATCCAGGATGGCACATCAATGCGAGCTGTGGCAAGAAGGTTTGCTGTGTCTGTCAGCGTAGTGTCCAGAGCATGGAGGCGCTACCAGGAGACAGGCCAGTACATCAGGAGACGTGGAGGAGGCCGTATGAGGGCAACAACCCAGCAGCAGGACCGCTACCTCCGCCTTTGTGCAAGGAGGAACAGGAGGAGCACTGCCAGAGCCCTGCAAAATGACCTCCAGCAGGCCACAAATGTGCATGTGTCTGCTCAAACGGTCAGAAACAGACTCCATGAGGGTGATATGAGGGCCCGACGTCCACAGGTGGGGGTTGTGCTTACAGCCCAACACCGTGCAGGACGTTTGGCATTTGCCAGAGAACACCAAGATTGGCAAATTTGCCACTGGCGCCCTGTGCTCTTCACAGATGAAAGCAGGTTCACACTGAGCACATGTGACAGACGTGACAGAGTCTTGAGACGCCGTGGAGAACGTTCTGCTGCCTGCAACATCCTCCAGCATGACCGGTTTGGCATTTTGTCAGCAATGGTGTGGGGTGGCATTTCTTTGGAGGGCCGCACAGCCCTCCATGTGCTCGCCAGAGGTAGCCTGACTGCCATTAGGTACCGAGATGAGATCCTCAGACCCCTTGTGAGACCATATGCTGGTGCGGTTGGCCCTGGGTTCCTCCTAATGCAAGACAATGCTAGACCTCATGTGGCTGGAGTGTGTCAGCAGTTCCTGCAAGACGAAGGCATTGATGCTATGGACTGGCCCGCCCGTTCCCCAGACCTGAATCTAATTGAGCACATCTGGGACATCATGTCTCGCTCTATCCACCAACGTCACGTTGCACCACAGACTGTCCAGGAGTTGGCAGATGCTTTAGTCCAGGTCTGGGAAGAGATCCCTCAGGACACCGTCCGCCACCTCATCAGGAGCATGCACAGGCGTTGTAGGGAGGTCATACAGGCACGTGGAGGCCACACACACTACTGAGCCTCATTTTGACTTGTTTTAAGGACATTACATCAAAGTTGGATCAGCCTGTAGTGTGTTTTTCCACTTTAATTTTGAGGGTGACTCCAAATCCAGACCTCCATGGGTTGAAAAATTTGATTTCCATTTTTTTATTTTTGTGTGATTTTGTTGTCAGCACATTCAACTATGTAAAGAACAAAGTATTTCAGAAGAATATTTAATTAATTCAGATCTAGGATGTGTTATTTTTGTGTTCCCTTTATTTTTTTGAGCAGTGTACATAACAAACAAGTGTGAAACACTGAAAATATGTCATATTCTAGGTTTTTCAAAGTAGCCACCTTTTGCTTTGATTACTGCTTTGCACACTCTTGGCATTCTCTTGATGAGCTTCAAGAGGTAGTCCCCTGAAATGGTTTTCACTTCACAGGTGGGCCCTGTCAGGTTTAATAAGTGGGATTTCTTGCCTTATAAATGGGGTTGGGACCATCAGTTGCGTTGAGGAGAAGTCAGGTGGATACACAGCTGATAGTCCTACTGAATAGACTGTTAGCTGCTTTTTTCTTGCCATAAAACAAATTCTAAGTAAAGAAAAACGAGTGGCCATCATTACTTTAAGAAATGAAGGTCAGTCAGTCAGCCGAAAAATTGGGAAAACCTTGAAAGTAAGACCATGAAGGAGAGTGATGGGGTGCTGCGCCAGATGACCTGGCCTCCACAGTCACCGGACCTGAACCCAATCGAGATGGTTTGGGGTGAGCTGGACCGCAGAGTGAAGGCAAAAGGGCCAACAAGTGCTAAGCATCTCTGGGAACTCCTTCAAGACTGTTGGAAGACCATTTCAGGGGACTACCTCTTGAAGCTCATCAAGAGAATGCCACGAGTGTGCAAAGCAGTAATCAAAGCAAAAGGTGGCTACTTTGAAGAACCTAGAATATGACATATTTTCAGTTGTTTCACACTTGTTTGTTATGTATATAATTCCACATGTGTTAATTCATAGTTTTGATGCCTTCATAGTCATGAAAATAAAGAAAATTCTTTGAATGAGAAGGTGTGTCCAAACTTTTGGTCTGTACTGTATATGTCTAGATGTTTCATGATAAGTGTGTGTGTGTACAGGGCCGTTTCTTGGACCGGCCCGGGGCGCTGTCAGAAGGGGGGCGCCGGCAAGGCACAGCAGGAGATGAGCGTTGCGCTTCCATTGTGGAAGCGCTCACTCATCTCCAAAGTCATCTCATCTGTATCGCCGTCCTCAGGACGGCGATACAAATGTCTGTTATGCGGCAGGGCAGAGAGAGGTGTGTCCCCTCCCTGTTCCTCTGATAGGCTGCCAGCACTAGGCCGGCAGCCTATCAGAGGCCGGTGCAGGCGGCGCAATGACGTCATCGCGCCGCCTGAGCCAGCGAGGGACACAGGCCGGAAGAGGCCTGCATCGCATCCTGGAGGAGGTAAATATAAGTTTATTTTTTTTTTATATGTAAAAATTACAATACTGGCACATAAGGGGGGGCTGCTGGAGCCTGGCACAGACATAAGGGGGGCTGCTGGCACAGACATAAGGAAGGCTGCTGGCACAGACATATGGGGGGCTGCTGGCACAGACATATGGGGGGCTGCTGGCACAGACAAGGGGGGCTGCTGGCACAGACATAAGGGGGCTGCTGGCACAGACATAAGGGGGGCTACTGGCACATAAGGGGGGCTACTGGCACATAAGGGGGGCTGCTGGCACATAAGGGGGGGGGCTGCTGGCACAGACATAAGGGGGGCTGCTGGCACAGACATAAGGGGGGCTTCTGGCACATAAGGGAGGCTACTGGCACATAAGGGGGAGGCTACTGGCACTTGATAGAGGGGCTACTGGCACATGATAGGGGGGCTACTGGCACATGATAGGGGGGCTACTCGCACATGATAGGGGGGCTACTGGCACATGATAGGGGGGCACTCTGGCTACTAGCACATGATGGTGGGGGGGCTCTTATTACTGGCACATGATTGGGGCACATCTTACTGGCACATGGCTCAATTCAAGTCAATGGGTCCGCAAAAAAAACTGAACACATATGGAAATGCATCCGTTCCGTTTTTGCGGAACCATCTATTGAAAATGTTATGCCCAGCCCAATTTTTTTATGTAATTACTTTATACTGTATATGGCATATGGAAAAACGGAAAGGAAACGTAAACACAACGGAAACAAAAAACGTAACAACGGATCCGTAAAAAACGGACCGCAAAACACTGAAAAAGCCATACGGTCGTGTGCATGAGCCCTTACTCTGATGCTTTTCAGCATAATGTCTGGACAAAGGGTCACTGGCATACTTTCTTTTTATGTTGGAGATATGTACTCTCTGTTTTTAGTCAGTAGTGATTTTTCTATCCATATGACTCACCTTTTCCGTATCTGCCAACAACATTTCCCTGACATAGCCCTTGGACTCAAGTCTATCCTGGAGAATACCAGCTTCTTTTTCAAATTTTTCTTTACTAGTACAATCCCTACAAATACGTGTAAATTGACTCTTGGGGACATTTTAAGCCCAACGTGGCAGATAACAGCTTGACCTTGAATATGTGGCTTTGTGATATGTTTTTGTCAACAAGCAATTATTTTTCAGAAATTGTGAGATCGAGAAAATTAATGCTCGAGTTGTAGTTTACCAGGGGGTTTACTGTGGGGGCTCATGTTTACCGAAGATAAGTTGTTGTCCAATTTCAGGTGGTAGTAGCGCATAGCCTATTCAGTTATTTTTTTGTTTTTTTTTGCCATTTTAAAATACCTCCATTCGCCAATCCAGACTGAAAGTTAAATGTAGCATGCACATTTATTTCTAGCCCCTACACCAGGCATCCTCAAACTGCGGCCCTTCAGCTGTTGTAAAACTACAACTCCCACAATGCCCTGCTGTAGGTAGGCTGATACCTGTAGGCTGTTCTGGCATGCTAGGAGTTGTAGTTTTGCAACAGCTGGAGGGCCGCAGTTTGAGGATGCCTGCCCTACACGTTCCAGGATAGAGTAAGCCACTGAGATTCCCTTAAGGAGAATCTGTCACCAGCGACCTCCCTATCCAACTGTTTGCATAGACAAATAGCTGTGGTTCACCTGATTACAACACTGTTTTCTTTTATTGATCTGAGGCTCCAATCCCAAGTTATGGTACTTTTTCTAATATGCAAATGACCCATTTGGTGCATTGCTTTTGTTGCACCCAAGCTCCACTCATTTCTGTGGCCAACTCCTCCCTGGTCGATTAGATTGACAGGGCCAGGCAGTAGCAAAGCAGCGAGGGAGGGGCTGGCCACAGAAATGAGTGGCGTTTGGGTGCAACAAGAGCAGTGATGACGCCCTCATTGCATCAAATACCTAATTTGCATATTAAGAAAAAGTAGCCTCAGATCAACAAAAGAAAAACAGCATTTCAATCAGGTGAACCACAGCTATGTGTCTATGCAAACAGGTGGATATGGAGGTCTCTGGTGACCGATTCCCTTTAACAGTATGGCCCCGCCTCAGATGCCCTCTGGAATATGTGCCTCAAGGATGCCCTCTGGAATGTCTGCCTCAGAGATACTTGCTTACACTATTGATAAATAAGTAATAACTAGAATAGTTGATTGTGTATGGAGTTGCTTGCTCACCAATGTGTCTTTACATGGTCGACAAGTGAAGTTCTGGAGGATAGCAGTGATGGCTACTTTCATACTCAACATAGCAAATCTCATCCCTATGCAGTTCCTCGGTCCATCTCCAAAGGGCAGAAAGGTGTATGGTGTGTGGTTTGCTCTATTTTCTTTACTGAATCTGGAGAAAAGCAAATTAAAAAGAATAAGTAATGCCACAGCTTCATCCAGTAATATAAATCTTTTTAGGAAAGTATACAATACAATGTATACTCCTTCTCCTATTACTGCAGTTTAGAAAGATTTACTAGAAACATGAGTAAAGACGGTCTTAGTCTAGTTTCACACTGCCAAGATATCCCGCAGGCTTGTCCGGCAGAGAACAGCTTGCCAGAGCTCTCTGGATCTGGCACTGCTGGAGGGTACTGGAATGCCCGCCAGCCCCATTGACTTTAATGAGGTCTGGCTGAGATTCGGCCACTACCTGGCCGAAACAGCCTGCTGGATCTCTTGCCAGCAGTGTGAAACTTACCTTACTTTATTTAAAGAGGACCTTTCATTGTTCTGTACTAATGGAGATAAATACCTTTACTTGATGCTGCCACCCTGCCTGATTTTTTAAAATAGCGCTCGTACACCCCGCTGTGCCCCCCGGCACTTTTCGCGCTCAGTATGCTAATAGCATTGGCACAGGGAGGAGGAGACGCCAGGGTTTCTCAATGGGCGTCTCCTTCTCCCTGGCTGTGCCGCGATCCAATCACAGCGGAGAGTGTCACAGCCAGGGAGAGGGTGAGTTCTTTTTTCTCCCTGTCTGTGACGCTCTCCGCATCCATTTCACCCATGTGAAAAAAAACTACTGCCTCATCTTAAACAGGAATGACTGTAACCAAATATTTCCTATAATTTGACAAAGTTTTTTTGCTAGCACAAAGCATACAGTATATGGGGGTCATTTATCAAACTGGTGTAAAGTAGAACTGGCTTAGTTGCCCATAGAAACCAATCAGATTCCACCTTTCATTTTTGACCGCTCCTTTGGAAAATGAAAGGTGGAATATGATTGGTTTCTATGGGCAACTAAGCCAGTTCTACTTTACACCAGTTTGATAAATCTCCCCCATAGACTTTATGAGCTTTTTTATGGGCTTTGTCAGGTACCGTATATATTAGGATATTCTCTCTGAATAAGAATGCTTCTAGGGGAGAAAGGCTCTGTACATACAGCGTCCAATGGGGGATGTCATGTCACAATGTATGAAATCTGGCAGAAAGAGGCCCAGTGTACTTGAATGGAAGTCTCACTACAGAACGGTACTAAATACAGTTGTAAGCCTTGTGCATGAGCACTAAAAAGGTTGTGGAAACTTTTCTTGCAATTGGCATGTATTAGAGTTTTTAGTAGGCCTCATGAACGTGAACATAAGTATTTTGTGGTCCACAACTTTGGCATCCATGTTGCATGTGCATTTTTTGTGGACCCATTGACTTCAATGGGTCCTTGATCCGCATTTGCGGCCAAGTATAGGACATGTTCTATCTTTTTGCGGAAAGTATATGCGGATGTGGAAGGCACACTGATCATCCATGTGCTTTCCGCATCTATATGTCTGCAGTGGCCGAGTTAGGGGTGGCCCCAAAGCTACGCTGGGTCCCCCGGACACCGTCGAGGTGTCACCTCACCACGTGTTGCTGCTCTCCAGAAGTGATGGTAAGGCATGTGCACCCCAATGGGAAATAAGTCCAGAGAGTCAGGGTCTGCAGTAAACCAGTGTGCTTCTTTACTGGAGGAATTCAGGTGCAAACAATAGAGACGAGGCATAGGGCTGGCTTCTCCAGTCTCCTCCCTGAAATCAGAATTGTTTGATGCGGGCATGAGCTAGCTCTCTCTCAGAAGGCTGGTACCATGGCCAAAGGCTGGGGGTCCAAGGTCTGTACCTCAGTAGTCAGGGTGGCTCCTTGGTCACAGGGCTGGTGACCCATGGTCTGTGGCTCAGCGTCCCCATCTTCTGGTCCCTCATGCAGACTGGCATGAGTCTCCCCTCCAAGCACTACAGAACACTAGGGTCTCTGACTGCTCTCCTAAGTTTACTTTCACACTAGCGTTTTTGCTGGATCCGGCAGGGTCCAGCAAAAATGCTTCTGTTACTGATAATACAACCATCTGCATCCATTATGAACAGATCGAGTTGTATTATCTTTAACATTGCCAAGACAGATCAGTCATTAACTCCATTGAAAGTCAAAGGAGGACGTATCCGTTTTCTATTGTGGCAGAGAAAACAGATCTGTCCCCTTTGACTTGCATTGGGGGTAATGCTGGATCTGTCTTGCTCCGTATCCCAGGAAGGAAAGAAAAACACAACATGTTCGGTTTGCTCTCCGGTTGACAATGAATAGAGACAAAACTGAAGCGTTTTTTTCCAGTATTGAGCCCCTATGACGGAACTCAATACCGGAAAACTTAAACGCTAGTGTAAAAGTACCCTTATATACCATTTCTGCCTAGACAGGAACCTTCTAGTGGGAGGGGTGGAATGGAGAAGCTCAGCACAAACAGATACATTGTTTCTACCCCCGTCTCTCATAGACTTACATTAGATAGAAACCTGCTTTTCTTTAAACCCTATGGCAGCAGTGGAAAATTACCAGATTCTTATTCAAAGTCTCAAAAGTCTCTCAGTATTCATTAACCCTTTCCACAGAGCCTCGCAAATACAGTGCAAATGAACAGGATATATATCACAACATACATAAAATATGATGCAGTTACAGAGTATTAAACCGTGTATGCTAACCTTTTCAAGTGAAATAAAGTAAGAAGCTTATAACTTTGTATAGGTGAAACAGAGGCAAATGTCCACATGTCATGCCCTGCTCAGGCTATGTGCGGAGGTCTGCCAGATTAGCAGCACGTGTGTAGCCTTTTGTTTTTGTTTGGAGTTGAGCTATTTCCGCCTCCCTTCAGGTGCACTGGGTGGGGTCGTTGGTTTGAGTTTAAATTATGCCCACTCCCAGTGTCCTGTGCGGGTTATAGCTTTTGTATGGCTCAGAGGAAGGAAGGAAGGATTTGCTGTTCCTGCTCCTCCTCAGTAAAAGATAAGTTGGTGTTGCTTTCTTGTGGTTGTCTGTCTAGGCTGTTAGAGAGACGCCTGCCCCCTCCAGGTCCTGAGGGAGCAGGCTGCCTCTTTTCCCCTTTCACCATCTTAGGGATTTTAGGGTATCTTCAGCCTAGGCACGGGGACACGGTCATTCCCACCTTCAGGGTCTGAACGTGGGCATAGAAGTCTAGGGAGAGCTGGTAGGGATTTGTCAGGAGGTTACCTTCATCCCCAGCTTCTTGCCTAGACACTTGTTTGTTTATATTTTGTGCATATTGTATCCTGTCCGCCGTGACACCACAAATGTCCAGACTTCACAGTACCCCTCCTCCAGGGCACTACATGTCCATTCCACAAAATGATGATGCAGATGGCACACTGGCTGCATCTGTATTATGTGGATCCGCAGTTTGCAGACCGCAAAATTGACATGGTCGTGTGCATGAGCCTTTAGCCTGTTGTGTTACTAGTAAAGTAGTAATATTACCATTTACAGCCTAGTGACCACTGGCTGGATAATAAAAAACAGGAACCACTAGTCCAATGGACATATTAATGTTCAATGTCCAGTACAAAACTTTATACACGTGACCTAAATTGATAGTTCAAAAGTGGCTCAAGTTACCTCTCAGGGTGGAATTCTTCAGGTTTAGGCCAGAATTCAGGGTCATGGTGCAGCACGTATGCTGGAATCATGCAGACTGTCCCCTTTGGTATGGTGAGACCATTAATCTCAACAGTTCGCTTTGAAACCCTCTCTAATCTTCCAGCTGGAGGGTACATACGGAGAGTCTCCTGGATAACCATATCCAGGTATTCCATCTGCATCAATATGTCATATGTAGGGCTGGCCTGAAGATTGATAAAATTAATGATATATGATTTATCTAAAATGTAGAACTATGTATGCTTGTAGTTTTTATATTGTATGCTGCATTTTGATAAGCATCTTGATAAAGAAATGAAAACCTATCAATAAATAACACAAGACATAATGCCCCCATATGTCACATAGCATCACATTCACATATAAACAAATCACTGACACTGTCCCTGATGTACAGTAGGTTAGGTCATAATACAATAAACTTTGAAAAATGTGAATATATGTAGTGTACTTTCATATTAAGAGTCCATTCACACATCCGTGTGTGTTTTGCGGATCCGCGGATCTGCAAAACACGGACACCGGCAATGTGCTTTCCACATTTTGCGGACCGCACATTGCCGGCACTAATAGAATATGCCTATTTTTGTCCGCAATTGCGGACAAGAAGAGGGCATCTTCTATTTTTTTCAGGAACAGAAATGCGGACTCGGAAGTGCGGGTCCGCATTTCCGGATCGGGGCCGCACATGGTGCGGCCCCATAGAAATGAATGGGTCCGCAATTCCGTTCCGCAGAATTGCGGATGTGTGAATGGAGCCTAATAATATGTTTATAAACTTGAATATCACTTTAAAGGGCTTCTGTCACCCCCCTACAGTCATTTTTCATTTTTTGGCTATTTAAAATCCTTATACTGCGATTTATCAATATATAGTGCTCTTACTCTTTTTCGTTCAGTAGTTTCTTCAAAAAACAGACTTTTATAATATGTACATTACCCCTCTACCAGCAAGTAGGGCGGTTACTTGCTGGTAGCAGCCGCATCCTCCATTCATAAAGACGCCCCCTCCTCATGTTGATTGACAGGGCCAGCGAGCGCTCTCGTCCTCTGGCTGGGCCTGTCTGCGTTTGAAATCTCGCGCCTTCGCCGTACCGGTCTTCAGTCGGCGCAGGCGCACTGATAGGAGGACCCTTGCTCGGCCGCTCCTTCCTCAGTGCGCCTGCACCGGGTGTAGATGTGACTTCTCGGCGCAGGCGCATTGAGGAAGGAGCGGCCAAGCGAGCGTCCTCCTATCAGTGTGCCTGCGCTGACTGAAGACCGGTACGGCGCAGGCACAAAATTTTAAACGCAGACAGGGCCAGCCAGAGGACGAGCACGTTCGCTGGCCCTGTCAATCAACATGAGGAGGGGGCGTCTTTATGAAAGGAGGATGCGGCTGCTACCAGCAAGTAGCCGCCCTACTTGCTGGTAGAGGGGTAATTTACATATTATAAAAGTCTGTTTTTTGAAGAAACTACTGAACGAAAAAGAGTAAGTATAAGGATTTTAAGTAGCCAAAAAATGACTGTAGGGGGGTGACAGAAGCCCTTTAATTAGAAAAATGAAAATATATGTAGTGTACGTTCATGTTAACGCTATGTTTCTAAACTTGAATCTCACTTTAAATGCGGGTCAAAACAACATCCTTAATAAACTCAACTGAACAACTTGATGAAGTATGAGAATATACATTTATAGTTACCTTGGTTTGTATTACATTAAGTTTTCATCAGCTGTTTGTAGTCGTAAAAATTATCACATGTACACTATCATTCTCACCTTATCAGGTAGATATGTGTCAACCTCCTCCTGAAGTTTCCTCTGAACATCAGGGTGGGTGGCCAGATTATAAAACAGATATGTTAATGTCAAACTTGTGGTCTCAAATCCAGCCACTATAAAAATAACGGACTGGGCCATAATCTCTGTATCTGTTAGAGCTGGAAAGAAAAGCACAGAGGATTTTTTAAGTCATAATTAACTTTTTCCACAATGTCCTCTATTGGCGTAAATGTAAAATACACATAGTGGACATAGTGGATTATAAATAGAAGAATATAGTATTCATCAAGTACCAGAGTGTTTAATATAATAGTTAAAAAACAAGGGGGGTCATTTGTTAAACAGAAATAGGCCAAAATTAGGCGTATTTCTGGCACAGATTGCAGCGCAAAGATCCTTTGCGAGCGCAATCTGCGACTTTTCCCTGCTCATGTCAGGTCTAAAAAAGTGGTCAGGAAAGGGCTGGCAAGCCCTTCTCATTTCGCATTTTCTACGCCTGGTTTAGGTGTTGAAAATCGACTAAATGTAAGACAGCAAGGAAGCTGGCTTACATTTAGAATGGCGGTGGATCCACCAAAGTTATGTAGAGACCTGCACCTCTACATAACTTTGACGGATCAACCGCTATTGCAGGGCTTTATTAAGACCAGCATCTAAAATGCCGGTCTTAATAAATGTGATCTCAAAAACATGAAATGACTGTCGGCGCACAATGCACTGGAAAAAGAAGCTCTCTGGGTGTAAACGGCTAATAAAGGGTCACTGAGTTTTCAAAAAACTTTTGATATGTCATAAAGACATAACAAAAGTTTTGATCAGTGCAGTTCTGAATGCTGAGATCGCCAAGATCATTTGAATGAGAAGAGAGAAGCGCTCGTATATCGCACTCTCTGCAGGAGACAAATTAAATAGAATTCTATGGGCCCATCTCGATTCTGTCCTCTGCAGCAAGGAGAGAAAGTACGATATGTCAGTGATTCTCTCATCTCATTCTAAGGATCAGTAGGTGTCTCAGCAGTCAGCCCCCCACTGATCAAAACTTTTGTTATGTCTGTATATATTAGAGACTGGCAAGGAACTGGGAAGAGTCAGAACAGGATTGGCAAAGGACCAGTTAGGCTACTTTCACACTAGCGTTCGGGTGTCCACTTGTGAGCTCCGTTTGAAGGGGCTCACAAGCGGCCCCGAACGCATCCGTACTGCCCCAATGCATTCTGAGTGGACGCGGATCCGCTCAGAATGCATCAGTCTGACAGCGTTCAGCTTCCACTCCGCTCAGCAGGCGGACACCTGAACGCTGCAAGCAGCGTTCGGGTGTCCGCCTGGCCGTGCGGAGGCAAGCGGATCCGTCCAGACTTACAATGTAAGTCAATGGGGACGGATCCGTTTGAATTTGACACTATATGGCTCAATTTTCAAACGGATCCGTCCCCCATTGACTTTCAATGTAAAGTCTGGACGGATCCGTTCAGGCTACTTTCGCACTTTTTTCTACAATATAATGCAGAATGATCCGTTCTGAACGGATCCCAAGTCTGCATTATATGAGCGGATCCGTCTGGGCAGACCCCAGACGGATCCGCTCTGAACGCTAGTGTGAAAGTAGCCTAAGTTGAGTATGATTTTATCATATTACTTTTTCATTGTTTTGGGCCTTTTTTAAAAACAAAAATCAGCCAGATAAACCATACCAGTGCTGAATGGAAAGCTGTGCATCCGATAAGATAAAATTAATGGGGGGCAAATAAAATCATAGTCTCTCATTGTAGAAAGGTCGTTCAAAAAGTTCATATTCTGACCCACTTCTGGCTAATGAGATCTGACTTGTTGGGGAAATATATTTTGTCTTAATAAACTTGTTAATCCACATTTCAGGCAAACTTTTAGATTTCTTAAAATTTTAACGAAGTGACATGATTCCTTAAAAATAAAGGGATGTTCCTGCAAGAGATTCATGATGATATGGTGCAGACATAGGATGATAGTGCCACTATATAATCAACTGTAATGTGTAGGAGAATGAGGTTTATCAGCCATGTTGTCTCAAGTCAGACATCCTACATTTCTATCTCAAAGAGTTTAGCAAAGAAATAACTTGTTAATTAGCTTATAGATTCTGATGTGCTGTATTCTTGATGCAAAGTAGAATTTGAGCTGCGGGCAGAGTCCAACATAATGAAATGACACAGCCATTTTTTGAATTTCATTCACAATGACCTAAAAAGTTTAATTTGTGTATAATTTCATACACCTTTTTTATAAAAATATACAATATATTTCCAAGATAAGGATTGAGTTATAATAAGTGTTTATAATGTGAGACAGCAGAGATAAGGAATCCTGTCTGCCCCCCCAAGATGACATAAAATACAAAAAATCCACAGGCAGCTAGTAGAGTATCTCAGCTCCATACAGAAAAAATGATGTGATATAGTTAATAAAGACTAATTGAAAAAATGATTTTTAGCTCAAAATAAGTACAATGCAATAATTAAAAAAAAAATGCCACCAAAGGTGCACTTAGCCTGAGATATTAAATCAAATAGTATTCTATGTACCTTTTTGATCCTTGTTCAAGCCACTGGCATCTTCCACTCTGGAATCCAACATAAGCTGCAGGAAATCCACACGACCCTGTTACAAATGAAGAATGAAGATGATTTCTTCAGAGTCTTATGCAGTATTCAATTCAGATATGTTATTCCCTGTGGCTCTGGAAACATGTTTTCTTGGGGAAAAATCAACTACCAGAGATAACAGTTGTAAACACAGGGAGCGCCAAAAAAAATCTATCTGTAAATTGGTAGCCCCTTTTGGACAACCCCTTTCTTTTAACATTTTCTGCAATGAGACTTTGGGTTTTTGTAGTGGCTCTCTATCTAGAGCATAAGGATTGTAGAGACAACCCCTGCCATTACTATGGGGTTCCTGAAAGAAAGGGCCCAAATGATCCACTTTTCTAAGATTGCCAACAGTTCTCCCCTCTACATGCATGTTATATACAAGGGTGCGAGGAATCAAACCAAGAGTCCTAAAAAGGTGCAAACAAGCAGCAGGACCTCCTGTCCTGGGTGTTCAGGGTTAAAGGGGTATAAAACAACACCAGAAGGGCAGGTCTCATTTATACCTTTGCAATAGGGAACACATTTCTCTATGAATGTTCCTTCTCTCTGCTCTGGATAATAAAGTGAGCACTGATTATATATACATTTTTGATGGAAGCCATGACACTGTCCCGGAAACAGCATATGTTCTGACAGCAAGAAGTAAGCAATATTTGCGTAACTTATCATATTTCCGCATATAATAGAAATGAGGGTGTCCTTACTTTGTGGTCTTCTGTCTGTCTCTTCGCTTTAAAACTAGTAACAGCATTGATATAGAAATTCACAAAGTCTTTTGGAAGGAAGTTCACATTTAGCACCTCAAGAATAGGGCGGAGGAATGGGAAAATCACTGAAAGTTAAAGAAAATGCTTTCAAATAATGGGTGAGCAAGTATTATCTATATATAATGTAAATCGCATACATAATGTAGCTAAACAATAGAAGGCAGAGGGGATTGCAATGAAAAGTATGTATGAGATTTTGATCTTATATTCATTTTAAGTGGATTCACAAACCTAGATGCAGACACCCGCTGACAAAGCAAATTATAACAGAAATTGCTGCACTTTACATGAAAGGAGTATTTTAGTGCAGAGTAGAATCCAAACCTTAAGGTTTATGGTATATCACAGTTAATATCCATAATCCATATTCCATATCTATTTCCATACTTAAAGGGGTTGTGCAGTGCTAGTACATTGATGACTTATCCTCAAGATAGGTCATCAATATCAGATCAGCAGGGGTCTGATTGCTGGCACCCCTGCCGATCAGCTGGTTATAGTGGCCATGCTGCTAATGCGAGCGATGCATGCTCTTCACTGTTTAACTGCACAGCGTCTAGATCATAGTGGGAGTGCAGTGTAATTAAAACTGCTCGTCCCATTCAAGTGAACAGGATGAGCAGTTGTACTTACACTCCATCGCCGGTACAATCTATACGCCATGCAGTTAAACAGTAAAGAGGATGCAACACTTGCAAGTGTCATCAACCATCTGATCGGCGGGATGACAGGAGTCGGAGCCCAGCCAATCTGATATTGATGATCTATCCTGAGGATAGGTCATCAATATACTAGCATTGCACAACCCCTTTAAGTATGGAAAATAAATATGGAGGACCAGAGGATAGGTCATCAATATACCACATAGCGGTCCGCAGGGTTATCCCACAATGTGTTTAAAGCCCTGTACCTTCCAAATTTACTGCCATATACCCAAATATACCTACTATATGATTTTATTCTGTATTTTCTTACCCCAGTTTTCTTATTTCTTTGACCTGCTCACTGAGAAGGCCGCACATGCTTAGTTTTATTCTTCAACAGCGTTCCGGCGGCAGCACGGCGGCAGCACGGCAGCGCACGGCGAGAGGCAGCCAGACTAAAAGTACGACATGCAGTACTTTTAATCCAGCTGCCTCTCGCCATGCGCTGCCATGCTGCCGCCGGAACTCTGCCCCCGCCCCCATTATAGTCAATGGGGACACGTGAACTAGCGGCAGGACGGATCCAACAGGCTGTTCACCCGCCGGAACAGCCTGCCGGACTCCCATGCCGCTAGTGTGAATCTAGCCTTAGCTGCAGCAGAAAATACACTCCTTTTAAGCTGCCAGCTTAATTAAAATCTAGAAGAGCAATAAATGGGGAGATCTCTGGATCCAGGTACTGGGCTGGTTTTAGCTTTGTTAGAAAGAGATTGTCATGTACTATATGATGTCTGATTTTCATTTTTCACATTATTCATTGGATAACCGGTTTAAATCTTCAAGCTGGCAGATCAGGGGCGTGTTCGGTCTCAAGAGAAGCATCCTTTTGCTGCAACTGGTGGCAGTAGAAGGATGGAACTGAGCATGTGCAACCACTTCACGGAAGTGGACAGAGAGATTAGAAAAAGAGCAAACAGCAGGTGGTGCTATACAGATGGAGTTCATTTAATAACTCAGTAGATAGAATACATTACATGCAATTACAAAAGTATTCAGGTCCAGGTGCTGGTTTAAAAAATGTACAATATTTTTCATGGCACACCCCCTATAAACTGTCTGAATTCAAGACAGGATTACTAAATCTGCCCCAATATGTATTGCCTTGCACTTTGTTCCAAAACTGTACATAAAAATTTGAAAAAAACTTACCAACAAATATAAGAGCTGGACTAAATAATCCGACTTTTAGCAGTTTCTTGGTTTGGGTAACAAAAGGATCACTAGGGTTGTTCAGCGAGTCAATGTTCACACTAAACGAGCTACTGGTTACAACATCCATACTGTATGCGCCTAACACACTGAAACACCACACATAGGAAGCCATTAATTTACTTATTTTTCAGTTCATTAAATAGGTTATATAAGGGAATAAAATAAGTTTTCTGGGAAGAATTTTTATAAAATAAATGGGCCAGAACTGGTTAAAATGAACAAAGAAGCATTACTCCCCTCCACAGACCCCCCAGACTTGAACTGGTTAATCAAGACATCCATACAAAATTGGAAAATTCCAAAATAATAAATATGTGTGCATCAAGTGGAAATAAAAAATTCCTAAAATTCTGTTTTTAGAGTACTACATTTCTACTCACTCTTTCATGGCACATGGCTCATCCTTGTCCACATAAACCTGGATATTCCGCACTAGTGTTTTTGAATAGTCGCTCATGATCTGAAACATCTAAAAAGAGATCAGTTATAGATTTAAAACCTATTCACCTTATTTATAGCCCAACAAAAAATCCTAATATGCCTCTATAATAAAGGGGTTATCCCACAAAACGTATTAGTATGCAATGAATAGAGTGCTTGTAATGAAGTATTATTGCAATATACATGCAATAAAAATATTGTTAGGATTTTCATGTACATCTTTCTCTCTGGTAGCGCCCCCTGCTGTTTCTCCAATGGCTGAAATTCTGGTCCAATCTCTCCTGTACCCATTGATGGACTAGGTTGCTCAGTAGCTTCCCTGCTCTCTTTCTCCTCTCAGTGTTGGTATAGTGATCTCATAGAGTAGCAGGTGAAACGGTCTAGGCACAATTCATTCCTTCATCCCTACTTCTAGATTAATAGAAGTATGTAGCCATATCTCTCTAAACAGTGCAGAGGGCAATTTTACATACCACGTTTATCTCTGGCAGTGGTATAGTGTGTGTATGTGGGGGCTGGAGGGACGGTTGCTCCAGGCACCAACCTACAAGAGAACGTCCCACAGCCTGGCACAGACAATGTCATTCACTGTGTTCAGGCCTAGTAGGCCGGTCTGTCAGGGAGCCACCCTACAAGATTAAACATTAACTGCACTGATAATGCAATCCGTGAATGGAGATTGTGGGATGCACACATTGCAATGTCTGCAGCAGTGTGCATGGCATTTACCTCGTTGCATGCCACACACTGCACATAGACTGGCTCAGGCCTGTAGCCAATGAGAGGGTTGGGCCTGGCACTGATAATGGCCCTGCTTTGAGGTCTTAATTTATATTTTTTTTTTTTTCAGGAAGAATTTTAGTGAGTGGAATGGGGGAGCAAAAAAGGGATTGGAAATATCTTCATAATGGAGGATTATTTCTGTGGGGGCTTATGTGTTTTCTGTCCAGCAGGCCCATGGGAATTTTACTGGTACCACTCAGAGCATTACTAGCAAAATTCACGTGAACCTGCTGTGCAGACTCAATTTAGGCCCCCTAAAAGTAATAATCCTCCTTAATAACCTCATAATGACCAAGCAGCATACATCCGTGGTGCTTGGTGCTGGGCTTTAATCCAGAGTGCCCCACATGTTAGGCACAGGGTTATAGCTCCTGCAGTTTAGCAGGAGCAGGTCAGACAGCCAGGTACCCTGGAGAGAAGATGGAAGTGATTTATTACCACTTCTTCCTTCTCCTTTGCTCGGTGCATAGCGGCCAATGAGCGTTATGCAGTGAATAGTGGAAGCGGCTATGCCACTTCCTCTAGTGGACCGGGTGATCACTGGATATCTCAGGGCAGAGCAGAACTGCTGGGTTTAGTAGATCCTGATCACCTCTGCCTGTGTAAAATGGGACGTGTCCATAGGTTAGGGGTCACAGGGGGTTTTCCCCGGGCGCTGGCAGGCCATGATATGCCATTAATCACTGGGGCTATACATGAGGGACTATTTTTTATACAGGGTAGGAAGGGACTAACAAGAGTTGCTTGCAATGCATCCTGGGAGATGTAGGTGCTTGTTTGTCTCAAGTGAAAAACTACTGCAGCCCACAAAAACGAAATACAGAAGTCCTCCAGATAATGTGTGTAAAAAGAGAAAAACAGGTGAAAATTACACAGACGTTCAAAGTTTTTTTTAAAACTTGTGGCATAATCCCTTCAAATTGGAGGCATACTATACAAGGGTACAATAACTCTCGATAAAAGTGTAACTTGGAGGTTGTATAAAGCTGTAATACTGCCTTGTGCATGAGACCTTAAAGAAAAGGATCTAACAACCAATCAACTTTTTCAGATTAGCTTCTGCACTGAAACTACGCAGTTAAATCCATTGTGTAGTGGATGAAGCTAGTTACCTCTTTGAGTTTTCCACTGGTGAATGTAGGTGAGAGAACTGTGCGAATCCTCTTCCATTGCTCATCCTCAGCAATTGTTAATGCGGAGTCCAGGGGACCATTAAGACCAAAATTCTGCAATAAATAAACATAGTAGCATATTAGGCCTTGTTCACACAGTGTATATTTTTTGTTTTATTTGAAAAGCCATAACCATATGTGGATCTCTCCTTTAAATGTTTTCAAAATTTCCCACAGAATATTTTTTAAAAAATAAAGAAAAGTCCTATATACCTGAAAAAATAAGCATTACAATTTGGGTTTCTAAATGCACACCAAAACTGATTGCATTGTTCAATGTATTTATTTTTATTATTATACTCACTTATATAGTGCTGGCATATTCCACAGCGCTTTATAGACAAACATATTTAGACTATATATATATATATATAATATGTAAAGAACCTTAAAATACACTTAAAGGGCGCATTTAGTAAGACCAGCGTTTTGGAAGCCGGTCTTAATAAAGCCCCATAACTGGCGGTGGATCCGCTGAAGTTATGAAGAGGCACAGGCCTCTTGTCACGAACCAGCGGGTGTGAACCCACTGTGCCACTGACTGGCTATTCTCTGGAGGGACGTGTCTAAGCAACTACCTGGTTTTCACTAGAGCCTCAGATTGTGAGGATAGACTTGAGCCGTTAGGGTAGTTGCCAGGGGCTACTCCAGAGCAATCCCCGAGGCAGTGGCAGCTGGCCAGGCGGACCAGAAGGTACCTGAGTAGGTACTGGAAGTACGAGCGTAGTCAGGCGGGCAAAGACATTACCAGGAACAACGGTGCAGGACCGAATAAAAAGGCAGAGACGTGGTCAAACCAGCAATAGGTCAGGGCACAGGTACAGGTCAGGCAATCCGGGTCGGCAACAGGACAGACAAAGCAAGCAGGCAGGGATCAGACGATAAGCAGATTCCATATTTGCATAAATACATGCAGGAGATCCAGAGTTGGTCAGCGAGGTCACCTGACCTAACCCACACAGCCCAGGGAGTAATGCACTCCGCCCAAGAGCAGTGTAACACAAAACCAGCCGAACTTATGCTGTGTCCAGGACTGAGTGGAAGCTGTGGAGCTGAATCTTCAAAGCAATAACACCTACAGAAACAGAGCCCAGGACCGCAGCGGTGAAATGGGAAGCACCAGCCACAGGTCACCGCTGAGCGCGGCGATAAGTGGGGGAACAGCGGCGTACAGCAGCCGCTGTTACACCTCTCCATAACTTCGGCGCATCCAGTTCTAAATGTAAGACAACTTCCACTCTGTCTTACATTTAGACCATTTTCTATGCCTTAAACAGGCACAGAAAATGATGAATGAGACTGGCCTGTTGGCGTGACCTGGCGTGAGTGGGGAAAAGTGGCAGATGGCGATGCAATGGTTAATTTCATTTAGGCATATTTCAGATTAGTAAATGACCCCCTAAATCGTTACTCATAGGGATATGTAAAGGGATATTCTGGTTACATAGTTTTAAATAAAAATAGGGTCAGTAAGGGCTAAAATAACAAACAGTGAGTACTCACCTGACCAATCCTTTGCTGCTTGTTTCTAGTCACTGCTCCAGTCCCAGTTCCTCTCCACTTCCTGTACTCAGGTTCAGCACATTGTGAAATGCCTGGCTTGAAATGCCAACTCAGCCAATTACTGGCTGAGGCGGTTCGCCGCTGTGGCCAGCAATTGGCTGGGTAGGCGGGCATTCCAAGCTATTTTGGGCATGTCAAGCCCAAGAACAGGAAGTGGAAAGGAAAGAAGACTAAACCAGAAGCTGAACAGCAGCAGTAGATGATCAGTAAGGTGAATATTCACTGTTTTCTATTTTACCCATATCCAACCCAATATGCCATCGGAACACCTCTTTAAGATTCACAAGAAAATGCAAAAAAAGGGGTAGTGACGTTTTAAAAACTAACTTTTAATAGGATAGTTATAAATCCCAACTGGGAAATAGACCCCTACCTGACAAACAAAACACAGACACAGAAGAACAGGGGACCTGGTGTGACAGGTCACCCGATGGTCAAATTGACGTACACGTCCCAGGGTAGAACGGGACGCGAGCTGTATGACCAGTAAGCGTAAACAAAATAACAATAATAATGAAGACCGTGGCATGTGCCGTGGTCTATAAACATGCCAGAGAGGCGAAAATAAGGGTAGGTCTTACCGGTGATGGGCAAGAGGACCGGCCAGTCCAATGCCCTAAGCGAGGTGTTCTCACGTATGGATACGTCCCCCAGTGGTGGTCACTTTGTGCAGGAGGGCCACAGGGAAGAAACTGTCCCTGGTGTTGCCCTACTTGGCCTAAAACTGCCCTAAAGTGCCTACTAATATGGGGTCTGATCCCCGCAAGGGGTGGGCCCGTCCGGAACCTAGCCCTAAAAGCAATGACCCTAAAATAGCCCTGTGAGGACAGGGGAGAGGGCCCTGTGGGGCTCCAATGGCCTGGGTCAGCCAATGAAAAAGAGGGAGGGGGATTAAACGCTAGTGTGGATGGATGTACAATATCCCATACACTAGTATAGATGGATACTCTAGGGACATAGAGTATCCATCTATACTAGTGTATGGGATATTGTACATCCATCCACACTAGCGTTTAATCCCCCTCCCTCTTTTTCATTGGCTGACCCAGGCCATTGGAGCCCCACAGGGCCCTCTCCCCTGTCCTCACAGGGCTATTTTAGGGTCATTGTTTTTAGGGCTAGGTTCCGGACGGGGCCACCCCTTGCGGGGATCGGAACCCGTATTAGTAGGCACTTTAGGGCAGTTTTAGGCCAAGTAGGGCAACACCAGGGACAGTTTCTTCCCTGTGGCCCTCCTGCACAAAGTGACCACCACTGGGGGACGTATCCATACGTGAGAACACCTCCCTTAGGGCATTGGACTGGCCGGTCCTCTTGCCCATCACCGGTAAGACCTACCCTTATTTTCGCCTCTCTGGCATGTTTATAGACCACGGCACATGCCACGGTCTTCATTATTATTGTTATTTTGTTTACGCTTACTGGTCATACAGCTCGCGTCCCGTTCTACCCTGGGACGTGTTCGTCAATTTGACCATCGGGTGACCTGTCACAACAGGTCCCCTGTTCTTCTGTGTCTGTGTTTTGTTTGTCAGGTAGGGGTCCATTTCCCAGTTGGGATTTATAACTATCCTATTAAAAGTTAGTTTTTAAAACGTCACTACCCCTTTTTTTGCATTTTCTTGTCTATTTACGAGTAGTTTAGTTGGGGGGCGCCTCTGCACTACCCCCAAAGGACCACACTTTATTATTTTTTTAAGATTCACAAGACAATGTAAGAAAGACTCACTTTGGCTTTTTAATGTGATTTAAGCTTACCCTCCTGTAAACAGGGCACACATGCACATGAATATACATTACACACATATATACATACTAGGCGCAAACATATACATACACTCATATTCATACACATTACTCACATACGCCAGAAACCGCTGAGAGTTCTCATTTAACATGCTCACATGTTTCTGACACCCCCAGTTACCAAGTACTGGTGCACTTTGCAGCCCTCGTAAAGAAAGAGGGAGGCTGCTGTTATTAGAGATAAACCTTTTCAGTTTGGGAAAATTTAGCTGTTAGATTTATTTGTAGTAAAAAATGGCAATACAAAAATAATGCTATAGATATGGATGTTTTGACTTTGTTCTCTTCTCATTCAGAGCAAAGCAAGATATAAAGAGTTACTTTACTTTAACATAATTTTATTTAATTTAATCGAAAAAAATATGTGCTTGCATCCACCTGAAATAAGCTATAAAGTCATGGCCACTAGGAGTCTACACCTAATTTGCAGTCCACTACCTGTTGTTAGGCTAGATCTATCCCCAGTAACAGAGATGTTAACAGGAAGTGTGGAAATGTCAGAGCTAGCTGAGCTCCTGAGCTTGATAGAACTGTCTCTACACAGCTTTTAAAGAGCAGAGAAGCTCTCTAAGGTTGACTTCCCCCTTGTTATTAGCTTTCTGAGCTAAACAATTATAGTGGCACTGGGAAGTAATGGAAGTGAGGTCAATGAAGTACAGTACTGGCAGATTCCACAGAAGTGAGACATTCCCTGCTTCTGAGAGAAATGTATCTAGTTGTGTGGCTGAAACAGAATAATATGGCTGAGGAAGACATTACGGAAGCCCAAAAATGATCTGTTCCTTCACAGTTATGATGCTACAAGAAAGCACAGCCATTATGCAAACTTTTGTTTTTTTAACTCAGTTACGCTTTGAAAGTTAGGTGGTTCCGAGCAAATTGGTGCTGTAGGTAGAGACAGGAATATGCCACCTCTCTCTATTGTACTGAAAGTCCAGGAATTTACTGATGATTGGTTTCCCTAGTTAACACCTAATATTCCTCGATGTTTGGGAAGGTGCTGGAGAAATGGGCAGGAAAGGCTGTGTTCTTTGCATTTAACTGTATTCAAAGGGGATTTCCAGTCTTTAAATATTGATAGCAACCTTTAGGAAAGGTCAGATTGGTGGGTTTATGACACCCCACCTATCAGCTCTTCACAGCAGCTGCAAAAAATAGAGTACATGGAACCAAAAGCAGAAGACTGTCCACTATGTGGAAAAAAAAATGTGGCCAAAAGCTCTGAGCGAATTTGGAAACACAGCGTTTTCTTCACTTGCATTTTGAGCCCAAAAAACTACCACAAAAAACTGTGTAAAGGACACTTAACCATGTCTCCACAGGTGAAGGCAGGCAGATGATTTGGAAGTCATTATAAAACAAAATGGAACTGACCCTTTATAACAAAATATTGTTAAATTAATGTTAATTAATCAGCAGGACTTTTCAACTAATCACAGAATGGGATTTAAAGAGGGTAATATACTTTAGAACCTCAATCTCTACTAGCATTTTAACATCACAGATTAGAATTATTTCTATACACAATTCTACATACAATTAGGAATAAAAGTGTTTTCTGGGCTCTAGTTCTTGATGGCCTATCATCAGGATAGGTCATCAATATCAGATTGGTGGGGGTCAGACAACCAGCACCCCCCAACGTTCAGCAATTTGTCAGCTGCTGGGCTGGAAACTATACAGTGGATGGAAAGCATTGTCCACTGTGTAGTTTCCAATAAACCATAGTGTATCATGAAGCAGGAATGGTAATTTCCATCACTATCTCTAATATAAACTTACCCTTCTGTTGATGAAGTTAGTGTAACACTCTTTGACCAAAATGGCCTTAATAATAACTGGATCTAGAATTGCAAGCACTGGTTGTCTGCCATCATACAGTCTGCAAAACAGCAACAGGGATGTTAGAATGAACAAACATACAAAAAAGAAGTATGGGTTTGAGCAACATCTTCACAATAAATGAAAATACAGTTTACAATCTGCACAAGTTGTCTTTGTCAAAAAAAAAAATAATGTGGCAAATATCCACAAAAAGAAGGAATCAAATACAAGATTACAGGGGCATTTCGATAAACTAGAATATCAACGAAAAGTTTATTTATTTCATTCAATTCAAAAAGTGAAATGCCTATATTATACACTGCTCAAAAAAATAAAGGGAACACAAAAATAACACATCCTAGATCTGAATTGATTAAATATTCTTCTGAAATACTTTGTTCTTTACATAGTTGAATGTGCTGACAACAAAATCACACAAAAATAAAAAAATGGAAATCAAATTTTTTAACCCATGGAGGTCTGAATTTGGAGTCACACTCAAAATTAAAGTGGAAAAACACACTACAGGCTGATCCAACTTTGATGTAATGTCCTTAAAACAAGTCAAAATGAGGCTCAGTAGTGTGTGTGGCCTCCACGTGCCTGTATGACCTCCCTACAACGCCTGTGCTCCTGATGAGGTGGCGGACGGTCTCCTGAGGGATCTCCTCCCAGACCTGGACTAAAGCATCTGCCAACTCCTGGACAGTCTGTGGTGCAACGTGACGTTGGTGGATAGAGCGAGACATGATGTCCCAGATGTGCTCAATTGGATTCAGGTCTGGGGAACGGGCGGGCCAGTCCATAGCATCAATGCCTTCGTCTTGCAGGAACTGCTGACACACTCCAGCCACATGAGGTCTAGCATTGTCTTGCATTAGGAGGAACCCAGGGCCAACCGCACCAGCATATGGTCTCACAAGGGGTCTGAGGATCTCATCTCGGTACCTAATGGCAGTCAGGCTACCTCTGGCGAGCACATGGAGGGCTGTGCGGCCCTCCAAAGAAATGCCACCCCACACCATTACTGACCCAATGCCAAACCGGTCATGCTGGAGGATATTGCAGGCAGCAGAACGTTCTCCACGGCGTCTCCAGACTCTGTCACGTCTGTCACATGTGCTCAGTGTGAACCTGCTTTCATCTGTGAAGAGCACAGGGCACCAGTGGCGAATTTGCCAATCTTGGTGTTCTCTGGCAAATGCCAAACGTCCTGCACGGTGTTGGGCTGTAAGCACAACCCCCACCTGTGGACGTCGGGCCCTCATATCACCCTCATGGAGTCTGTTTCTGACTGTTTGAGCAGACACATGCAGATTTGTGGCCTGCTGGAGGTCATTTTGCAGGGCTCTGGCAGTGCTCCTCCTGTTCCTCCTTGCACAAAGGCGGAGGTAGCGGTCCTGCTGCTGGGTTGTTGCCCTCCTACGGCCTCCTCCACGTCTCCTCATGTACTGGCCTGTCTCCTGGTAGTGCCTCCATGCTCTGGACACTACACTGACAGACACAGCAAACCTTCTTGCCACAGCTCGCATTAATGTGCCATCCTGGATAAGCTGCACTACCTGAGCCACTTGTGTGGGTTGTAGACTCCGTCTCATGCTACCACTAGAGTGAAAGCACCGCCAGCATTCAAAAGTGACCAAAACATCAGCCAGGAAGCATAGGAACTGAGAAGTGGTCTGTGGTTGCCACCTGCAGAACCACTCCTTTATTGGGGGTGTCTTGCTAATTGCCTATAATTTCCACCTGTTGTCTATCCCATTTGCTCAACAGCATGTGAAATTGATTGTCACTCAGTGTTGCTTCCTAAGTGGACAGTTTGATTTCACAGAAGTGTGATTGACTTGGAGTTACATTGTGTTGTTTAAGTGTTCCCTTTATTTTTTTGAGCAGTGTATATATATTCATTACACAGTATTACATAGTATTCTGAAAATTGGAATATTATAAAAGGCCAATTAAATTCTTCAAGTCAGGGATATTTTCCATCTTACCCCTAAGGCTCTCCCTGAAAGTCTGCCCAGACATTCTAGAGATTCCCCTATTTCGCTGCGGGATCTCTTTTGGGACAATCAGATTCTACCCTTAAGTGAGCTGAGCAGTAAAATACCTACAACATGCAATAATTCTCTACACTTCCTCCATGAATACTTATTACAACACCTTTCTCTTGGAGACCTACACCGACCTCAAGGTTGGATTGAAAGTTTGGCCAGCACAACTATATTACAGACCGAGATCCCCAGCAACCAACGTCACTCCGGCTTACGTAGGATTATGGGAGAGGGATTTGAACCGTTCATTCACCTGCAGGGAGATTGACACTATATTAATTTCCCCACACAAGTCCTCCAGATGTGTGAGACTCCAAGAGAACGGTTACAAAACAATTTTGAGATGGTATAAGACCCCTGATATCACGTCTTTATACTCTGAGTTAGGGTTGGGCGGTATAGGCGATATAAATTTGGGCCACGATATGGATTTTCGCCATATCGCCAGACCGCGATATGATCGCGCTCTCTGCGCGCACCATTTTCTCCTGAGCCGGCCGGCACAGTGGAGGGAGAAGGAGGGAGAAGGAGGGAGTCCCACAGGGTCCCCCTCCCCCCCCCACCCCTTCATTGGTGGCAGTGGGCAGTTCGGATCGGAGTCCCAGCAGTGTAATGCTGGGGCTCCGATCGGTTACTATGGCAGCCAGGAGTCACGCTACTGAAGTCCTGGCTGCGATGGTATGTTAGTGAGCAGCATTATACTCACGTGCGCCGTGGCCGCCGGTCGCTCCTTCTTCTGTCTGTGCGGCGGATTGCTAATGCTTATAGCATTAGCAATGCGCCGCACAGACCTTTGAGAAGAAGGAGCGACCGGCGGCCACGGCGCACGTGAGTATAATGCTGCTCACTAACATACCATCGCAGCCAGGACTTCAGTAGCATCCTGGCTGCCATGGTAACCGATCGGAGCCCCAGCATTACACTGCTGGGACTCCGATCGGAACTGCCCACTGCCACCAATGATGGGGGGGGGAGGGGGACTCTGTGGCCACTGCCACCAATGATTAATACTGGGGAGGGAGGGAGGGGTGGGTGGGTTTGAGTTACCATAGGGGGCGGATCAGAGGCTGGGGGGCAGATCAGAGGCTGGGGGGGCAGATCAGGGGTTGGGGGGGGCAGATCAGAGGCTGGGGGAGCAGATCAGAGGCTGGAGGAGCAGATCAGAGGCTGGGGGGGGCAGATCAGAGGCTGGGGGGGGCAGATCAGAGGCTGGGGGGGCACATGAGAGGCTGGGGGGGGCACATGAGAGGCTGGCTGCCATGGTCAGCTCCCTGCTGTTGTGTGCACAAAGCACAGGGCAGCAGGGAGAGTGTAAAGTCCTATTCACCCTAATAGAGCTTTATTAGGGTGAATATGACAAGGGTTCTAGCCCTTAAGGAGGCCAATAGTTATTAAATAAAAAGTAAAAAAAAAAAAGTTTAAACACCCCCCCCAATATAGAAAACAATATATCGCAATATATATCGCATATCGCACATGCTTAAAATTATATCGCAATATAAATTTTAGGCCATATCGCCCACCCCTACTCTGAGTCTGCGACCGACACATGCTGGAGATATTCAGGGGAGAAGAGGCTCCTATCTACATATATGGTGGGAGTGTCCAATACTACTCAAATGGTGGAACCAAATCTTCCAGATATGCAATCAAATTTGTGGAGCAGATTTCCGTCCCTCTCCGGAGCTAGCGCTTTTAAATCTCCCCCCCCCCCTAATCAACGGGCTACTAACCTGGGATTATTCAAGCACCTAATATGCGCAGCTAGGTTTCTTATCCCAAAATATTGGCTCTCGACCGAAGTAGAACAATGGTCACTTAAAGTAGACCAGATCTTTAGATTCGAAGAAATTTCTTCTTGGGAAATGAGGACATATCAGAGCTTCACCAAACTTTGGCAAGATTTGAGTTTATTCAGAGGTTTCGGAAACTGAGTCCATTATGTGGATAATAATAAGCTATATTATCTCTTGCTAAAGAAAGGATGTATATTTATGTATCCAGAAGTAGTCATTTATCCTTAATTTTCCTCCTCCTTTGTGTCCCACGCTGCCAACCCGCTTCAGATCAAACCAGACCTTAAAGTTTGAACTATCCTATGTTTCGATGATGTACAAGTTCTTTCACAAGGTTTAATCCTTTCTGTGACCTTATTACAAGGTTAATATTCTCTTTAGGATGTTGTTTCCCCCTCATTTGTATGTAATTTATTTTTGCATAATAAAGAAAATGTTAATAAAATAAAAAAATATATTTTTAATACAGAAATATTGGCCTACTGAAAAGTATGTACAGTATATGCACTCAGTACTTGGTCGGGGCTCCTTTTTCATGAATCAATGCAGCGTGGCATGGAGGCGATCTGCTGGAAAATGAAATCAGCGTCTCCATAAAGCTTGTCAGCAGAGGGAAGCATGAAGCTCTAAATTTCATGGTAGACGGCTGACTTTGGACTTGATATAACACAGTGGACCAACACCAGCAGATAAAATGGATCCCCATTTCTGAGCCGAATAAATCAATCCTTGTTTCACCCCATCCCTTGCTGCATTCCTGATATATGGCAATTTTGTTTATAATATGCAAATTTGGCTTAAAGTGCACCAAGTATGGGTCCTAGCTACTCGCTGCACCTTTGTTGCTCCACTCTGCTTTCCCTCCTTGATTGACAGGGACAGTCAAGATGAAGATTTGGACATCTGGCCCTGTTAATCAATTGGAGGGGGATGTGGCTGGGGAAACCTTAGACCTAATTAAGCCAAATCTTCACCAGTCTGATATTGATGATGACCTATCCTGTCCAACTCTGTCAGATGTTGCAGTTCCCCTTTAAGCAGTCCTCTCTGTACCACAGTTTGTACAACTGGTTTGGCATATATAATATTAAATGTGACAGGTAACATTTCCAGTCATGTGAACTTCCGAGATCTCAGAATTTGAAATAACAATAAGGATTGTACTGTGGGGTAGTCAATGACATCATAACTTTTAGCATAGTTAGAGGCTTTGGGGAAATTTTAAAATAATTTGGAGAGGACCCTTTAGCTGGTAATATGGGTGCAGACAGTCCTGGTTGTTGCAGAGATTGTTGCTGTCATTGGCTATGATGAATCTGCTGTTTTCTTCATACCTCTGGCTAGTTATGACATGTCTTGGGCTTTGTTTGCAGTATTACTTCTGATTTGGGCTCTGAGTCACCACTTCAAGTTCTTTGTGTTGTTTTCTACTTTTAATAATGTGTCAGGTTTTTTGAGCATACATACAGTGAATGTGGATTCTCAGTATACTAGCTGAACTGCTCTAAGCCTGTCACATCTGACATTTAAGCTTGCCAAGCTCCTGGTTGGTTATAAGTATAGGTTGTCCTCTCTCTCCATTACCAAGGCAAGATGTGGCCAAGCACTGACCACCAAGTGGCCAGGAAAATGTTTCTGAGTTAGGGAAACAGCATAACGTGCTGTGCTACACTGTTTCCATAGCTGTCATGCACTGCAATGGGAGCTACTTAAGCAGCAGAGCACTGGTCCACTCTCTTTCCCGCGCATGTAGTGGTCGGGGTTTAGTCCTATCTTGTCTTAGTAATGGCGAGATGAGACAAGCTGTTTAACATTACCAATTATCAACAGCTTGTATGAAACACCAATATGGCTGTGTCTAGGAGCCCTTAAAGGGGTTGTTCAGTATTCAGATGGACTATACTCAGGATAGGTCATCAATCTCTGATTGTATGGATCAAACACCCTGCACCCCTGCTTATCAGAAGTTTTGGAGTCTCTTCAGCCCTGGAAATGAATAGAGCTGGATGGGTAAATGTAGTGCTGCTCCTATTTCCTTTACATAGAGCAGCACTACAGTTACCAGCTCCATTAAAGAGTTCTGATGCCAGAATGCAACAAAACAGCTGATCAGAGGGGGTGTGGGTTGTCAGGTCCCTGGACCACCCTTTTATTACAGCTAAACATAATTAAAAATATAAAAACATTTACTTTGGGTATTTAAACTTACCCCCACAGTTTTCCATATTTCTTAAAGCATTCCATATCAAATTGAACTACACCCTGTAAAAAACAGAATAAATTACTGATGTCTGTTAGCCTTCATTTACATGGGGGCAATGGTGTTTCATAACGCTACCACATAGGTACATAGTTGTGGAATCTTTGGTGTTGGAGTTGAAGTTAGTTTTGGGTGAATTTGTAGTTGGTAGAAATGTACTGACTCTGACTCCAGCTTAAAAAAATATTATCTGTTATTAATATTGTGTAATTAATTTCTTAACTTTCATATGCAGAAAAGTTTAGAAAAGTTAATCATAAATATATTTTATGTTTTATCAATTTAAGGCCCTTATTTGTCAAAAACAGTGATAAGCAGTGTGTTCTAGTGGTGATAGATAATTAGTTCTCATCTCCCCTGTGTTCTCTCCTGTACTTATACTATAAACAGTGATAAGCAGGGTGTTCTAGTGGTGATAGATAATCAGTTCTCACCCCTCCAATCTTCTCTCTTGTCCTTATACTATAAACAGTGATAAGCAGTGTGTTCTAGTTGTGATAGATAATCAGTTCTCATCTCCCCTGTGTTCTCTCCTGTACTTATACTATAAACAGTGATAAGCAGGGTGTTCTAGTGGTGATAGATAATCAGTTCTCATCTCCCCTGTGTTCTCTCCTGTACTTATACTATAAACAGTGATAAGCAGGGTGTTCTAGTGGTAATAGAAAAATCAAGGAGTTATCATCCCTCCTGTGTTCTCCCCTGTCCCTTATATAAAGGATCTTGACTTGATGCTGCTCCAAACCCTTTAGTTACAGTACCTGAAACTGTGCTACACATGTTCAGTAGTGAACACTAGAAGAGGAAGTTCACTACTGGTTATGCCTGTAGTCATCTCAGAACAGTTTGACAGACCTGGAAAACATAATTAAAAGTGTTGTCAGGGAATAAGTAACTTTTCACAGGTGCTCGCAGCCTGCTTCTGCTATGGAAATAATCATAGTTACCTGCTCGCCACCTCTCTCTGGATGTCCGTCTTCTAGCCCACGGCTTGTTTAATTTGTCCCATGCACAGGCATGATCATCTGTTCAACTGCAGCCAATAACTGGCTTCAGTGGTGATGTGTCTCTTGTTGACACATCAACTGCTAAATCTAGTCATTGGCTGCATTGGAGAAGATGAACATGCTTATGCTGTAGAGGAAGTAAGCTGCAGACTTGAAGATAGACACATGAGTGCCAGTGTGCATGACCAGAGCTGAATGGAGACAGACTGTGGCACCTGTGAAAAGTTATTTACTCCCAGAAAACCCCTTTTATGACAGCACTGAATATAGCAGCTACACCTTTTACATGTTTCTTTTATTCCTATTTAGACTTGCAAATGCTTATCTGCATTTTCAGGACATGCATTTATGGCTTTTTTTTAAATCTTTTTCTGAGGACTAATTCATAGATTTCTTATTGTTTCCAGTTATTAAATGCATAGTGCATTACATATTTACTTACAGGAATTTAGAAAATTTCAGAAATTGGGTTCCAATAAATATGGTTTATGTTCAATCTAAGTAGCCTGATTACTTACGTGATAGTAAGAAAAAGTCTGATGTTACCATTTTAGAACATTAAATTTGTTATTACCAAATTATTGGCCATTTATAAAGAAGTCTGAGTCAGAGCTGGAGTCAGAGTGTGATAAAATGTCGGAGTAAGAACTTTGGCTTACCAATTCTACAGCCCTGGGTATTGACAGGTAGATAAAACTAAATATTTGCACTTGCATTTGACTTTTTTTTTAAATTGTTCTAGTAAATGATTTTAGAACTCAGTGGCGTGCCCAGGTGGAAGGGGGAAGGGGGGGCCGCCCCGGGTGCCGGCTCTCACGGGGGTGCCACTGCCAAGCCCAGAATCAATTTGCGCTTCCATCAATACAGGTGGAAGCGCTCACTGCTGAAGCGCTGGCACCCCCATAATGAGGCGGGGCACGGGAGCGGAGCACATAGTTCCCTGCCCCGCCGCTGATCACCACCATAGGCTTCAGGCCTAGTAGGCCTGAGGTCTATGCGGTAGTGAAATCCCGGCGCAGGCGCGCGCGATGACATGTTGTGTTGTGCCGGGACTCAGCAGCACAGTGCTGAGACTCTGCAAGCAACCGCAGGTAAGTATTTAGCTTTTATGTACAATTGGAATGTCGCACTAAAGAAACCCGGGCACCAACTAGGTGCACCTGTCCAATCGAGAACACTCACTCGATTAAGAATTGAATATGAAAAATTAATAAATATGGACAGGGCACTCAAAGAAATCCGGGACCATATGTGTGCACAAAGAATATAATTTTATTTAATGGCACTATTGGCTCAGCACACAATAAAATCAATAACGAATAGAAGCCTAAAATGCAAATATTAGCTCCATAGATAATAGATGACAGCCTCATACGAATATAAACAATATAGTGGAGACCATACTTATGCTCAAAAAATGACAAATACAATAATCGATAAAATATTCGATAAAATATTCGACCCAATGTCTATGGAAGGGATATATAGCCCTAGAAAAACGATGGTAATAAGAGTCGATCCTAAAAATCGATTCTATACAATGTCCTGCAGAAAGTCAGTTAATAGTGTCCAATGAATTTTCAAGCCCAAGAAACAATGTTCATATGGCGATTTGCCCACACCTGATACAGCGGCGTCCCGCTTGACTTTTTTGCCAGACCTCGAGATGTTCTCACTCCCCAAATGTGCCTCCGTTATTTGTAGCACTATTTTATCGGGAGATGCATGCTTTAATCAACGAATTTTGACAACATAGAAGTTCGGAGGACTAACAAACAGAAGGCTGGTAATTACTGACCTAGGTGTCGACGAAAGTCCACCAATGTGATCTATATTTGCAAGAATCTCCCGATAAAATAGTGCTACAAATAACGGAGGCACGTTTGGGGAGTGAGAACATCTCGAGGTCTGGCAAAAAAGTCAAGTTGATTTAAAGGTAAAGTGACTTGCAAGTTGTTTAGTAGCGGGACGCCTCTACCTACCCTGTTCAAGCGGGACGCCGCTGTATCAGGTGTGGGCAAATCGCCATATGAACATTGTTTCTTGGTCTTGAAAATTCATTGGACACTATTAACTGACTTTCTGCAGGACATTGTATAGAATCGATTTTTAGGATAGACTCTTATTACCATCGTTTTTCTAGGGCTATATATCCCTTCCATAGACATTGGGTCGAATATTTTATCGAATATTTTATTGATTATTGTATTTGTCATTTTTTGAGCATAAGTATGGTCTCCACTATATTGTTTATATTCGTATGAGGCTGTCATCTATTATCTATGGAGCTAATATTTGCATTTTAGGCTGCTATTCGTTATTGATTTTATTGTGTGCTGAGCCAATAGTGCCATTAAATAAAATTATATTCTTTGTGCACACATATGGTCCCGGATTTCTTTGAGTGCCCTGTCCATATTTATTAATTTTATTTTATGTGCTAACTTTGGGGGACATGAGGGGGGTGCACACAGGAGGACATGTGGGGGAAAAATATAGTGAGATACTGTAAGGGGGCAAATTATCATGGTAGGGATTACTATGTGGGGGCAATAATTATGGGAGGGATTACTATGTGAGGGGGAAATTACAATATGGCAATGTGGAGGAAACTACTGTGTGTGGGACACTACTGTATGGAGGCAGTGTGGAGGAGACTACTGTGTGGGGGAAACTACAGTGTGGGGGAGAGTACTGTATGGGGGCAGTGTGGGGGAGACTTGTGTGGGGGCAGTGTGGGGGAAAATACTGTATGGGGCAGTGTGGGGGAAATTACTGTGGGGGCAGTGTAGGGCAAATTACGGTATGGGGCAGTGTGGGGGAAATTACTGTATGGGGGCAGTGTGGGGAAAATTACTGTATGGGGCAGTGTGGGGAAAATTACTGTATGGGGGCAGTGTGGGGAAAATTACTGCATGGGGCAGTGTGGGAAAAATTACTGCATGGGGGCAGTGTGGGGAAAATTACTGCATGGGGCAGTGTGGGGAAAATTACTGCATGGGGGCAGTGTGGGGAAAATTACTGCATGGGGGCAGTATGGGGAAAATTACTGCATGGGGCAGTGTGGGGAAAATTACTGCATGGGGGCAGTGTGGGGAAAATTACTGCATGGGGCAGTGTGGGGAAAATTACTGCATGGGGGCAGTGTGGGGAAAATTACTGCATGGGGGCAGTGTGGGGAAAATTACTGCATGGGGGCAGTGTTGGGAAAAATTACTGCATGGGGGCAGTGTTGGGGAAATTACTGCGTGGGGGCAGTGTTGGGAAAATTACTGCGTGGGGGCAGTGTTGGGGAAATTACTGCGTGGGGGCAGTGTTGGGGAAATTACTGCGTGGGGGCAGTGTTGGGGAAATTACTGCGTTGGGGCAGTGTTGGGGAAATTACTGCGTGGGGGAAATTACTGTGTGGTGGCAGTGTGGGGGAAATTACTATATGGGGCAGTGTGGGGGAAATTACTATATGGGGCAGTATGGGGTAAATTACTATATGGGGCAGTGTGGGGGAAATTACTGTGTGGGGCAGTGTGGGGGAAAATACTGTGTGGGGGAAGTGTGTGGGAAATTACTATATGGGGCGGCACTGTAGGGGCAATTATATAATTTCTGGGGACTCTATACAGTGATTATTACCTGGAGCACAATTATAGGGTGATAATATTACTGGGGGCACTCTAGGGGACATTATAGCTGCTGTGGACACTATAGGGACATTAGGGGTAATTTATCAAACTGGTGTAAAGTAGAACTGGCTTAGTTGCCCATAGCAGCCAATCAGATTCCACCTTTCATTTTTGACAGCTCTTTTGGAAATCTAGTTCTACTTTACACCAATTTGATAAATTACCCCAATTATGTCTATTAGGGTCACTATTTTTTCAGCAGTATAGTACCTGGGGAATTGGGGGGGCACAACGGGCACAGTATTGAAGGTGGCAGCAGGATGACACTGTGGGGACACCAGGATGGGGAGGTTTATGGAAAAATTGAGAAATCGAACGTGTCTGTGTTACAAACTCTGTAGAGACGAGATACGGCTGAAAGAATTTGTCATGGCGGTCTAACAGAGAAGAAGAGGAAAGAGAAGGTCTATATGACAGGAGATGTCCCTGGATGTAAGAGGTATGGGGGGAGGGGGATGCCAAACACCCTGGGCACGCCACTGTTAGAGCTGTTTACTATTGAAAATTGCATAAAAAAAAATAAATCACATGAAATCTTGACGGCAAGACCATTTCACACAGGATTCCTATATTTAAAAAAATAAAGAAAATCATACAAGAAAAAAAAGCATCAAGCTGCACAGTGTTAACAAGACCTTACATAGCATTTTCTACAGTAATACCATGTGCTTACTTTTCTAAACCCCAGAAATGTTCCAATAAATGGCAAGGGCCCGGGTCCAGGAATTCCCAACTTCTTAAATATGCCATAAGGATATATTCCATAACTGAGGAGAAAACCAGATGGAATTTATAAATAATATTTATTATTCAACTTCTTGAATATGCCATAAGGATAACAACAATATATTCCATACCTGAGGAGAAAAGCAGAAGATTGGAATTTATAAATTATAACAGAAGGACCCGGCTTCGCTCGGGTATATTTCATCTATTTAATTTTTTTATGTTTCCGTGTGTCGTAAAAAGATATCAACAGTTTCCCCCATAACAGTGACCTCTACAGTACCTGCCCCTTTAACAATGACCTCCACAGTGCCCATCCCTTTAACAGTGACCTCCACAGTACCCGTCCCTTTAATAGCGACCTACACAGTGCCCGCCCCTTTAACAGTGACCTCCACAGTGCCCGCCCCTTTAACAGTGACCTCCACAGTGCCTTTTTCTTCAACAATGACTTCCACAGTACCCGTCCCTTTAATAGTGACCTCCACAGTGCTCGCCCCTTTAACAATGACCTCCACAGTGCCTGTTTCTTCAACAATGACCTCCACAGTGCCCGTCCCTTTAACATTGACCACCTTTTTAACAGTGACCTTCATAGTGGCCGCCCCTTTAACAGTGACCTTCACAGTGACTGCCCCTTTAACAGAGACTGCCCGCCCCTTTAACAGTAAGCTCCACAGTGTCCGCCCCTTTAACAGTGACCTCCACAGTGTCCACCCCTTTAACAGTGACCTCCACATTGACCGCCCCTTTAAGCAGTAAAGAAAATTGCTGGGTTGTTATGGAAACTTGGAGTAAAACTGTGTTTATAGCAGTTGGGATTTGAAGAGAAAGACTTGCAGGCTTGTATTGGGGGGGCTTATTTTTTGGGAATATCTCAGAAACGGTACGTCCTACAGAGCCGGCCTAAAACCTTCCCGGACACCTGATGTACCTGTGTGCCAAATTTGGTGAAGATCGGTCCAGTCGTTTGGTCGCGCATAAAGAGCGTACAGAAGACAGACGTCTAGACAGACAGACAGACAGACAGAAATTCATTTTTATATATATAAGAGACTAGCAGAAGGTATTTCATCTATTTGATTTTACGTTTTTGTGTGTCTTAAAAAGATAGTTTCCCTCATAACAGTGACCTCTACAGTACCCGCCCCTTTAACAATAACCTCCACAGTGCCCGCCCCTTTAACAGAGACCTTCACAGTGACCACCACCTTTAAAAGTGACTTTCACAGTGACCGCCCCTTTAACAGCGACCGCCCCTTTAACAGTGATTTTCACAGTGACCGCCCCTTTAACGGTGACCGCCCTTTAACACTAACTTTCACAGTGACCGCCCCTTTAACAGTGACTCACAGTGACCGCCTCTTTAACAGTGACCGCCCCTTTAACACTGACTTTCACAGTGACCGCCCCTTTAACACTGACTTTCACAGTGACCGCCCCTTTAACACTGACTTTCACAGTGGCCGTCCCTTTAACACTGACTTTCACTGTGGCCGCTCCTTTAACACTGACTTACACAGTGGCCGCTCCTTTAACACTGACTTTCACAGTGGCCGCTCCTTTAACACTGACTTTCACAGTGACCGCCCCTTTAACACTGACTTTCACAGTGATCGCCCCTTTAACACTGACTTTCACAGTGACCGCCCCTTTAACACTGACTTTCACAGTGACCGCCCCTTTAACACTGACTTTCACAGTGGCCGCCCTTTAACACTGACTTTCACAGTGGCCGCTCCTTTAACACTGACTTTCACAGTGGCCGCTCCTTTAACACTGACTTTCACAGTGGCCGCTCCTTTAACACTGACTTTCACAGTGACCGCCCCTTTAACACTGACTTTCACAGTGACCGCCACTTTAACACTGACTTTCACAGTGACTGCCCCTTTAACACTGACTTTCACAGTGGCCGCTCCTTTAACACTGACTTACACAGTGGCCGCTCCTTTAACACTGACTTTCACAGTGGCCGCTCCTTTAAAGGGTTTCTATCACTTCGTATGACATAATTAGCTGTCAGACACTAGCGATCTGCTAGTGTCTGCTCTGGCCAACCATCCTACTATAATCACTTGTGGGGCAGCGGTTTTGCTAAAAAACTAACTTTTATAAATATGCTAATGAGCCTCTAGGTGCTATGTGGGCGTCATTAGCATCTAGAGGCTCCGTCTACCTTCCTACACAGCCGCCGCCCAGCGCGTCCCTCCAGCCCGCCCATGTCCTCCTCCGTGTGACGCTGCGGACGAGTTCTCGCGCATGCGCCCGTGCGCGGCTGTATTCGGCGCATTTGAGATCTCAGCTCGGAGCGGTCAGACATTCAATGCGCATGCGCGGCTGTATTCGGCGCATGCGCATTGAATGTCTGACCGCTCCGAGCTGAGATCTCAAATGCGCCAAATACAGCCGCGCACGGCGCATGCGCGAGAACTCGTCCGCAGCGTCACACGGAGGAGGACATGGGCGGGCTGGAGGGACGCGCTGGGCGGCGGCTGTGTATGAAGGTAGACGGAGCCTCTAGGTGCTAATGACGCCCACATAGCACCTAGAGGCTCATTAGCATATTTATAAAAGTTAGTTTTTTAGCAAAACCGCTGCCCCACAAGTGATTATAGTAGGATGGTTGGCCAGAGCAGACACTAGCAGATCGCTAGTGTCTGACAGCTAATTATGTCATACGAAGTGATAGAAACCCTTTAACACTGACTTTCACAGTGACCGCCCCTTTAACACTGACTTTCACAGTGACCGCCCCTTTAACACTGACTTTCACAGTGACTGCCCCTTTAACACTGACTTTCACAGTGGCCGCCCCTTTAACACTGACTTTCACAGTGACCGCCCCTTTAACAGTGACTCACAGTGACCGCCTCTTTAACACTGACTTTCACAGTGACTGCCCCTTTAACACTGACTTTCACAGTGACTGCCCCTTTAACTCTGACTTTCACAGTGACCGCCCCTTTAACACTGACTTTCACAGTGGCCGCCCCTTTAACACTGACTTTCACAGTGACCGCCCCTTTAACACTGACTTTCACAGTGACCGCCCCTTTAACACTGACTTTCACAGTGACCGCCCCTTTAACAGTGACTCACAGTGACCGCCTCTTTAACAGTGACCGCCCCTTTAACACTGACTTTCACAGTGACCGCCCCTTTAACACTGACTTTCACAGTGACCGCCCCTTTAACACTGACTTTCACAGTGGCCGCCCCTTTAACACTGACTTTCACAGTGGCCGCTCCTTTAACACTGACTTTCACAGTGGCCGCTCCTTTAACACTGACTTTCACAGTGGCCGCTCCTTTAACAGTGACTTTCACAGTGACCGCCCCTTTAACACTGACTTTCACAGTGACCGCCACTTTAACACTGACTTTCACAGTGACTGCCCCTTTAACACTGACTTTCACAGTGACTGCCCCTTTAACACTGACTTTCACAGTGCCCACCCCTTTAACACTAACTTTCACAGTGGCCGCCCCTTTAACAGTGACTTTCACAGTGACCGCCCCTTTAACACTGACTTTCACAGTAACCGCCCCTTTAACACTGACTTTCACAGTGACCGCCCCTTTAACACTGACTTTCACAGTGACCGCCCCTTTAACACTGACTTTCACAGTGACCGCCCCTTTAACAGTGACTTTCACAGTGACCGCCCCTTTCACAGTGACTTTCACAGTGACCGCCCCTTTAACAGTGACTTTCACAGTGACCACCCCTTTAACAGTGACCGCCCCTTTAACACTGACTTTCACAGTGACCGCCCCTTTAACAGCGACTCACAGTGACCGCCCCTTTAACAGCGACTTTTACAGTGACCGCCCCTTTAACAGTGACTTTCACAGTGGCCGCTCCTTTAACAGTGACTTTCACAGTGGCCGCTCCTTTAACAGTGACTTTCACAGTGACCGCCCCTTTAACACTGACTTTCACAGTGGCCGCCCCTTTAACACTGACTTTCACAGTGACTGCCCCTTTAACACTGACTTTCACAGTGACCGCCCCTTTAACACTGACTTTCACAGTGGCCGCCCCTTTAACACTGACTTTCACAGTGACCGCCCCTTTAACACTGACTTTCACAGTGACCGCCCCTTTAACACTGACTTTCACAGTGACCGCCCCTTTAACACTGACTTTCACAGTGACCGCCCCTTTAACAGTGACTCACAGTGACCGCCTCTTTAACAGTGACCGCCCCTTTAACACTGACTTTCACAGTGACCGCCCCTTTAACACTGACTTTCACAGTGACCGCCCCTTTAACACTGACTTTCACAGTGGCCGCCCCTTTAACACTGACTTTCACAGTGGCCGCTCCTTTAACACTGACTTTCACAGTGGCCGCTCCTTTAACACTGACTTTCACAGTGGCCGCTCCTTTAACACTGACTTTCACAGTGACCGCCCCTTTAACACTGACTTTCACAGTGACCGCCACTTTAACACTGACTTTCACAGTGACTGCCCCTTTAACACTGACTTTCACAGTGACTGCCCCTTTAACACTGACTTTCACAGTGCCCGCCCCTTTAACACTGACTTTCACAGTGCCTGCCCCTTTTACACTGACTTTCACAGTAACCGCCCCTTTAACACTGACTTTCACAGTGACCGCCCCTTTAACACTGACTTTCACAGTGACCGCCCCTTTAACAGTGACTTTCACAGTGACCGCCCCTTTAACAGTGACTTTCACAGTGACCGCCCCTTTAACAGTGACTTTCACAGTGACCACCCCTTTAACAGTGACCGCCCCTTTAACACTGACTTTCACAGTGACCGCCCCTTTAACAGTGACTCACAGTGACCGCCCCTTTAACAGCGACTTTTACAGTGACCGCCCCTTTAACAGTGACTTTCACAGTGGCCGCTCCTTTAACAGTGACTTTCACAGTGGCCACTCCTTTAACAGTGACTTTCACAGTGGCCGCTCCTTTAACAGTGACTTTCACAGTGACCGCCCCTTTAACACTGACTTTCACAGTGGCCGCCCCTTTAACACTGACTTTCACAGTGACCGCCCCTTTAACACTGACTTTCACAGTGACCGCCCCTTTAACACTGACTTTCACAGTGACCGCCCCTTTAACACTGACTTTCACAGTGACCGCGCCTTTAACAGTGACTTTCACAGTGACCGCCCCTTTAACAGTGACTTTCACAGTTACCGCCCCTTTAACAGTGACTCACAGTGACCGCCCTTTTAACAGCGACTTTTACAGTGACCGCCCCTTTAACAGTGACTTTCACAGTGACCGCCCCTTTAACACTGACTTTCACAGTGACCGCCCCTTTAACACTGACTTTCACAGTGACCGCCCCTTTAACACTGACTTTCACAGTGACCGCGCCTTTAACAGTGACTTTCACAGTGACCGCCCCTTTAACACTGACTTTCACAGTGACCGCCCCTTTAACAGTGACTCACAGTGACCGCCCTTTTAACAGCGACTTTTACAGTGACCGCCCCTTTAACAGTGACTTTCACAGTGACCGCCCCTTTAACAGTGACTTTCACAGTGGCCGCTCCTTTAACAGTGACCGCCCCTTTATCAGTGACCGCCCCTTTATCAGTGATCGCCCCTTTATCAGTGACTTTTTACAGTGACCGCCCCTTTAAGAGTGACTTTCACAGTGACCGCCCCTTTAAGAGTGACTTTCACAGTGACCGCCCCTTTAAGAGTGACTTTCACAGTGACTGCCCCTTTAAGAGTGACTTTCACAGTGACCTCCCCTTTAACAGTGACTTTCACAGTGACTGCCCCTTTAACAGTGACTTTCACAGTGACCACCCATTTAATAACAGTGACCTCTACAGTGCCCGCCCCTTTAAGCAGTAAAGAAAAATGGCTGGGTTGTTATAGAAACCTGGAGTAAAACTGTGTTTATAGCAGTTGGGATATGAAGAGAAAGACTTGCAGGCTTGTATTGGCTAAAATGCATTATTTTTTTGAATATCTCAGGAACGGTACGTCCTAGAGAGCTGAGACTCGGTCTCAAACCTTCCCGGACACCTGATGTACCTGTATGCCAAATTTGGTGAAGATTGGTTCAGTCGTTTGGTCGCGCATAAAGAATGTCCAGACAGACAGACAGAAATTCATTTTTATATATATATATATATATAAAGATATTTATATTATAAATATATTTACATTATATGCAACAACAAAAAAAAGTCTGACATTAAAGTTGTTTCCTGGGCTATGTGTATTGATGACCTTTCTTTGTACAGTATGTACGGGGAAGATGGGAGAGATAACCGACACCTATTGAATGTATATGGGGTCCTTTAGACCAAAGTGTTTATCCCTGCACAAGATTTACATATAGGGTTATTCCAAACAGAAAAAACCTCTTCAGTGTTGAGTGTATATGATACAACTATAGCGCTTACTAATATAGGGTCTATTTAGTAATCTTTGAGATTTTATCTATTCCTTTCTAGGCAGTAGGTCTTGTCACTTCTGATTTGGCAATCGCCTGCAGTGAGAGGAAACAATACGTCACACTTCACCCAGCCCCCTCCCTTCTTCTGAGTCACATCAGCAGTCACATGACTGCCATCCTGAGTGGATGAACACAAAAGTGATTCGTAATGTGACCCAGAGGGGAGTTAGGGCGGAGAAAGTGTGATGTATTGTCTCCTCTCACTGCACGAAGGCTGAGACTAAATTTACGGGTTGTTTACATGATGCAGAAAAAAACCTGCATTTTATGGATAGTGGTTTTCCCCCTAGACTTCAATGGGGTTATTAACTTAAACAGAATATCTGCCCAAAAAATGCACAAAAACTGTGATAAATAATGCAGATTTATGTGGATTTTTTTTATCATGTATCATACAAATCCCTAGCATGTGCAGGTAGCTGTAAGGTACTTTCACACTGAGTTTTTTGGAGGAGGTTTTGGGACAGAATTTCCTGCAGGTTTTTCAGCCAAAGCCAGAAGTTGATTCAAAATGAATCAGAAATATGAAGGAAGGACTTATTATTCTCCTTTTCTGCTGGATTCACTTCTGGCTTTGGCTAAAAAACCTACAGGAAAATCTGCCTCATAACCTCCTCCAAAAAAACCTACCCTTAGGCCTCATGCACACGACCGTTCAGTTTTTTGCGGTCCTCAAACCGCGGATCCGCAAAAAACAGAATCCGCCCGTGTGCCCTCCGCAATTTGCGGAACGGAACGGGCGGCCCATTGTAGAAATGCATGCCTATTCTTGTCCGCAAAACGGACAAGAATAGGACATGTTCTATTTTTTTTGAGGGGCCACGGAACGGAGCAACGGATGCGGACAGCACACGGAGTGCTGTCCGCATCTTTTGCGGCCCCATTGAAGTTAATGGGTCCGCATCCGAGCTTCAAAAACTGCGGCTCGGATGCGGAACAAAACAGCGGTCGTGTGCATGAGGCCTTATTGTGAAATCAGAAGGAACACTTCCTTCCCAACAATCGTCTGCTTAATTGAGCAGTGTAAAGGGGCATTTAGTAAGTGCTTTACTTGTATCATACATCATTCTGCTTGGATACTTCTTTAAAGGGAATCTGTCACTTCGCTAAGGCTTCTTTCACATTAGCGTCAGGATTGTTCGGCAGGCTGTTCCCACAGGGGAACAGCCTCCTGGATCTGTACTAATCCTAGTACACGCGTGCCGCCGGAAGTCCACTCCAGCCCCATTCGCTATAATGGGGACAGGTCTGAGATGTGGTCGCAGCACGGCAAACATGCCGAGAGGTGGCCGGACAAGAACTGTCAGAACAGCCTGCTGGTCAATCCTAACACTAATGTGAAAGAAGTCTAACCCATTTGTAACTGTTTGTATGGCACTGTAGCTCTGCTATAGCCATTTGTAAATATACCTTTATGTCCAAATCAATCTTCTCTATCCCTCAGAAAACAGGTACTTATGGTGTTAGCAGTGGTGCCTTACAGCGCCGGGTTCCTAGGTTCAAACCCAAACAAGTACATTATATGCATGGAGACTGTATGTTCTCGCCATGTTTGTGTGAGCTTCCTCCCGCACTCCAAAAACATACAGATAGGGAATTCAGATTGTGAGCTCCATTGAGGACAGCAAGTGATGATCATGTCTGTAATATGTTGTGGAATACGTCAACACTGTATAAGTGAGTCAAATAAATAAGACAAATACACTGCTAAAGTAATAGTAAAGTGTACAATCACATGTATTTGTTACTTACAGTAAAAATAACAGCAACAGGATAGCAAGCAATATCCAGGTGCCAGGGGAGAGACTTGGCATAAAACTCATGATCCTTCCTGACTCGTTCCTTCCAACTGTGTGAATGTTACTTTGCTCCCCGCCCAGCAATTCCAACCACAATATGTAGCTTCAGATTACTTCTCCTTGTTCCAGTGCTACTCCTTCCGTCTCTCAGAGATGAGTCACATGATCTCTAGGCCTGGCCCTGGCCAGATATCTCTGTGTTGTTAAGTTTCTAAAACTTTCACACCCCTTATCTGTAAGATAATTAAGGACTCATTCTCAAGATCTTTAATATGTTGTTCTGTTATTTTTCAAATGTCCATTCATTCCCCCATGTCTCTGTTCTTATTGTACAGGGTGGGCCATTTATATGGATACACCTTAATAAAATGGGAATGGTTGGTGATATTAACTTCCTGTTTGTGGCACATTAGTATATGTGAGGGGGGAAACTTTTCAAGATGGGTGGTGACCATGGCGGCCATTTTGAAGTTGGCCATTTTGAATCCAACTTTTGTTTTTTCAATAGGAAGAGGGTCATTTGACACATCAAACATATTGGGAATTTCACAAGAAAAACAATGTTGTGCTTGGTTTTAACGTAACTTTATTCTTTCATGAGTTATTTACAAGTTTCTGACCACTTATAAAATGTGTTCAATGTGCTGCCCATTGTGTTGGATTGTCAATGCAACCCTCTTCTCCCACTCTTCACACACTGATAGCAACACCGCAGGAGAAATGCTAGCACAGGCTTCCAGTATCCGTAGTTTCAGGTGCTGCACATCTCGTATCTTCACAGCATAGACGATTGCCTTCAGATGATACGAGAAAACTGAAACTACGGATACTGGAAGCCTGTGCTAGCGTTTCTCCTGCGGTGTTGCTATCAGTGTGTGAAGAGTGGGAGAAAAGGGTTGCATTGAAAATCCAACACAATGGGCAGCATTGGAAAGCCCGCTATGTAACATCATTACTTCTATTTTTCTTAGCCATTAAAAGGTATCAAACCTGCAATACTATTATTTTGTTTCTCTTAGGCCTCCTGCACACGACCGTTGTGTGCACCCGTGGCCGTTGTGCCGTTTTCCGCTTTTTTTCGCGGACCCATTGACTTTCAATGGGTCCGTGGAAAAATCGGAAAATGCACCGTTTTGCAGCCGCATCCGTGATCCGTGTTTCCTGGCCGTGAAAAAAATATGACCTGTTCTATTTTTTTCACGGCCAACGGTTCACGGACCCATTCAAGTCAATGGGTCCGTGAAAGAACACGGATGCACACAAGATTGGCATCCGTGTCCGTGATCCGTGGCCGTAGGTTAGTTTTTATACAGACGGATCCGAAGATCCGTCTGTATAAAAGCTTTTTCAAAGCTGAGTTTTCACTTCGTGAAAACTCAGAACCGACAGTATATTCTAACACAGAAGCGTTCCCATGGTGATGGGGACGCTTCTAGTTAGAATACACTACAAACTGTGTACAAGACTGCCCCCTGCTGCCTGGCAGCACCCGGTCTCTTACAGGGGGCCGTGATCAGCACAATTAACCCCTTCAGGTGCCGCACCTGAAGGGGTTAATTGTGCTGATCACGGCCCCCTGTAAGAGATCAGGGCTGCCAGGCAGCAGGGGGCAGACCCTCCCCCCCTCCCCAGTTTAAATATCATTGGTGGCCAGTGCGGCCCCCCCCCTCCCTCTATTGTAATAATTCGTTGGTGGCACAGTGTGCGCCCCCCCCACCCTCCCTCTATTGTAATAATTCGTTGGTGGCACAGTGTGCGCCCCCCATCGCCCCCCCCCCCCTCCCTCTATAGCATTAACAACATTGGTGGCCAGTGTGCGGCCTCCCATCTCCCCCCCCCCCATCATTGGTGGCAGCGGAGTTCCGATCGGAGTCCCAGTTTAATCGCTGGGGCTCCGATCGGTAACCATGGCAACCAGGATGCTGGTTGCCATGGTTACTTAGCAATAGTACAATAGTAGAAGATTCATACTTACCGGCTGCTGCGATGTTCGTGTCCGGCCGGGAGCTCCACCTACTGGTAAGTGTCATTGCTAAATGAACTGTCACTTACCAGTAGGAGGAGCTCCCGGCCGGAAGCAGACATCGCAGCTCCCAGGTAAGTATGAATCTTTTACTATTGTACTATTGCTAGTAACCCGCTGCCACCAATGATGGGGGGGGGGGGGGGTAGATGGGAGGCCGCACACTGGCCACCAATGTTGTTAATGCTATAGAGGGAGGGGGGCCAATGGGGGGCGCACACTGTGCCACCAACGATTACAATAGAGGGAGGAAGTGGGGGGGTGCACACTGTGCCACCAACGAATTATTACAATAGAGGGAGGAAGGGGGAGGGGGGGTGCGCACACTGTGCCATCAACGATTTATTACAATAGAGGGAGGAAGGGGGGGGGGCGGGGGCGCACACTGTGCCACCAAGGAATTATTACAATAGAGGGAGGAAGGGGGGGGGGGCCGCACTGGCCACCAATGATATTCAAACTGGGGAGGGGGGAGGGGGGGGGTCTGCCCCCTGCTGCCTGGCAGCCCTGATCTCTTACAGGGGGATATGATAGCACAATTAACCCCTTCAGGTGCGGCACCTGAAGGGTTAATTGTGCTGATCACAGCCCCCTGTAAGAGATCGGATGCTGCTAGGCAGCAGGGGGCAGTCATGTACACAGTTTGTAGTATATTCTAACTAGAAGCGTCCCCATCACCATGGGAACGCCTCTGTGTTAGAATATACTGTCGGAAATGAGGTTTCACGATCTAACTCATATCCGACAGTATATTCTAACATAGAGGCGTTCCCATGGTGATGGGGACGCTTCAAGTTAAAATATACCATCGGATTGGAGAAAACTCCGATCCGATGGTATAAAAGGGACTCCAGACTTTACATTGAAAGTCAATGGGGACGGATCCGTTTGAAATGGCACCATATTGTGTCAACGTCAAACGGATCCGTCCCCATTGACTTGCATTGTAATTCAGGACGGATCCGTTTGGCTCCGCACGGCCAGGCGGACACCAAAGCGACTTTTTTTTCATGTCCGTGGATCCTCCAAAAATCAAGGAAGACCCACGGACGAAAAAACGGTCACGGATCACGGAAAAACGGGACCCGTTTTTGCGGACCGCAAAAAAATACGTTCGTGTGCAGGAGGCCTTAATGAGAGCACTAAACTAAGTTTCTAAAGACATGAATGAGTTCATCTAGCTTTCTGAGAACAGATATCAATATCCATTGCACACATAGCATATTTTTATCCGAAGTCAAAATAAACTACATTATGATAGGTACAATGTATCTGTCCATGATCCGTGATGTTCTAAGATCCTTCATTCCTCTAATAGATAATTTATTTCATGTACTAAGGCAAGGGTGCACAACCTTTTCTGGTTAGGGGACACATTGTCAGGCGGAAGGAATCCCAAGGGCCAAAAATAAAACTTAAAGGGGTATTACCAACTGAAATACTATATTTATGGTGTATTGTACATACAGTATATACTATAAATGTCTGGTTACACCTCCAGGACTCCCATCTAATGGGAGATTACCGTATTTATCGGCGTATAACACGCACTTTTTCCCCCTGAAAATAGGGGGCAAATGATGTATGCGTGTTATACGCCGATATAATGTTACAGGTGTGTGGAATTTCTATCGCCCGACGCCCGGGACATGCAGTTCCGGGCGCCGGGCAGGTAGTTTGTGCAGGCAGCTTAGCCCTGCGGGCAAGTAGCAGGGCTAGGGTTGCGCCGGGTTTTCCTCTAATACACAGCCCGGTGCAGCAAGTCCGGGCTGCTTACCGCAGTGTTATCAGCGCTTCTGTGCAGGCCGGAAGTCGGGCGCCGCGGGCCGGACGTCAGCTCTCAGCGGAGGCACAAGTTAGTCAGCGGCTGTAGTAGGAGCTCCTGACATGGTGGCAGCCTGTGCCGTGATAGATAGCCCAGCAGGTAGTGTGTGTGGTGACTGCTCTGGGTCAGCTATGCTCTGCTGTCAGGCTGCCGCTCTGCTTCTTCTCCCTGGCATTGAAGTGTCAATAGGAGTGCTGCCAGGTTCCAACTTCCAGCCACTCACCCTCCATGAATAGGGGGTGGACGGGGACTTCCCCATACTAACGTCTCCCTCTTGCCCCCATACAGTATAACGTCACCTTGGGGCTGCCCTAGTGCCCCATACAGTATAACGTCACCAAGCGGCTGCCCCCGCACAGTATAATGTCACCCTGTGGCCCCTGCCCCCATACAGTATAAAGTCACCCTGTGGCCCCCGCCCCCATACAATATAACGTCTCCCTGTGGCCCCCACCCCCATACAGCATGACATCTCCTTGTGGCCCCCGCCCCATACATGCTTCAAAGTTCTTTATTTGAGATTTTAATTTTTTTCCTGAAATTTCCCTCTTAAAATGAAGGTGCGTGTTATACACCGATAAATACGGTACATGAAAGATATATGTGAGCAACCACAAGACATAGACATACATGTCTGTTACCATATGGTGGGGGGCCGCACAGAACGATATCGAGGGCCGCAGGTTGTGCACCCCTGTACTATGGTAACATGTATGCTTTATACAAGAGAATCTCCCAATTTATTGTCACAAACTTACCTGTCTGGGCCCCAGCGGCGAGATCTCCAGCTTTGGCACAACTGCAGCCGGAGAGATGCGTTGCTAAGCCACGCCCCCAGATGACTCAACAGCATCCTTAGCAACAGGATAAAATGCTCTGTTTCTCCCCGCGGTGTGTGCTGGAGGTAACTAGCAGTGGGTTGATTGCTCAACTGCTCAATTTCGGTGTGTTGTTTTCTGACTAATTGAGCACTGAGACATGAACCTATCAGGGAATTTGTGTTCTATTTAAATCCCTTTCTAGCCATTCACCAGTGCCAGTGATAGTCTTGTTTGGACTCACTAGCTATTTTCCTGGTTCTTGGATTTATTTGGACTTGTTTGTGGTTTTTACCTTGGCTTGTCTATTCACCACTCTCTATCTCTCATGATTTGTACTGTGCACCCCATCTATTTGATCTCAGCTTGTCTTTTGACTATTCTCTCACTTTTGTACTGCATTGTCCGCCTGGTTCTGACCCATTTTCATATGACTATCCTTTTGTGTTGTTTTTATTTCTTGGCGTTTGTCTCTGCACCTTAGTAGCATTGTAGGGACTGTCGACCAGTTGCAGTCTTGCTACCTAAGGCTTGAACTGCAAGTAGTTAGGGAAAGTGGGCTGGGTTCCAGGTCAGGGCTAACTGTCAGTGTCTTTCGATATCTAGATACATTACATTTATATGCCAAATGTGTGGTGTGGATTCATGGAGCTGTATGCCCTACAGTTGCATTTGTTGCTCATTGAGTCCTACTATAAAAAAAAAAAGTATACCCTGTAGTATTCAGTTTTTTTGTGGTGAAAGCAGCTATGTTTTTCAATACAGTGAAAAAAATATATCGACATATACCAACTGAACATATGCCAAAAAGATATTCAAAGTCTAAAGCATTTCCAAGAACATACACCAAAATATACTGCAAATGTTATGTGAATAGAGCCTAAGTATTAAATGTATTTTTTTTTTATAAAGGGGAAAGCTTACATTCTCTTTATGCACAAATATGGCCATGTAACCGTTTACAATTTCCTTATATAGGTTTCATGTTTCCTGCATGACTTCATAATCAGTTTTTCCTTTACCATAGTTTGCAGTTTATTGCCCTGGGACATATCTGTGCTAGATAACATATAGCAAACACTGGTTTATCTTTAAAAAGGCATCGTTCAATGTCCAATAGCATTACAATTGCATTACATCAGTCCTCAGTAATAAAGCAGATGGATATATAAGAAGAAACTTTGTAATATATCTTATCAGAGAAAATCTCTCTTTCCCCTCTTAGGCTAGTTTCACACCTGCGGTGTGAATTCCGGCAAGCTGTTCAAACAGACAATGCCGGAAATCAGCCGGACACAAACCGCAGCGTACATTGGTTTGTGTCTGTCCAATTCTTTGCATTGTCTGCTGGAATGCATACGGATCTCCGCTGAACCCTATTATATTTAATGGGGCCAGTGGGCATTCTGTTTGTATACGGCAGTGCCGGATCCGGAGAATTACATCAGGGGCAGTTAAACTGCCGGGATTTATTGGATTACTAGAAAATCCAATAAACACACAAACAGACAGACCAACACTTCATACTCAGGCAGCGCTGGGTACTTTTTCTAGTATTTATGATTTTAAAATTTTGTAACTTTTTTTTACAATTTTATTAATTTTAAACAAGGTAAAACGTTACAAGGAAATTAGTAATCAAACAGTATATAGAGCAATTACATGAAAATTAAAATAAATGAAATTGAAAAACCTAAAATTATAATTAAAATAAAATTTTTACATTTTAATTTCATCCAATATCTGCAAAATGCATGCCAAAATTAAAAAGAAAATTCAATTTCTCCATTTGAATTTTCTACAGCGTGGGTCATAAGTGCCAAAAATAAATGTAAAAATAAATAGCCCTTTTCATTTTAAATTTCCACTTTGTCAATTATTTCTCCTCTTCCTATAGTGGGTTTTCATGTCAAAATCATAAATCAAATGAAAACACCATGTAGAAGCTGAAAATGGTAGATTGAGATTTCAATTTCATCTCTTGTATGCATTTTCCCTGCCAAAAGTCAAATGAAAAAGAAAGCCCATTTGAATTTTCATTTTAACGTTGTACTAACATTCAGATTCATTTAAATGAGCAGTAGTGGGCCCGATGCAGCATGCAAAATGTTATTTAATTCCTAATTGAACAGACAGTGACTTTGTATGTCTACTAGAGGGCGCTGTGCTTCTCCACATTTCCAACAGGATTCTTTATAAAACGAAGTTTTATAATATGTAAATGAGGGCTCTACCAGCAAGTAGGGCGTCTACTTGCTGGTAGCCGCAGCAGCAATCCGCCCCCTCGCCGTGTTGATTGACAGGGCCAGCCGTGATCTCCTCCTCCGGCCGGCCCTGTCAGTAATTCAAAAATCGCGCGCCTCTGGTCATTCGGCGCAGGCGCTCTGAGATGAGGAGGCTCGTCTCCTCAGTGCGCCTGCGCCGATGACATCACCGAAAGAGAAGACGTCATCGGCGCAGGCGCACTGAGGGAGTGCTGAGGAGACGAGCCTCCTCATCTCAGAGCGCCTGCGCCGAATGACCAGAGGCGCGCGATTTTTGAATTACTGACAGGGCCAGCCGGAGGAGGAGATCACGGCTGGCCCTGTCAATCAACACGGCGAGGGGGCGGATTGCTGCTGCGGCTACCAGCAAGTAGACGCCCTACTTGCTGGTAGAGCCCTCATTTACATATTATAAAACTTCGTTTTATAAAGAATCGGCCGCATGAAAGTAAGTAAGACTATTATATTCTCCTATATCGCCCTATAAGGAATCTAACTATCCCAAAAAAAAAAAAAGAGTTTTGTGGGGTGACAGAAACCCTTTAAAAAGTTGTCATGTGCCAAAATTGGTGACTTTTTACATCAGTATAGTGGCATAAAACAATTTGTAAATGTCCTCCATTGTGTCTGTGTGACCAAAAATCAGGGTGCATGACTTGCAGAAACGCGGAGCATCCTTGGAATCACTGTTCTGATTGCTGGGAGAGGTAAGACCCCCATGATTAGTATTGATGGCCTAAAATAGCGCTCAGGAACGCAGCTTTAGTGTAGCTATATCCTATTCTTGTCCATATTGCAGACAAGGACAGGCATTGTTACAATGGATCTGCAAAAAAAATAAAAAATTGATGCAATGACGCAAATGGCGCATGACATATGTGTACCATAATTTGCACTTGCCACTTTTCTGAGGCAATGTCCACCTCGTCCTCACTCAACAGGGCAGCAGAGTTGATGATATAATCATAATACTAGTATAATTCACTCCTCAAAAAGAGGGCACCATCTATTAGACTCCTAATCTTATCCTATGCAGTCAGCACAGTACTAAGATTTCACCGTCACAGCGCCATCTACTGGAATTGTAAACTTGATCCTGTGTTAGCTGTTGGAAATGTGGAGAAGCACAGCGCCCTCTAGTAGACATACAGAGTCACTGTCTGTTCAGTCAGGAATTAAATAACATTTTTCATGCTGTACCATGCCCACTACTGCTCATTTAAATAAATCTAAATGTTAGTACAATGTTAAAATGAAAATTCAAATGGGCTTTCTTTTTCATTTGACTTTTGGCAGGGAAAATGCCTGTAAGATATTAAATTTAAATCTCAATCTACTATTTTCAGCTTCTATATGGTGTTTTCATTTGATATATGATTTTGACATGAAACCCCCACTATAGGAAGAGGAGAATTAATTGACAAAGTGGAAATTTAAAATGAAAAGGGCTATTTATTTTTACATTTATTTTTGGCACTTATGACCCACGCTGGAGGTGGAAAAGATAATTCAAATGGAGAATTTTGATTTTCTTTTCATTTTGGCATGCAATTTGCAAACCCTAGATAAAATTAAAATGTTAAAACGTTATTTTAATTATAATTTTAAGTTTTTCAATTTCATTTTAATTTTGGCAGGTTTTACCTCCCATACGTACATAGGTACAAAAACCGTAATAATTATATGAAGTGTTGTAGTTATTGTAGGCAATGGTAATTGTTCATATAATGCTATCATGAAATAGGTTACCACTGCATTGTAATAAGCAGAAGATAGTAGGAAAGTACCAGGTTGGCATGAAGGCAGGGGTATAGTATACAGTCTCATGGGCCCTGGTGCAAGAGTTCAGCTTGCCCCCCCCCCCCCCTTACCTAGTACTTTGTAGCAAGGAGCAAGGGTGCACCTAGCCTTTCTGCTGCTTGAGGCAAAAATGTAAACATCCCACCCATGCCAAATTCTCAACCTTATCCATTTCCGCCAGTCCTCAGGATAGGTCATCAATAACAGATTGGTGTAGTGCCCACTCCTAGCACCCCCTTTGATCAGCTGTTTGAGGAGAAGTTAGCGCTCATATGAGAGCTGCTTTCTCTGCCCTGTTTACCTGGTCGCTGCAGCAATTGCAGTGGTGAGCAGGTAAACAGAGCAGAGAAGGCAGCGTTCGTAAGAAAAAAAAAATGTTGACAACCCCTTTAAAGACATACTTTGAAAACATTACATACAGCGCAACAGAACATACAGGGTAGTACAGCTCCACATACCTCTTACATCCAGTGGCATCTTCTCTGATGTAGATGTTCTCTTTCCTCATCTTCTCCATTCAGACCAGACCGCCACAATGATTTCTTTCAGCCATCTCTCATCTCTGCAGAGATTGACAAAAAGACATCTTAGTTTCCTACTTTTCCATTATCCTCTCCACCTTCTCAACACCCCATCCACTGCAAATACTCTGTCCGCTGTGCCCCCCAATATTATCCTGCAGAAACAGTCCCCCTGAAAATACTGGTACCACACAGTACAAATATACCCCCATTAGACTTCCGGACCCCCATATCAGACCCCCATTAGACCTCCAGACCCACATTGGACCTCAGACCAGACCTCCAGACCCCCATTGGACCTTAGACCAGACCTCCAGACCCCCATTAGACCCTCAGACCCCCAATTAGACCCCTATTAGACCTCCAAACACCCATATCAGACCCCCATTAGACCTCGAAATCCACATATCAGACTCCATTTTAATCTTCCAGACCCCCATTAGACCTCCAAACCTCCATATCACACCCACATTAGACTTCCAGACCCCCAATCAGACCCACATAGGACGTCCAGACCCCCATTAGACCTCCAGTCCCCATATAAGACACCCATTAGACTTCCAGACCCCCATATCAGACCTCAGATTAGATGTCAAAATAAATTAATTAATTTACCTCTCCTGCTGCCACTCTCCTCGTGTTGTTTAGCCCCAAATTTTTCATTTTCACAAGGGGTAACAGGAGATAAAGCACCCCATAATTTGTTACCCATTTTCTCCTGAATCCGGCAACACCCCATATGTGGTGGTAAACTGCTGTGGGAGCACATGGCAGGATTCAGGACGGAAAGAGCGCCATATGGCTTTTGCATCGCAGATTTTGATAGATTGGTTTACGGGTGCCATTGGTTTTTATTTTTTAAGTGATTGTCTTATGTGGGGACTCATTTTTTGCGGGATGAGCTGACGGTTTGATTGGTACTATTTTGGGGTACATAAGACTTCTTGATCTCTTGGTATTAAACTTTTTGTGAGGCAAGGTGAAAAAAATTGCTGTTTTGGCATCGTTTTTTTTTTTTTATAGCATTCACCTGAGGGGGCATATCATGTGAGATATATATTTTTTTTTAAACTCGTTTTATTGAAGTTTAACAAGTAAGGCATGTTACATCAGAATAAATCAGGGGTAAATCCCACGCAGGGGATACATTGATATCATAGTACAACTCGAGAATCTTACAACAGGTCTGAAAAGGATCTCATCTCAATTAGCATCAATAATCAGTGGGGTAATGTAACATTGGTCCAGGGCTCGAAGTCCACATATTATCACACATCGGCCACAGAATACATACATGCATTATGAAATGTCAAAGGAGATGCGCACCACTCACCCCATACCTTGTGAAACTTTTGTGGGCATTTTCTATGAATAAAGACAATTTTTTCCATGCTAACAGCGTGATTGACCAATGATTTCCATTGACCTATTGTAGGTGCTCTGTCAGCCATCCATCTCAGAGCAATGGCTTTTCTAGCAAAGAATAGAGTTTTACTTAAAAAAAATCCTATGGTGATGCCCCCAGACCTCCTCATCTAGTATTCCAAGAACACAACTTTTAGGCACTGCAGTTGGAACCATAGTTGACAGCACTTCTGTTACTGTTTTCCAGAAGTTTTTTTAAATATGTACAGTCCCACATGAGATGCCAGAAGTCAGCACCATCCTGAAGGCATCTATGGCATCTATTGTGTGCTATTCTGCCCATTTTGTGTAGCCTGGTAGGCGTGAGATAACTTCTGTGAAAAATAAACAGCTGGATCAGCCGATTGTTAATTGATGGAGAAACCCTTGTTGGAGTCATCAGGGCTTCCTTCCAATCATCAGCCGTTAGTGAAGGTATTGAGTTTCTGCACTTCCCCTCAACAGCAAGAGGGTTCATCAGCATTCGATTGTTGAGCAGATGCGCATAAAGCACAGAAATAATACCTCTCGGACCCTGTGACCTGAGAACCCCTATTAAAGGATATCTTGATATTTTCCGGTCACCTGCCCCAAACGCGTGCCTCAGTTGTAGATATCTAAAGAAAAGGTTTCGAGGTAGTTCAAATTTTTCCTGCATTTTTGCGAAAAGGAGCATAGAGTGCCCCCAACATATAGATCACTCAAGGTAAGGACACCATGGGCCTTCCACAAATTCACCCCCTCCAGTTCTTTCAGATGGGCAAACATAGGGTTATCCCATATCGGTATATCATCCGGGAGATCCTTAAACAATTGCATCTTGGCAGCACTCCATACCTGGTGGGCCAATTTCTGAATGGGAGCAAGTGCGTGGGCACAAAGCGCAATCCTTCCAGTACTGGCCACAGGGAGGTCATGCTTAAATATTCCCTGAGGTAGTATTCTGCATTTGGCAATTCTGACGATAGGATCCAGGGGATTAGGAATTTCAACTGCCCAGCTAGATAGTATAGGAAGAAATCAGGCAGGGCAGCACCACCCTCTAGCTTGGATCTCTGCAGGACATTAAGGGATAGTTTCCGTCTGGACTCCCCCCAGATGAAATTAGCCACCAGTGAATGGATACGACTAAAGAAGCCCTGTGATATCGGTGTGCATGCATGCGCTAGGAGATATAGCCCTTTAGGTAAAAGGATCATTTTAACCAGATTTAATCTTCCCATGGTTGATAACGGCAGGGTCCTCCATATTTTGAGATTATCAGTGAACAGTGGTTTCAGGGGTGCTATATTTAGTGAATATGCCAATTGGGGGTCCCTGGTAATCACAATCCCAGACACTTAAAGTGGTCTACAACCGGCAAATTACAGTATTGTGAGGGCCACGTATATGCGTCCATAGGGGCATAAGTGCTGATTTCGTCCAGTTTATGTGCAAACCCGAGTATTCCCCGAACCTTCCTATTATATTAATTGCTCTAGGGAGCGTAGTTTCAGGTTCATCCATAAAGAGAAGGAGATCATCCGCGTATAGTCCAACTTTATCTGTCCTGTCCCCCATGCACACCCCTTTAAAGACCTGATCCTGCCTGACTCTTAGGGCAAGATGCTCTATAGCTATGGTGAACAAAAGCGGCGACAGGGGGCACCCTTGCCTAGTGCCTCTATGAAGTTTAAAGGACTCAGAGAGCGATCCGTTCACCAGTATGTTAGCTTTGGGAAGTTGGTATAGTATCTCCACCCATTTGACAAACTTAGGGCCAAATCCAAAACTCTGTAAGACTTCTATTAAGTACACCCATTCCACTGAGTCAAAGGCTTTGGCTGTGTCCAACGAGGCCAGGGCCCAGTGCCAGTGGCGTACCGCCAATATAGGCAGACCACGCCGTTGCTATGGGGCCCGCAGCGCACGGAAGGCCCCGCCCCCTCCGTTTATTTTAGCTAAGTAAGCAGTACTAGTACAATCAAACACACACTGTGGGCGGCGCAGGGCCCGCGGCACTTGCCTTTGATCGGTGCCCCCCCCCCCTCCCCTATTAACCTGCTCATCATGCTGCCTCACTTGATTCTCCCGCTCGGCCAGCCTGCAGGTGTGTTCTAATTTTCACACTGGCCAATCAGCACAAGTCAGCAGCACAAAGAGGCAGCTGCTGATTGGCCAGTGTTTGCGGGCAGCAGGGGCGGGCGCCGGACATTCACTGTACACATTCATTCTCTCTTTGACTCTCTGACCTGAGCGACGAGTTCACTGAAGTAGGCAGCTGCCTGGCTGCACCCTGCATCGATCCTAGCCCCAGACTGAAGGACTGCCTGCCCGCTCTTGACCGGACACGGTTGGTGCCGGACTGCCGGTGGTTTGTTATATTGGGAAGGGTCCCCAGCCAGGAATGGGATGGATGGATAGATAGGTTAATGCAGGCTGCAGCATTGCCAGGCAGCAGCAAGATAACTCATAGGGAGGGGGGCCCATAGAGGACAATCTGCTTTCCTCCTACTCTGTCCTGTATGAGCCTCCCCCCCCCTGAATCCTCTATGAGCCCCCCTTATGCCCCCACTACCCCAAAATGCCCAGGGGGGGGGTGGAGTAGGAGACAAGCATACTGTTCTGAGTCCCCCCCCCCCCCCCGAGTCCTCTATGAGCCTCCTGCCTCCCAACCCATAATGCCCCCATTACTCCAAAATGCCCAGGGGGAAGAGGAGTAGAAGGAAAGCACACTGTCCTGAGCATTTTGGGGGGCTCATAGTGGACAGTGTGCTCTCCTACTCCTTCCCCCCCCCCCGGCATTTTGGGGGGCATTAGGGATTCTTTAATGGGGGTGTGGCACGGGAGGAGCCAGGACAGGAGGTGGGACAGGCCAGGGGTGGGTAGTGGGCGGGGTTAGGGGGCCCAATTCAGATGCTTGCTATGGGGCCCAGTGATTTCAATGTACGCCCCTGCCCAGTGCTTATCCCTTGCCACACCTATCTGCGCTATGGCTTGCGCCCTCCTGATGTTATCAGATGTCGATCTACCCGGTATAAACCCAGACTGATCTTTATGTACTATAGTGGCGATTACCTTGTTTAGTCTGAAAGCCAGTAGTCTTGTGAGTATTTTATAATCTAGGTTTAGGAGCGATATCGGTCTGTAAGACCCACACTCCAGAGGGTCTTTATCTGGCTTCAGGATCACCACTATAGTAGCATCATACATAGATTCTGGTAGCCTATTTCTTTGCTGAGCAGTCAGGTATAGCGCTCGGGCCCTAATACATCAGTATATTTAGTATACACTTCAACCGGGATCCCGTCAGGGCCTGGTGCTTTGCCCGCTGGCAGCTCCGTTATTGCCATTTCAATTTCGTCTAGTGAAATATCAGCCTCTAGTAGGCTCCTATCCTCATCACTGAGCTGGGGATGTGTTACCTGCGTTAGATAAAGCCTCAACTCCTGGGTGGTGTAGTGAGCCGCTTACTTGTAGAGGTCTTGATAGAACCCCTTGAAGCCTCCCAGTATATCGCCAACTGATTCTACCACCGTGCCCTCAAAATACTTTTTTCTAATGACCGGGGGGGACATATTATTACTGCGCACAATATGAGCAAGTAATTTACCTGCCTGGTTGCCAGATTCAAAGGACTGCTGCTTTAAAAAGAATAATTTACGCTCGCTCTTTTCCCTGAGGTGCATCATATAAAGCCTTCCCTTAAGCATCCAGTCCTGCCTATTTACCTCAGTGGGATCAAACCTGAAGGTGTTCTCCGCCTCTTTGCAATTAGCATGTAATTCCAGTTCTTTACGTGCTGAATCTCTTTTTAATATAGGATATGGATGATTTGAGGCAACCCCTAAAATAGGCTTTTAATGTCTCCCAAAGTAGCGAATCATCTGTCATCTCATCCTGCACTTCCAGAAACATCTGAAGCTGATCAGGAATTCTATCGTTCGAGGACATAAGAGATAACCAAAATGGGTGTACACGCATTTTGGCACTCTGTTTAATACCATCATAAAGTCTAAATTGAGCAAGAACCAGTGCATGGTCCGAGGGCCCCTGTGATCCATATCCAATATCTTTGAGATCTGTGTACAGGGAGTGCAGAATTATTAGGCAAATGAGTATTTTGACCACATCATCCTCTTTATGCATGTTGTCTTACTCCAAGCTGTATAGGCTCAAAAGCCTACTACCAATTAAGCATATTAGGTGATGTGCATCTCTGTAATGAGAAGGGGTGTGGTCTAATGACATCAACACCCTATATTAGGTGTGCATAATTATTAGGCAACTTCCTTTCCTTTGGCAAAATGGGTCAAAAGAAGGACTTGACAGGCTCAGAAAAGTCAAAAATAGTAAGATATCTTGCAGAGGGATGCAGCACTCTTAAAATTGCAAAGCTTCTGAAGCGTGATCATCGAACAATCAAGCGTTTCATTCAAAATAGTCAACAGGGTCGCAAGAAGCGTGTGGAAAAACCAAGGCGCAAAATAACTGCCCATGAACTGAGAAAAGTCAAGCGTGCAGCTGCCAAGATGCCACTTGCCACCAGTTTGGCCATATTTCAGAGCTGCAACATCACTGGAGTGCCCAAAAGCACAAGGTGTGCAATACTCAGAGACATGGCCAAGGTAAGAAAGGCTGAAAGACGACCACCACTGAACAAGACACACAAGCTGAAACATCAAGACTGGGCCAAGAAATATCTCAAGACTGATTTTTCTAAGGTTTTATGGACTGATGAAATGAGAGTGAGTCTTGATGGGCCAGATGGATGGGCCCGTGGCTGGATTGGTAAAGGGCAGAGAGCTCCAGTCCGACTCAGACTCCAGCAAGGTGGAGGTGGAGTACTGGTTTGGGCTGGTATCATCAAAGATGAGCTTGTGGGGCCTTTTCGGGTTGAGGATGGAGTCAAGCTCAACTCCCAGTCCTACTGCCAGTTTCTGGAAGACACCTTCTTCAAGCAGTGGTACAGGAAGAAGTCTGCATCCTTCAAGAAAAACATGATTTTCATGCAGGACAATGCTCCATCACACGCGTCCAAGTACTCCACAGCGTGGCTGGCAAGAAAGGGTATAAAAGAAGAAAATCTAATGACATGGCCTCCTTGTTCACCTGATCTGAACCCCATTGAGAACCTGTGGTCCATCATCAAATGTGAGATTTACAAGGAGGGAAAACAGTACACCTCTCTGAACAGTGTCTGGGAGGCTGTGGTTGCTGCTGCACGCAATGTTGATGGTGAACAGATCAAAACACTGACAGAATCCATGGATGGAAGGCTTTTGAGTGTCCTTGCAAAGAAAGGTGGCTATATTGGTCACTGATTTGTTTTTGTTTTGTTTTTGAATGTCAGAAATGTATATTTGTGAATGTTGAAATGTTATATTGGTTTCACTGGTAAAAATAAATAATTGAAATGGGTATATATTTGTTTTTTGTTAAGTTGCCTAATAATTATGCACAGTAACAGTCACCTGCACACACAGATATCCCCCTAAAATAGCTAAAACTAAAAACAAACTAAAAACTACTTCCAAAAATATTCAGCTTTGATATTAATGAGTTTTTTGGGTTCATTGAGAACATGGTTGTTGTTCAATAATAAAATTAATCCTCAAAAATACAACTTGCCTAATAATTCTGCACTCCCTGTATACTGTAGCATTGCCAAGAATATAATCTATTCTGGACAGTGCGCCCCTGGCTGGAGTGAAGCAGGAGTAATCCCTCTGAAGTTGATGCCGCAGCCTCCACATATCCAGCCATCCAAGTTCTGTAACCATTCTATATAGATTAGTGGCGCGCTGAGTGTGCTCACCCTCTCTCACCTCTGAGCGAAATCTATCCATGTCTTCATGCATCACTAAATTAAAATCCCCCATGCATAGGAGTTTAGCATTGGGATATTGCACAGCAAAACTCATCACCACCTGGAATATGGTTATAGTGGGGGGGGGGGGGGGGGGGAGGGGGTATATATATTAACCACAACATATGGAGTACAATTGATGAATGCATACACCAGAATATACTGTCGCTCAGGATCTACCACCGATTGTTGGACTTCCCATCTGACGTTCCTGTGAACAAGTATAGGCACCCCTCTGGAATGCGTAGACCCGAACGCATTTAAAGACCATTGAACCCATGGTTTCTTAATTCTATTCCCTGTTTCTGGAGTCAGGTGGGTCTCCTGCAGTCCCAAGATATGGGGGCTGTATTGCCGGAGATGAGACAATACAGCAATTCTTTTCCTAGGGCTACCCAGTCCCCTCACATTCCAAGATACAACATTAAAGTCTGCCATTTTTGACTCAGCGGCCTATTCTCCTGACAATTCAGCACCTTACCTCCATGAAAATCAAGACCCGTTACCTCAGGCCTTCTCTTGCATACCCTTTGCGTTGCAGTAATGTACTTAGCGTACCATGCCTTAAACAGTATAAACAGTATACAACTTAATTGTAGAGTAACAGATAAGTGAATAAACCTGTAAATGATGACATCCCTGCCATCCCGTAATATGGCTGAGTTATCGGAGACCTGCATAGTGCAATATGGTGTTAAACCTATGCAGGTATCTGCTCAACCCTGTATCAGTGGGATAATACTGGATAATGCGTTTACATGTAACAATAATGAAAAGAAGAGGAAGGACAGAGGAGGGGAGGAAAGGGGATCAAGCAATGAGGAATAGGGGACGGGCAGATGGAGGGGTAATGGCGTCTCCACCAACACATCAACGTAAAATCCTGTAGGCTTAATCACGTCACCAGCGTACAATGAGGGAATTCCTCCCTAGTCCCGGACCATGATATTAAAGTCAGCGGAACTCATGTATCAGGTAAGTGCATCATTACAAACAGGATACTTGCGGCATCTGTGGTGATAAAAGTGTCAGCGAGGGCCTGGACGACTTGGCCTCTTGGAAATCCATTCTTCCGCCTCTTCAGGATCCACAAAGAAGACCGTCTTCTCTCCATCTATCACCCGAAGACGTGCCGGGTAGGCCATGGAATACTGTAGATTCATATCACGGAGTCGACGCTTAAAGGGCTTCTGTCAAACCACTAAAGTCTTATATTTTTTTTGTAACCAATAAACGATATATGGATCAGATTGAATCACAAATCACAACTCCAAAAGCATAACTTTATACAAAATCAATGGTGTTTATTAATACATATAGAGTTGTAACCATAGCTGGCCACACAGACATTAAGAACACTTAAAATGTCACTCAAACTGCAGACGTGTGGTAATTATAGTACATATGAGTAAAGTGCAGGTGCCTACATAAATATGCAACAAAGAGATACAATCAGTGCCTGTCAGGGAGTATTGTCCAGTCTACAATATATAATCAAGAGGTCAGCACAAGACCCTAGACTGTATGGACATCAACTCATACTATGCTATATTCAAATATGGTACAATCAATAAAGAATAAGGCATACTGACCAACGTATCTACCACAACACCTACAGTCCGTGCCCCGATGCGCGTTTCGCCGTCAGCTTTTTCAAGGAGTAAAGAGTCCTTATATTTTTTTTGGCCTACTTAAATTCCTTATACTGCGATATATCAATCTATAATGCTCTTACTCATTTTCGTTCAGTAGTTTAATAAAAAAACTGACTTTTATAATATGTAAATTACCTCTCTACCAGCAAGTAGGGCGGCTACTTGCTGGTAGCAGCTGCATCCTCCTCTCATAAAGACGCCCCCTCCTCATGTTGATTGACAGGGCCAGCGAACGCGCCCGTCCTCTGACTGGCCCTGTCTGCAATTTAAATCCTGCGCCTGTCTTCATTCGGCGCAGGCGCTCTGAGAGAAGGATGCTCGCCTCCTCACTGCGCTTGCGCCGATGAGGTCTTCTCTTTCGGTGACGTCATCGGCGCAGGCGCACTGAGGGAGTGCTGAGGAGACGAGCCTCCTTCTCTCAGAGCGCCCTGCCGAATGAAGACAGGCGCGGGATTTGAATTGCAGCATACCGCACGTGCCGCGTGCACCGGCACGTGCGGTATGCTGCAATTCAGTGTCTTCACCGATGCCGGCGCATACAGCAGGGGTCCGGCTATCAGTGACTGCCGGATCCTTGCAGCTGATTGGGCAGGCGCGGCTCCTGCGCTCGCCCGGTCAGAGTGCCGTAGCTGTACGGCGCTGGGATTTCTGTCCCAGTTTCAGTTACATGTATGGCGCTGGTATCCTAAGGGTTAACAACGTTCGGATGTCAAATCCGTGAGATGTGAGGCTAATAGACATTTCTTGTGCAGACACTCTAGTTGTGAGATTTTCTGCTGAAGATCAGAGATCTTCTTAGTTTTTTAACAGTGAAAAATAGAAAATATAGAAAATAGTCTCCTTGTGTTAAATCAGATTGTGGTAAACATATATAGCTTTGTGTTTGCTGAATATCTAAACACTGAGTACATTGGGATATTCAAGTTAATTATAACCACATCACATGTCCTCTTATATTTAATCCAACTGAGATAAGCCAATGTGACTTTATATTGGCTGAATGAAAGCTGATTATGTAGACATAGTCTTTATAATTAGGAGTAAAGAGTCAATGTATGCCACAAACAATTGCGCCGTATGGTGAGTATGTTAGTAGATTCGTTTTTAAGTCTCTACTCACAGGAGACTATTTCATATACAGGCTTTTTGTTCTTTTTTTTTTTTGTTCTTTTACATTATTTCATTAGGTTTATAAATTGGTGATTTATTTATTCATAAATCTAAGGGGATTGGAAATATAAACATACACTAACATACTCGTAACATACTCAACATACTAACATACTCAACTAATATAACTATACTAACATACTCACCATACGGCGCAATTGTTTGTGGCATACATTGACTCTTTACTCCTAATTATAAAGACTATGTCTACAAATAATCAGCTTTCATTCAGCCAATATAAAGTCACATTGGCAAGAGGACATTTGATGTGGTATATAATTACCTTGAATAGCCCAATGTACTCAGCGTTTATATATTCAGCAAACACAAAGCTATATATGTTTATCACAATCTGATATAACACAAGGAGACTATTTTCTATATTTTATATTTTTCACAGTTTTTTAAAAGTCACTTTGGAACAATTTATAAAGATTATATCTGCATACATTCAGCTTTTATTCTGCGAATATAAAGACACATTGGTTTGTCTACAAGAGATTATCTTTCATCTTGTCACTGTTACTTTGGAACGCTTTATATTTTTAACTCTTTTTTTCACGTATCAAGGCTCTTTTAGGATTGGAATACCCCTTATTATTAGGTATTTTACTATAGTATATAGGGTATCTGGTGTCAATGTCTCACTGTCTAGTGAATACAAAAACGGGCATTTGGATTCAATACATATTTAGATAATCTAGTAGATATAGCATATCCTTTGACAAAGTAGTACAGTATTTTATTGGGTAAATTTTATCTCATTTTAATGTATGGTTTTTGATTAGATGTTTTATAATAAATGTCTCTTTATATTTTGAATCTACGATAGAGATGGTGAGTGCCTGTTTTTTCCTTTTCTTTTAGAAACATTTGTGTACTTTTTGTGATAGGGTGAGTCACCCAAAAAACAGTGCACCTTTACCATAGTAAAAAAAGAGGGGTTAAGCCACTATATATATATATATATATATATATATATTCTTGGTTTTTTTTTGTGAACATAGGCAGAGAGAGATATGAACTCACCTCTGATATGTGCTTTATGAGCTTCCCAAAGCGTCTGCAGGGAGACCTCTACATTATCATTAGTCTCAAAGAACTCCACTAGGTGTCGCTTGATTTTCTCGATGTTTTGGGGAGATTTCAGCAGTAGATCATTTAACCTCCAACATCTAGTAGTAGGTGGGGATAAGGGTATTGTGTGTATAAGTTCTACCAGAGAGTGATTAGATAGAACTTGGGATTTAATAGAGTGTCAGGAAGCAGGGGGTGTTACCCCTACTCGGGGACCGCGGGCACGGCGCAGGGCACGGGTTCCCCTTCAACTCGGTAGAACACCTGGTGCCCAAGGTGCAGGTGCATGGCGTGTGCGCATGCGCAGTACGCAGGCTGCGCACGCATTCCCGGGTGCATAGCATTCCTGCATTATCCGGCTGTCAGGTGTGAGCCTTGCTGGGGGAGGTTCCCAGTACACACCTTCCACCTTCCTCGCCTGCCATTGGTTCCCGGGAGGGAGGCCTCCTGGTTGCCTTGGGGACCAGGGAGTGGTTCCTACCTTCTCTGGCTATAAAGACCTGTCCTGAGCTCTGGCTCATTGCTGAGTTATTCCACCTTATGGTGAACACCTAGCCTCCCTGCGTATCTTCCTATTTGCCTGTTGTTTCTTTGTATCCTTCCCTTGGACTGTCTTCCGCCTTGAACCTTCGCTGCCTGCCTTGACCCGGATTGGACATTGACTACCCCTCTTGGATTATCCCTAAACTTGTACCACGTTTCTGGGCTGTCAGCTGCTTACTGCTAGTGGGTTCCTCACCCCACTACTGGCTCCCTGGGACATCTGACAGAATAACTCAGCCATCACCATGGAACCCGCAAAAGCAGTGGATCCCATGACGGCCATGACCCAGCAACTTAACCTCATGACGCAGGCCTTCCAGGAGATGCAAGCCAGTCATGAGCACCTGCTGCAGAGGGTTGTCACACAGGAGCAACGCATCGCAGAGCGCACACGCGCTACCACCCTTGCCTCCCCCTACGCCGGCGCGCACCCTGGAAGTGGTCTCTAGCGAGCCGTCAGTCAGCCTCCCTGAGTGGTTTTCAGGCGATCGGAGGAAGTACCGCTCCTTCATCATTTCCTGCGAGCTGTTGTATTCCCTGAAGCCTTGTACATATGCCACGGACTTCGTCAAGGTACACACGGCAATTTCCTTGCTCTCAGGGCCTCCCCAGACCTGAGCGCACCAACTCCTACTAGCCGATGACCCAGTGCTGGCATCTTGGAAGTCCTTTGCCGCAGCTATGCAAAGACTTTATGATGACCCCCTGCGTTCTTTAACCGCCAGGGGTACCTTGCGCACCCTCCGCCAGGGCAGACGTCCAGTGGAGGATTACATCATGGAATTCCATGCAGTAGCCCCGGATATGGGCTTGAACGAGGTGGCCTTGATTGACCAGTTCCGCATCGGTTTGTCTGAGCAGCTCAAGGATGAGCTCGCCCGCATTAGGATGTCGGGCTCCTTGGGAGGCCTGATGGACTCAGTAACCCACCTGGATCGCCGCTTCCGGGAGAGATGACAGGAGCGACAACAGACCCCGCCTCTACCGGAGCGCCGGTCGGAATCCTTCCGGCTTCCGGTTCCTGTTCCTGTGGCGGCAGACGGTAACCAGGAGGAGCCGATGCAGATCAAGGCTGTTTGGGGTCCCCTGTCCACGGTGGAGAGAACCAGGAGAACAACCCTGCATCTGTGTTTATACTGCGCAAAACCGGGCCATTTCCTAAAGGACTGTCCCATCAAACCTCCTACAGGTAGGCCGGAGACACCCACGGTATGCATTAACCTACCTATGTATAACAACTCATCTCATCTCACCATCCCTGTTTCCCTGCAGCTGGGCAACAACAATATTGATCTCTCTGCCATCATTGATTCGGGCGCAAGCAGCTGTTTTATGGACAAGGATCTGGCTTCCCAACTAGGCATCCCGTTGTGCCCTAAGAAGAACCCATCCCAGCTGCATCTGGTGGATGGCAGCACCCTAAAGACGGGACCTATCTCCATGGAATCCCATCCTTTGTTCCTCCGCATCGGCCTTTACCATTCCGAGAAGATCGTGTGGGACATCGTGCCTTCCCCCTTGTTTCCAGTCATTCTAGGCATCCCCTGGCTTAGGAGACACAACCCCACGATCAACTGGAACTCTGGCTCCATTACCTTCACGCCCCCCTCCGGTTCTCCTGTTCACGCGTCTCCGGCTCCAAGCCCTCCTACGGTTCTGGGCACCGTTGAACACAGACTACCCGACAAATATCGGGACTATGCAGACGTTTTTGAAAAAAAAGGAGCAGGCGCCTTGCCGCCACACAGGCCCTATGATTGCCCCATTGACCTGCTCCCTGGAGCCCCACTGCTGTACGGGCGCTTATACAATCTGTCCGAACCCGAGACCAGGGCCCTGAAGGACTACATAGAGGAGAGCCTAGCGAAGGGAGTCATCCGTCCCTCGACCTCTCCAGTCGGGGCCGGCATCTTCTTTGTGGGAAAAAATTATGGTGGTCTCCGGCCCTGTGTCGATTACCGGGCCCTGAACGACATCACCAAGAAGAACCGGTACCCACTCCCTCTCATTCCTGACTTGCTGGACAGAGTCAAGGATGCCCGTTTCTTCACCAAGATCGACCTCCGGGGGGCCTACAATCTGATTTGTGTCAAGGAGGAGGATGAGTGGAAGACAGCATTCCGCTCACGGTTTGGGCACTACAAGTACCTTGTCATGCCCTTCGGGCTCTGTAACGCCCCTGCCACATTTCAGTGCTTCATCAATGACGTCTTCCGTGACCTGTTGGATACCCATGTTGTGGTATATCTAGACGATATCCTTGTCTTTTCCAGATCACTGCCACAACACGAACGGCATGTCAAATTGGTGCTCCAGCATCTGCGGACCCACAGTCTCTATGGCAAACTTGAAAAAAGCACCTTCGAAGTCTCGTCCATCGAGTTCCTGGGCTACATCCTATCCCCAGGCCGAGTGGAGATGGACCCCAGGAAAATCCAGGCCGTCCAGAATTGGCCTGTCCCCCGCAATCGGCGGATGGTGCAGCAGTTCATTGGTTTTGCCAATTTTTACCGCCGATTCATTCAGAACTTTTCAGTGATCTGCGCTCCCATCACTGCACTGACCAGAAGCAACACCCTGTTTGAATGGACCCCGACGGTCCAACAGGCATTCCAGCACCTCAAGAAGCTGTTCACACAGGCACCTATACTGGTACAACCGGACGCCTCTTGCCCGTTTTTTCTGGAGACCGACGCCTCCGAGGGGGCTATCGGGGCTGTTCTCTCCCAGGTCCAAGGGGAGAAGCAGCTTCTCCATCCCGTTGCCTTTTATTCCCGCAAACTCACCAGGGCCGAACGCAACTATGATGTGGGTGAGAGGGAGCTGCTCGCCATCAAGGACGCCCTGAAGGAATGGAGACATTTGCTGGAGGGAGCCGAAAACCCTGTGGTACTCCGACCATCGCAACCTCGAATATCTCCACAGTGCCAAGCGACTGCGTCCTCGACAAGCCAAGTGGGCTCTCTTTTTCTCCCGTTTTCGCCTCCAGATTACCTATCGACCGGGATCCAAGAACGGCAAGGCTGATGCCTTGTCCCGTGTAACGATCGCGTACACACACATACAGGGGGGAGGGAAGTGACCACTGCACTCCACCCTTACCCCTGGCCCTGCCTACTTGCCTCGCGAGTCCTAATGACAGGGGACAACTGGACGGCAATCCCTAACTTGGAGTAAGTGCAGGGATGACAGACAGACAAACAACAGGACGTGAACGGACCGAGTCAATACCAGGAAAGCTGCAAAGTACAAATGGAGCAAGCAGAGAATTGTCAGGAGAAGCCGGGGTCATAAATACCAGGAGAGCAGAGAAGTACAAGAGGAGTCCTAAGAGAGTAGTCAGGTGGGAGCCGAGGTCACAATACCAGGACGGAAGCGCAGTACAGGAGGAGCAGGCAAAAGGATGGTCAGGGAACAGGATCAGGTAAGTATTCAGCAGTCCAACAAATAGCCAGGAACCTAGAAATTAACAGGCAACCTGTAGCCAGCAGGCTGCCTGTATTTATAGTGGGGAGTGAGGGTCATGTGACGTGGCCAGCGTCACATGACCGACAGACCAACCAGTCGAGCACCGAGTGATCAGCTCGGCGCTCAAGGCAGACTAGGAGCAGGGAGCCACCCAGCTAGTAAAGCCGCCCTGGGAATGAGGTCAAACAGAGAACCTCATTCCAAAAGCTAAGCAACAGTTCTGCGGGCAATGGGGGACCGAGTGCACCTTCGGAACCCCGTGACATCCCGTATGTGCTCCTCCGAGGCCGATGCTGCACCTCCGGAACCGATCCTGCCAGCCGCATACTTTCTAGCCACCCAACACTCCTTGATCGAGAGGATCCGACGGGCCAGCACGCCAGCTCCAGAGGAGGCAGCCCATCTGCCAATGAAGCAGGGGCTTCATTAGCACCAACAGTGGATCTATGTCCCAGTCTCCCAGCGACTTCCTGTACTACAGCATCACCATGACCACCCCACAGCAGGCCACCGAGGTAGGCGCAACACCACGGAATGCATCCTACGTCAATGGCCCTCTTTGGCAGACAACATACGCTCCTTCATCGAGTCTTGTTCCGTGTGTGCACTCTACAAACGTCCCACCTTAAAACCCGTTGGGTTATTACAGCCTCTGCCAGTGCCAACCCTTCCATGGCGCAACATAGCTATGGATTTCATTGTGGACTTACCGCCTTCACAAGCCTGTACCACCATCATGGTGGTGGTGGACAGATGTACCAAGATGTCCCACTTCATTCCGACCTCCGGTCTCCCGACGGCCCAACAAACCTCGAAGTTGTTCCTCCAACATGTGTTCCGGTTGCACGGGCTCCCTGATTCCATCATCTCAGACCGGGGCTCGCAATTAACCTCCCGCTTTTGGACCCAGTTTTGCCGTAGCCTTCATATCACTCGCAGCCTGTCTTCTGCCTATCACCCCCAGTCCAATGGGCAGACCGAAAGGACCAACCAAACCCTCGAGCAGTTCCTTCGCTGTTACAAGTCCCATCTACAAGACGACTGGGTGAGCCATCTCCCCTTTGCGGTATTTTCCTTCAACAATTAGCTTCATTCCTCCACCGGACTCTCACCATTCTATGCCAACTATGGCTATCATCCCTCAACTCTCCCGGATCTCCCCCTTGATGTCCCTGTGCCTGAAGTGGCTCAACGGCTCCGGCTCCTACGAGAACTGAGGCGGACCCTAATGCAACAACTCCAGGCCGCTCAGCAGCGGCACAAGACGCAGGCAGACCGTAGATGCACAGAGTTCCCCAGGTACAAAGATGGGGACAAGGTGTGGCTTTCCACACAGCACCACAGCTGTCCTGTCCCTCCCGAAAACTGGGACCCCGTTACCTTGGTCCCTTCGAGATTGTGAGTATGGTCAACAACGTTGCAGCCAAGCTCCGGTTGCCTACTTCCCTGGGAATCCACCCGGTATTCCACGTGTCCTTGTTGAAACCACACGCTGCCAACCCGTTCCCGGACCGGGCGCCTGCTCCTCCACCTCCCATCCAGGTGAATAACGATGACGAGTACGAAGTCCAGGAGATCCTGGACTCCCGCCGCCGGCGTGGGGTCCTGGAGTATTTCATCCACTGGAAGAGGTACGGTTCCGAGGAGCGTTCCTGGGAGCCCTTGGGGAATGTCCATGCGGCCGCCAAGGTGCGGGCGTTCCATCGGGCTCACCCCGAGAGGCCTTCCCAGGGTCACGTCCGGAGGCTGCTCCTTGGTGGGGGGCTCTGTCAGGAAGCAGGGGGTGTTACCCCTACTCTGGGACCGCGGGCACGGCGCAGGGCACGGGTTCCTCTTCAGCTCAGTAGAACACCTGGTGCCCGAGGTGCGGGTGCGCGGCGTGTGCGCATGCGCAGTACGAAGGCTGCATGCGCATTCCCGGGTGCATAGCGTTCCTGCATTATCCGGCTGTCAGGTGTGAGCCTTGCTGGGGGAGGTTCCCAGTACACACCTTCCACCTTCCTCGTCTGCCATTGGTTCCCGGGGAGGGAGGCCTCCTGGTTGCCTTGGGGACCAGGGGGTGGTTCCTACCTTCCCTGGCTATAAAGACCTGGCCTGAGCTCTGGCTCATTGCTGAGTTATTCCACCTTATGGTGAACACCTAGCCTCCCTGCGTATCCTCCTATTTGCCTGTTGTTTCTTTGTATCCTTCTCGGTTACTGACCCTTGGACTGTCTTCCGCCTTGAACCTTCGCTGCCTGCTTCGACCATGATTGAACATTGACTACCCCTCTTGGATTATCCCTAAACTTGTACCACGTTTCTGGGCTGTCAGCTGCTTACTGCCAGTGGGTTCCTCACCCCACTACTGGCTCCCTGGGACATCTGACATAGAGGATGACTGGCAGTGCTGAATGTGGGTGACGGGTATAAATATATAGTCAATTCTTTGATAGGAGTTATGCAGTGCAGAGTAATGTGTATAATCTTCAACAGATAGATGTAAAGCGCGCCATGAGTCAGTTAATTGTAGAGAACAAAGAAGTCGTTTTAGTTTCGCCAAGGCCCGATATCGAAGAGTAGCTCTCCCACTGGACGTGTTAATTAGCAGGTTCAAGGCCACATTAAAGTCGCCGCCTAGAATTAAGGTACCCTCTGTGAAACGGGAGAGTCTTTTAAGGACCTCGAGGAGCCAATGGATCTGTTCCTTACTGGGAGCGTATATATTTCCTAGTGTAATCATGAAGTTACCAATTTACCTTTTATAAAGAGGTAGCGGCCCTCAGAGTCCACACACTTTTTCACTACTGAAAAGGAGACATGTTTGATAATCCCGATGCTGACACCCTTTGACGCGCCACTAATAGAGCCGGAATGGTACCATGTGGAAAAATATTGTCTGTTCATGGTGGGGATGTTTGTTTCCTGCAGTAAACAAATATCAGCTTTATTATTTTTAAGGAAATAAATCACCTGTCCTCTCTTGGATGTGGAATTGAGACCTCTCACATTGTAGAAAACTATGTTAAGGCATGTCATACTTGGATCTATATAGGTATATTATTGGCTGTGTGATAACATTATATCCAGAGGACAGGGAAGTGGGTGGGGGGGAGGGTGAGGTGAGGAAAAGGGGGGGGGGGGAGGGAAGGATCGGGGTTTAGGAGCATAACAAATAGTGCAAATCAGAACATACACAATGGTAGTCAAATATCTACCAACTGAGTAGATGAAGTGTGAGGTGCCAGAACTAAGGCGTGCTGTCTGCGGCATCATGGTTGTAGAGACCCAACAAGTCATATAAACATTGTGTCAAGTGCTAAGAGGGAAAAATAAAGGGTGGAGAACGTTTTAAGGATGATAGTAAAGGAGGAAGGTAATGTACGGTACTACAAGAGTGTAGTGTGAAAGCAGAGATAGGCTGAGAGAATAATAAGAGAGGATAAAGGGCTATGTCAGCTCAATGTTATGTCTGTGGGAGACATCTTATTAAAGAAGAGACAGTTAGGCAAAGAGTGGTAGCCGGGCTAGAGAGAACTGCCAAATACCAACTTGAGGTTACGATATGGCCGTGGGGCCTAGTAGGACGCACATACTTGGTGTTGAGGGCAAAGAGAGAAACATAGGAAGGACATTTTGCAAAGAAGTCAGAAAGAAGGAGATTGCAGTGCTACAAGAGAGTAGCAGAAAAACAGAGAAAGTCTAAGAATGTTACCAGAGCGAATAGTGTATGTTGCTAGCGTAATAAAGTGTCAGCGAGTAGAACTGACAGAATACTCTTAAGACTTCTCTGCTTCAGGTAGTTATAGCGGTTAATGGAAGAACTTTACATAAGAGAAGTAGTTAACAATCAATAGAACAGACTAATATATCAGGCATATAATATGTGTAAATGGTATACAGAAACATCACAACTCAGTTATAAAGTTATGGTGGCTTTTTAAAACCAGCCGTCCTTCAACTACCATTTACAGACATGTATATGGAGAAGAATGAGGTAGAGTAGTGAAGGATTTAGTGAAGGCAGATGAGGGGGGGGGGGGGGGGAAAAGTAGAATACAGTGATAGAGACAGAAAAAAAAGAAGTAAGAAAGACAGTCAGTAAATGTCTAGTGAAGGTTTAGTACCCCTCGTAAGCAGGGTACAGTAAGTAAAAGCAGTATCCCTATTACCAATATACTGATTCAGGTTTTGTCTGCTATGATGCTTTTTGGTGTCAGCCTTCCCGCCTTCTTCTTGGATTTCGCGTAGAGACCCTGGGACACCTCTTCCCAGGGAGTTGGTGGTTGAAGATGTGGTAAGTTGGCCAAGTCTTTCACCACTACCCAGTCAGGAATTTGGAGGTCAGGCATATCTAGTGCTGTGTAAACATCAGGAGGGTCTGAAACCGATCGGACCAGGAACCGTTTACCTCCAATTGAGAACATAAGTCCAAATGAGAACTTCCAGCTATATTGAATGTCTTTAGATTTGAGGGCTTCCGTTAATGGTTTAAGGATTCTCCTCTTCTGAAGTGTTTGTGGGGATAGGTCTTGGTAGATATGTTGTTGGGCATCTTCAAATTCTATATAGGTAGATGGTCTAGTAATGCAAAGTATCTCTTCCTTCACTTTGTAATTGAGGAGGTGACATATTATATCACATGGTGGTTCGGTGTCTGCGGTTTCCTCCGCAGTGCCCTGTGGACACAGTCTATGATGATATCCTCTGGATGACAATCTCCAAGAATGGAGTGAAAGACTTGCTGCATAGTAGAGTGTAAGGACATAGGTGCCACGGATTCGGGAGGCCTTTTATTCTCAAGTTATTCCTACGGCTCCTGTTTCCTTAATCTTCAATGGCTTCAAAGGCAGCATTGAGGTAGTTTTGGCATGAGGACTTGCTGTCTGTGACTGCTGTACGAAAGCTGCATATGGCTGCTTGTGTAGTTTCCAATTGCTCAACTCGTGACCCTATTTCACCTCTTGTTTTATGTCCTGTAAGTCCTTTGAAAGAGGGCTTAAAGCCTTGGCCAGGGCTTTGTCCAGAGATTTTTGTAAGAAGGAGCGAGAGATTGGGAGGGAGTCTAGGTGTAGAGGGGTATCTATATCACTGTCCGTCTCTTCTCCTGTATCTACTTGTGCCATTGGAAGAGAATCTTTAGATGGCATGGTCATCTTTGAAATGGCGGGAGCAGAGTTCTTCCTTTTCATGTACATATCCATTTCTCCACACGGGGCATTGGATTTTTGGGGTCTTTAGTGGTAGCGTTCCCTATTTTCACCATGGTGGCAATAGAAAGCAGTAAAGTAGTTGGGTCTCTTGTTTGCCGTGTATCTTGATCACATCAGGAACCACAGTTTAAAGGATTTGTAGAGAATTTAATAGTGATTGCTAGGTTTACAACCAGTCAAAAAATTAGGACTAAGTTCTTAAGGTGTTAATATAAATTCACAGGCTGAGGTGTAGTTTCAGTAGACCGACCAACCGTCTTGAAAAATTGGAGCGTTACTCCCCAAGGGTGTGATGGAGGAGGGGGGGGCCTAGTATCCCCAGTGAAGAAAAGGTAATGGTATTCGGTGGTGAAAAATAAGGGTTTTAAAGAGGACCTTTCACCTGTATAAACGATGTTAACTGAGTATGCTGCCATATAGAGCGGCGCCCGGGGATCTCACTGCACTTACTATTATCCCCGGGCGCCGCTCCGTTCTCCCGTTATAGGCTCCGGTACCTTTGCTTCTAAAGTTATAGTAGGCGGGTCTTCTCTTGTCCTGTGGGCATCTCCTTCTCCTAGGATGCAGCGCTGGCCAATCGCAGCGCACAGCTCACAGCCTGGGAGGTTTTTTTCTCCCAGGCTGTGAGCTGTGCGCTGCGATTGGCCAGCGCTGCAGCCTAGGAGAAGGAGACGCCCACAGGACAAGAGAAGACCCGCCTACTATAACTTAAGAAGCAAAGGTACCGGAGCCTATAACGGGAGAACGGAGCGGCGCCCGGGGATAATAGTGCAGTGAGATCCCCGGGCGCCGCTCTATATGGCAGCATACTCAGTTAACATCGTTTATACAGGTGACGCTGTAAAAGTAACGCTGTAAAAGAATGATCGGCACTCGCTGAAATGTATTTTCAGTCACTTCTTATTTCATTAGTTAGTGACGCGTTTCAGCACATGTTCGTGCTTTTATCAGACTATATTCACATAACCTCAAACACATCTTAAATAACAAAGAAAATACAAAGAAACTGACGTCATACCACTGACTCCTCCCCCTGATCAGATATACTCAGGCAGGATAGCTTTCACTTGTTTCCAATTATTTCAAATGGAAAAAGTCCCATAATTAATTCCGCTGCAAGAAAAACAACATAATTTTATATTTTAAACATCACATCAGACTACTGATATTGTACTCGCGGTTTAGGCCTCTTGGATCCATCGTCTGTAACCGATGGATCCAATGTGCCTCTTTTTGCAAAAGTAATTTATTGCGATCTCCACCACGGCGAGGCAGTGGAACACCTTCAATCACCTGGTAACGCAATTGCGCTATAGTATGCTTTTTTTCATGAAAATGATACGGTATAGGGAGCAGTAGATTACCTTTTCTAATAGTGGATTTGTGTTTGCTCAACCTATCCTTCATTCTCATAGAGGTTTCCCCCACGTATAATAGTCCGCACGGACATTTCAAAATATATACGACAAACCTACTGTCACACGTAAAAACGCCTCTTATGGGGATTCTCTCTCCGGAATGTGGGTGTGAAAAGTGGGTCCCCCTAATCACACTTGAGCAATTTATACAATTGAGGCAGGGGAATGTGCCCTGTCTAGGAGAAGATAATACACTCTGTTTAAGATCGCGTTTATTACTGCCAATGTCGGCCCTAACTATTTTATCCTTAATCTTATCCGCTCTTTTAAAGCATAACATAGGGGGTGTCTGAAACTCCTTAATCTGAGGATATGATTTGGATACCGTATGCCAATGTTTGTTCACAATGCCCCTTAGTTGTTGGGTCAATGGGTGGTATTTCACCACCAATGGGATACGCGGTGGCTTTTCTGTTCTAATATTTCCTAAATTATCTGATTTGTCCCTCTGTTCTTGTAAAAGTGGCCTAGGGTAACCTCTGGCTATGAACTTGTTCTCCATTTCTTCTAACCTAATCTCACGGACCTTAATGTGACTAACTATCTTCCTGACTCACTGAAATTGAGAGAAGGGGATGGATTTCTTTGTTGGGACCGGATGACTACTTGAAAATGCAAGTAAGCTATTGCGATCCGTCTCCGTTGTAAACAAATCTGTATACATTCCACCCTCTTCCCCCTTCAGAACCCAGAGGTTACCCTAGGCCACAAGAACAGAGGGACAAATCTGATAATTTAGGAAATATTAGAACAGAAAAGCCACCGCGTATCCCATTGGTGGTGAAATACCACCCATTGACCCAACAACTAAGGGGCATTGTGAACAAACATTTGCATACGGTATCCAAATCATATCCTCAGATTAAGGAGTTTCAGACCCCCTATGTTATGCTTTAAAAGGGCGGATAATATTAAGGATAAAATAGTTAGGGCCGACATTGGCAGTAATAAACGCGATCTTAACCACCTCAGCCCCCAGTGCCTAAACACCCTGAAAGACCAGGCCGCTTTTTACACTTCTGACCTACACTATTTTCACCGTTTATTGCTCGGTCATGCAACTTACCACCCAAATGAATTTTACCTCCTTTTCTTCTCACTAATAGAGCTTTCATTTGGTGGTATTTCATTGCTGCTGACATTTTTACTTTTTTTGTTATTAATCGAAATTTAACGATTTTTTTGCAAAAAAATGACATTTTTCACTTTCAGTTGTAAAATTTTGCAAAAAAAACGAGATCCATATATAAATTTTGCTCTAAATTTATTGTTCTACATGTCTTTGATAAAAAAAAAATGTTTGGGTAAAAAAAAAAATGCTTTGGGTAAAAGTTATAGCGTTTACAAACTATGGTACAAAAATGTGAATTTCCGCTTTTTGAAGCAGCTCTGACTTTCTGAGCACCTGTCATGTTTCCTGAGGTTCTACAATGGCCAGACAGTACAAACACCCCACAAATGACCCCATTTCGGAAAGTACACACCCTAAGGTATTCGCTGATGGGCATAGTGAGTTCATAGAACTTTTTATTTTTTGTCACAAGTTAGCGGAAAATGATGATTTTTTCTTTTTTTTTTTTTTCTTACAAAGTCTCATATTCCACTAACTTGTGACAAAAAATAAAAACTTCCATGAACTCACTATGCCCATCACGAAATACCTTGGGGTCTCTTCTTTCCAAAATGGGGTCACTTGTGGGGTAGTTATACTGCCCTGGCATTCTAGGGGCCCAAATGTATGGTAAGGAGTTTGAAATCAAATTCTGTAAAAAATGACCTGTGAAATCCGAAAGGTGCTCTTTGGAATATGGGCCCCTTTGCCCACCTAGGCTGCAAAAAAGTGTCACACATCTGGTATCTCTGTATTCAGGAGAAGTTGAGGAATGTGTTTTGGGGTGTCATTTTACATATACCCATGCTGGGTGAGATAAATATCTTGGTCAAATGCCAACTTTGTATAAAAAAATGGGAAAAGTTGTCTTTTGCCAAGATATTTCTCTCACCCAGCATGGGTATATGTAAAATTACACCCCAAAACACATTCCCCAACTTCTCCTGAGTACGGAGATACCAGATGTGTGACACTTTTTTGTAGCCTAGGTGGGCAAAGGGGCCCACATTCCAAAGAGCACCTTTCGGATTTCACAGGTCATTTTTTACAGAATTTGATTTCAAACTCCTTACCACACATTTGGGCCCCTAGAATGCCAGGGCAGTATAACTACCCCACAAGTGACCCCATTTTGGAAAGAAGACACCCCAAGGTATTCCGTGAGGGGCATGGCAAGTTCCTAGAATTTTTTATTTTTTGTCACAAGTTAGTGGAAAATGATTATTTTTTTTTTTTTTTTTCATACAAAGTCTCATATTCCACTAACTTGTGACAAAAAATAAAAACTTCCATGAACTCACTATGCCCATCAGCGAATACCTTGGGGTCTCTTCTTTCCAAAATGGGGTCACTTGTGGGGTAGTTATACTGCCCTGGCATTCTAGGGGCCCAAATGTGTGGTAAGGAGTTTGAAATCAAATTCTGTAAAAAATGACCTGTGAAATCCGAAAGGTGCTCTTTGGAATATGGGCCCCTTTGCCCACCTAGGCTGCAAAAAAGTGTCACACATCTGGTATCTCTGTATTCAGGAGAAGTTGAGGAATGTGTTTTGGGGTGTCTTTTTACATATACCCATACTGGGTGAGATAAATATCTTGGTCAAATGCACACTTTGTATAAAAAAATGGGAAAAGTTGTCTTTTGCCAAGATATTTCTCTCACCCAGCATGGGTATATGTAAAATGACACCCCAAAACACATTCCCCAACTTCTTCTGAGTACGGAGATACCAGATGTGTGACACTTTTTTGCAGCCTAGGTGGGCAAAGGGGCCCACATTCCAAAGAGCACCTTTCGGATTTCACAGGTCATTTTTTACAGAATTTGATTTCAAACTCCTTACCACACATTTGGGCCCCTAGAATGCCAGGGCAGTATAACTACCCCACAAGTGACCCCATTTTGGAAAGAAGAGACCCCAAGGTATTCGCTGATGGGCATAGTGAGTTCATGGAAGTTTTTATTTTTTGTCACAAGTTAGTGGAATATGAGACTTTGTATGAAAAAAATAAATAAAAAATCAGCATTTTCCACTAACTTGTGACAAAAAATAAAAAATTCTAGGAACTCGCCATGCCCCTCACGGAATACCTTGGGGTGTCTTCTTTCCAAAATGGGGTCACTTGTGGGGTAGTTATACTGCCCTGGCATTTTCCAGGGGCCCTAATGTGTGGTAAGTAGGTAAATGACCTGTGAAATCCTAAAGGTGCTCTTTGGAATATGGGCCCCTTTGCCCACCTAGGCTGCAAAAAAGTGTCACACATCTGGTATCTCCGTATTCAGGAGAAGTTGGGGAATGTGTTTTGGGGTGTCATTTTACATATACCCTTGCTGGGTGAGAGAAATATCTTGGCAAAAGACAACTTTTCCCATTTTTTTATACAAAGTTGGCATTTGACCAAGATATTTCTCTCACCCAGCATGGGTATATGTAAAATGACACCACAAAACACATTCCCCAACTTCTCCTGAGTACGGCGATACCAGATGTGTGACACTTTTTTGCAGCCTAGATGCGCAAAGGTGCCCAAATTCCTTTTAGGAGGGCATTTTTAGACATTTGGATACCAGACTTCTTCTCACGCTTTGGGGCCCCTAGAATGCCAGGGCAGTATAAATACCCCACATGTGACCCCATTTTGGAAAGAAGACACCCCAAGGTATTCAATGAGGGGCATGGCGAGTTCATAAAAATTTTTTTTTTTTGGCACAAGTTAGCGGAAATTGATATTTTAAATTTTTTTCTCACAAAGTCTCCCGTTCCGCTAACTTGGGACAAAAATTTCAATCTTTCATGGACTCAATATGCCCCTCACGGAATACCTGGGGGTGTCTTCTTTCCGAAATGGGGTCACATGTGGGGTATTTATACTGCCCTGGCATTCTAGGGGCCCTAAAGCGTGAGAAGAAGTCTGGAATATAAATGTCTAAAAAATTTTACGCATTTGGATTCTGTGAGGGGTATGGTGAGTTCATGTGAGATTTTATTTTTTGACACAAGTTAGTGGAATATGAGACTTTGTAAGAAAAAAAAAAAATAATTCCGCTAACTTGGGCCAAAAAAATGTCTGAATGGAGCTTTACAGAGGGTGATCAATGACAGGGGGGTGATCAATGACAGGGGGAGTGATCAATGACAGGGGGAGTGATCAATGACAGGGGGGTGATCAGGGAGTCTATATGGGGTGATCACCACAGTCATTGATCATGCCCCTGTAAGGCTTCATTCAGACGTCCGGATGCGTTTTGCGGATCCGATCCATCTATCAGTGGATCCGTAAAAATCATGCGGACATCTGAATGGAGCTTTACAGGGGGTTGATCAATGACAGGGGTGTAATCAATGACAGGGGGGTGATCAGGGAGTCTATATGGGGTGATAACCACAGTCATTGATCACGCCCCTGTAAGGCTTCATTCAGACGTCCGTATGCGTTTTAAGGATCCGATCCATCTATCAGTGGATCCGTAAAAATCATGCAAACATCTGAATGGAGCTTTACAGGGGGTTGATCAATGACAGGGGTGTAATCAATGACAGGGGGGTGATCAGGGAGTCTATATGGGGTGATAACCACAGTCATTGATCACGCCCCTGTAAGGCTTCATTCAGACGTCCGGATGCGTTTTGCGGATCCGATCCATCTATCAGTGCATCCGTAAAAATCATGCGGACATCTGAATGGAGCTTTACAGGGGGGTAATCAATGACAGGGGGGTGATCAGGGAGTCTATATGGGGTGATAACCACAGTCATTGATCATGCCCCTGTAAGTCTTCATTCAGACGTCCGTATGCGTTTTGCGGATCCGATCCATCTATCAGTGCATCCGTAAAAATCATGCGGACATCTGAATGGAGCTTTACAGGGGGGTAATCAATGACAGGGGGGTGATCAGGGAGTCTATATGGGGTGATAACCACAGTCATTGATCATGCCCCTGTAAGGCTTCATTCAGACGTCCGGATGCGTTTTGCGGATCCGATCCATCTATCAGTGGATCCGTAAAAATCATGCGGACATCTGAATGGAGCTTTACAGGGGGTTGATCAATGACAGGGGTGTAATCAATGACAGGGGGGTGATCAGGGAGTCTATATGGGGTGATAACCACAGTCATTGATCATGCCCCTGTAAGGCTTCATTCAGACGTCCGTATGCGTTTTGCGGATCCGATCCATCTATCAGTGCATCCGTAAAAATCATGCGGACATCTGAATGGAGCTTTACAGGGGGGTAATCAATGACAGGGGGGTGATCAGGGAGTCTATATGGGGTGATAACCACAGTCATTGATCATGCCCCTGTAAGGCTTCATTCAGACGTCCGGATGCGTTTTGCGGATCCGATCCATCTATCAGTGGATCCGTAAAAATCATGCGGACGTCTGAATGGAGCTTTACAGAGGGGTAATCAATGACAGGGGGGTAATCAATGACAGGGGGGTGATCAGGGAGTCTATATGGGGTGATCACCACAGTCATTGATCACGCCCCTGTAAGGCTTCATTCAGACGTCCGGATGCGTTTTGCGGATCCGATCCATCTATCAGTGGATCCGTAAAAATCATGCGGACGTCTGAATGGAGCTTTACAGGGGGTTGATCAATGACAGGGGGGTAATCAATGACAGGGGGGTGATCAGGGAGTCTATATGGGGTGATCAGGGGTGATCAGGGGCTAATAAGGGGTTAATAAGTGACGGGGGGGGGGGGGGGTGTAGTGTAGTGTAGTGGTGCTTGGTGCTACTTTACTGAGCTACCTGTGTCCTCTGGTGGTCGATCCAAACAAAGGGGACCACCAGAGGACCAGGTAGCAGGTATATTAGACGCTGTTATCAAAACAGCGTCTAATATACCTGTTAGGGGTTAAAAAAAACACATCTCCAGCCTGCCAGCGAACGATCGCCGCTGGCAGGCTGGAGATCAACTCTCTTACCTTCCGTTCCTGTGAGCGCGCGCGCCTGTGTGCGCGCGTTCACAGGAAGTCTCGCGTCTCGCGAGATGACGCATATATGCGTGACTGTGCGCAGCGCTGCCACCTCCGGAACGCGATCCTGCGTTAGGCGGTCCGGAGGTGGTTAAACAGAGTGTGTTATCTTCTCCTAGACAGGGCACATTCCCCTGCCTCAATTGTATAAATTGCTCAAGTGTGATTAGGGGGACCCACTTTTCACACCCACATTCCGGAGAGAGAATCCCCATAAGAGGCGTTTTTACGTGTGACAGTAGGTTTGTCGTATATATTTTGAAATGTCCGTGCGGACTATTATACGTGGGGGAAACCTCTATGAGAATGAAGGATAGGTTGAGCAAACACAAATCCACTATTAGAAAAGGTAATCTACTGCTCCCTATACCGTATCATTTTCATGAAAAAAAGCATACTATAGCGCAATTGCGTTACCAGGTGATTGAAGGTGTTCCACTGCCTCGCCGTGGTGGAGATCGCAATAAATTACTTTTGCAAAAAGAGGCATATTGGATCCATCGGTTACAGACGATGGATCCAAGAGGCCTAAACCGCGAGTACAATATCAGTAGTCTGATGTGATGTTTAAAATATAAAATTATGTTGTTTTTCTTGCAGCGGAATTAATTATGGGACTTTTTCATTTGAAATAATTGGAAACAAGTGAAAGCTATCCTGCCTGAGTATATCTGATCAGGGGGAGGAGTCCGTGGTATTACGTCAGTTCCTTTGTATTTTCTTTGTTATTTAAGATGTGTTTGAGGTTATGTGAATAAAGTCTGATGAAAGCACGGACATGTGCTGAAACGCGTCACTAACTAATGAAATAAGAAGTAACTGAAAATACATTTCTGCAATTGAAAATCAAGAGCGAGTGCCGGTCATTCTTTTACAACATATATAGCAGTGTCATCCACAGATCCCCCCCATAACAGTGCCATCCACAGATCCCCATCCCATAGCAGTGCCATCCACAGATGTTCCTCCCCATAACAGTGCCATCCACAGATCCCCCATAAACAGTGCCATCAACAGATCCCCCATAGCAGTGCCATCCACAGATGTTCCTCCCCATAACAGTGCCATCCACAGATCCCCAATAACAGTGCCATCCACAGATCCCCCATAACAGTGCCATCCACAGATCTCCCATAACAGTGCCATCCACAGATCCCCAATAACAGTGCAATCCACAGATCCCCAATAACAGTGCCATCCTCAGATCCCCCATAACAGTGCTGTCCACAGATCCCCCACATGACAGTGCGTCATCCACAGATCCCCCATAATAGTGTCATGCACAGACCACCATTAGTTCAAAACCCACCAAAAGCACACCTTTTGGTACAAAAAACAAACAAACTTATTTTCCTCCTCAAAAATCTAGGTGCGTCTTATAGGCTGGTGCTTCTTATAGGGCGAAAAATACAGTAAATAATAAAGGAATGGCACAACATAGACCCATAAGAATAGATGCTCCAGAATTGTTAATACGTGAGGAATGCATGAAGCTATTAAAATGCATGTCAGGAGCGGTGAAAGGTCCTTTATTGTCCTTGTTCACTTTTCTATTAGAAAACAGGAAGGACAGAGATGGATGGTATATCTCAGGGACTTATCTGTGCTAGATGACATGCAGAAAATACTGCTTTATCTTTGTTTGAAAAACAATGTCCATAGTCAAGAGGCATTGCAATAGCATGACACTATTCCTCTGTAGTCAAGGTGATATTAATATAACTTGAATCAATGCTGCTTGTCTCTATGATAAGCCTTTGTTTATTTCTACAAGCAGCCTTGATTGATTCTAATGTTTGTGTGTCAGGAAATGCATTGCTATGCCTCTTTATTATCTAGATGAGGCTGGCGAGATGGTAGCACCTGCCAAGGTTTCATCCTCACACACAGCCACTGTTCCTACCTTTACATCTTTGTCTTGCTCTTCTGCACAAGGTGTGAAATACACTTGTCAGCACTATGTGCCCCACAATGGGAGGTGCTGAAACAGCAAGCACCAGCTTGCTCCACTGTTTTCTGGGCAGCTGGTGGTCAGGACTGTGTCTCATGTCACCTTAGTAATGGCGATATGAGACAGTCTGTCAATTTAGAGGAGAAAAATGAAAATTTGGGATTTATGTAAATGAGGGGGTCAAAAAATGTGCCTTTTGATGCGTAATATCCTAATTTAAAAGTTTTTTTCGTTATTGATAAACATTTAGCTTGGTAAATTTGTGCTTGATGTATATTGAAATTTCCGAAAAAAGAGAATAAATTTATATAAACTCCATAAAAATTTGCTCAAAAAATTGTTTAATGAAGTAAAACTTTTTTATTTATATTCTGTCTCTATTATCAAACACTGAAAACACATTGTAAAAAAAATTTAAAAGCTTCAACCAACAATATTCATCAAATCTTGCTTCGATTCATTCCTAGACATCATTCTTCTGCTTGTTTCCTGGCCTCTAATGAATCCTTCTCGTTTCTCATGAGTATACACTTTGCCAGAAGCCTCTGTTACTTGTTTCACACACCTCTCTATGGACTGTCCATGACATGGCCACTTTGGAATTTGCATTGGCTCTTGAACAAACTTTCGTATTTCTGAGTAAGTGTTGGTTCATATAGTTTTTCTGACCAGTTCCAAAAGTGAAGTTGCATTTAGATTTACTGCAGGTGTTTTCCTAGGCCGAACAGATAGGTCTCCTGGTGTATCATCATCTTCATTCCTTAATTCAATTATCTTCTGGACCCCTGCTTTCCTTTCTTCTTGGTCTTCCGAGGATAAACGTGTCTAAAGCACCATTTCACTAAATGCGAACCACGATGAACGTTGGATTCTTTTCAAAACAATATCTGCTACTGCCTTCTTCTGGGATTTTAGGAGCTTTAATTGATAAAGAATGTGGCGGGGTCCTTCCACCCAAGAGAATTTCGATTTGATTGTAAACCAGCAGGGATAGTATACGCCAACAATGTATTCCACAAGCAGTTGCAACGTCTTCAAGTTGTTGTCACTACCAGAGCTTTGGGACGTTCTCACAGCTCTGTTTCTCCACCCCTGTGATGATGTCACTACTAGAGCTGGGAGGAGTTCTCACTACTCTGTTTACTTTTGGTTTCTTTCACCACAGCTGTCCTTCATGTGTTTGATTTTCCTCTCTTTATATCACCCCTCCTCCTATGATAGGATGTGGATTATAGTTCTCACTTCAGTTGTAGCTCTGGCTTTAGTTTCTTCACTTGTAGCTATCAGTTCACTGGACCTGTGTTCTGCTGCAGCTAGCACTCCGGATATTGCCAGCCTGTCCTTGGATCCATCTTCTCTGCGGCTGCAACACCGTCAGCTAAGTGTGCAGACATTGTTGTGTTCCTGTTTATTTTCTGACTGGATCTGAGGTGGCCACGGTTCCCTCCATATACTGAGTAGGGCACTGGTGGCCGTGCCCCTTCCACTATTGTAGGGGTTACAGTGGTCATTAGTCTTAGGCACGTGGGCATGCCTCTTTCCGCCATTTGGATCCGGGCATGTGCTTTAGCAGAATAGGGAGAGCGTTGAGGGTCGGACAGGGGTCACCCGTTATCCTCCCTAGTTCTGGGTCCAGTCAGTAGCTCTGTACTGTGTATTACTATTGTTGCCCACATACAGCCGTGACATTATAATCCACCAAAACCGTCCTTTTTTGACATGGATCCGCTTTCTGGCCTGGTTGACCGCATGCAGGGTCTTTCTTTGGAAGTAGCGGATCTCCGTCAATCTATGACTCAGCTTCAAGCATTGGGCCCTGCTCCGGCTCATGGAGTCTGTTGCGAGCCAAAGGTCTCACTTCCGGAGACGTTCTCCGGGGGCAGTGAGAATTTTGTTCGTTTCAGAGAGGCATGCAAACTCCATTTTTGCTTGTGTCCTCACTCTTCTGGTAATCAAGAGCAGAGGGTGAGGATTGTCATCTCCCTGCTCAGGGGTAATGCTCAGACTTGGGCTTTTTCGCTGCCATCAGGGGATCCCTCCCTTCGATCCGTGGAGGGATTTTTTGTGGCCCTGGGGCAGATTTATGATGACCCGGATCGTGTTGCTCTGGCCGAATCTAACCTACGTGTTTTATGCCAGAACAAACGGTCTGCGGAGCTTTATTGTTCTGAATTTCGGAGATGGGCAGCTGATTCGGGTTGGAATGATGCTGCACTCCGGAGTCAGTTCTGTCATGGTCTCTCGGAGAGATTAAAAGATGCGTTTGCTTTCCATGAGAGACCAACGTCCTTAGAGTCTGCCATGTCATTGGCGGTACGCCTTGACAGGCGTCTAAGAGAAAGAAACGAGACCTCTCTGTCCAGCCATTGTCAGTCTAGGGGAAGTGGTGCGGACTCATTCAGTGTGCAGGGGCCTCATCCTGTCTCGCTCCCCTCTGAGGAGGAGCCCATGCAGCTAGCTCGACTTGCCCCTGATAAAAGAGGATTTAGTCCTCAGAGTATGGTCTGTTTTTGTTGTGGGGGCATAGGTCATTTGGCAAATGTTTGTCCATCTAGGAGATTCTTGAACCGTACTAAGAGCGATAATAAGAGAAAAATCTCAAAAGGTAAATCATCAAGTTCTGCTTCATCTGCTACTTTGGGCAAAGTTGATGTAGGATTTGATGCTTTTCCTCTGACCTGCAGTTCCCGTTTTCTCCTGTCTGCCAGGGTGGCGCTAGAGAGCAAAGTCATTTCTTGTGAGATTTTTGTCGATAGTGGAGCGGCCGTCAATCTTATTGACACTCAATTTGTAGCCATGCATGGTTTTCAGGTTTGCACATTAGAAAAGGATATACCTGTTTTTGCTATTGACTCTGCTCCACTCTCACAGAGATCTCTGAAAGGCATTGTTCACAATATCCGGCTAGCTGTAGGTGACACTCATGTGGAGGATATATCTTGTTTTGTCCTTAACGGATTGCCGTCTCCTCTAGTTTTGGGGTTACCCTGGCTCACTAGACATAACCCCACTATTGATTGGCAAGGAAGGCAAATAAATGAGTGGAGTGACTTTTGTAGAGAGAATTGTCTCACAGCGACTTTTGCAGAGGTGTCTACTAAAACGGTGCCATCATTTCTCTCTGATTTCTCGGACGTGTTTTCCGAGAGCGGTGTTCAGGAGCTACCTCCTCACCGGGAGTTTGACTGTCCCATTAACCTCATTCCCGGCGCCAAGCTGCCAAAAGCACGCCTCTACAATCTCTCACAACCGGAAAGAATCGCTATGCGAACTTACATCTCCGAGAGTCTCGAAAAGGGGCATATTCGTCCCTCAAAGTCACCTGTGGCCGCGGGTTTTTTTTTTGTTAAAAAGAAAGATGGCTCTCTGAGACCTTGCCTAGATTTTAGGGAGCTGAACCGTATCACGATTCGCGATCCCTATCCCCTTCCTCTGATCCCGGACCTCTTCAATCAAATTGTTGGGGCCAAGGTGTTTTCCAAATTGGATTTGAGAGGCGCGTACAACCTGGTCAGGGTCAGAGAGGGGGATGAATGGAAAACGGCCTTTAATACCCCTGACGGGCATTTCGAGAATCTCGTTATGCCTTTCGGCCTGATGAATGCTCCGGCCGTCTTTCAGCATTTTGTTAATAGTATTTTCTATCATTTAATGGGGAAATTTGTATTGGTGTATCTTGATGATATTTTGATTTTTTCCCCTGATGTTCAGACCCATCAGGATCATCTTTTTCAGGTTCTGCAAATTCTGCGGGAAAATAAATTGTACGCCAAGCTGGAGAAATGTCTTTTTATGGTATCGGAGATTCAATTTCTGGGTTTTCTCCTCTCTGCTTCTGGTTTTCGCATGGATCCCGAGAAGGTCCGTGCTGTACTTGAGTGGGAGCTTCCTGAGAATCAGAAGGCATTGATGCGCTTTCTGGGTTTTGCGAACTATTACAGAAAGTTCATTTTGAATTATTCCTCTGTTGTCAAACCCCTCACTGACATGACAAAAAAGGGGGCGGATTTTTCCTCTTGGTCGGAGGAGGCGCTTGCAGCCTTTTCTAAGATTAAAGAGAATTTTGCGTCTGCTCCCGTCTTGGTGCATCCCGATGTTTCCTTACCTTTTATTGTTGAGGTGGATGCTTCCGAGGTGGGTGTGGGTGCGGTTTTGTCCCAGGGCCCTTCCCCTGCCAAGTGGCGACCCTGTGCCTTTTTCTCTAAAAAACTCTCCCCGGCAGAGAGAAACTATGATGTGGGCGATAGGGAGTTGTTGGCCATCAAGTTGGCTTTCGAGGAATGGCGCCATTGGTTGGAGGGGGCCAGGCACCCTATCACCGTTTTTACCGACCATAAGAATCTGGCATACTTGGAGTCGGCCAGGCGTATGAATCCGAGACAGGCCAGATGGTCTCTGTTCTTCTCCAGATTCAATTTTGTTGTTACATTCCGACCTGGGATAAAAAATGTGAAGGCTGATGCTCTCTCTCGCTGTTTTCCGGGAGGAGGAAACTCCGAGGACCCGGGTCCCATTTTGGCGGAGGGGGTAGTTGTTTCTGCTCTATATTCCGATTTGGAGGCCGAGGTCCAGGCTGCCCAGACTGAGACACCTGCCCGTTGTCCTTCTGGGAAGTTGTTCGTGCCTCCTGAGCTACGTCACAAACTCTTTAAGGAGCATCATGATACGGTTCTTGCTGGTCACCCCGGGAGTAGAGCCACGGTGGATCTCATTGCTCGGAGATTTTGGTGGCCGGCTCTTCGTAAGTCGGTGGAGGGTTTTGTGGCTGCTTGTGAGACGTGCGCTCGCGCTAAGGTCCCTCGTTCACGGCCTTCAGGTTCCCTTCTCCCGTTACCCATTCCTTCCCGTCCTTGGACACACCTGTCCATGGACTTTATCACGGATCTTCCTCGTTCCTCGGGGAAGTCGGTGATCCTGGTGGTGGTGGACCGTTTTAGCAAGATGGCTCATTTCGTACCTTTCCCTGGTTTACCTAATGCTAAAACGTTGGCGCAAGCTTTTGTCGACCATATTGTTAAATTGCACGGCATTCCCTCTGATATTGTTTCCGATAGAGGCACGCAGTTTGTGTCCAGGTTCTGGAAGGCTTTCTGTTCTCGCCTGGGGGTTCGGCTGTCCTTCTCTTCTGCTTTTCATCCGCAGTCGAATGGTCAGACTGAGCGCCTCAATCAGAATCTGGAGACATATTTGCGCTGTTTTGTTTCAGAGAACCAGGAGGATTGGTGTTCATTTCTCCCTCTTGCTGAGTTTGCTCTGAACAACCGTCGTCAGGAATCTTCTGATAAGTCACCATTCTTTGGTGCATATGGGTTCCATCCACAGTTTGGGACATTCTCGGGAGGGGCTCTTTCTGGTTTACCTGAGGAGGAGAGATTTTCCTCGTCTTTGTCTACCATTTGGCAAAAGATTCAGGGTAATCTTAAAAAGATGAGTGAGAGGTATAAGCGTGTGGCTGATAAGAGACGTGTGCCTGGTCCGGACCTGAATGTGGGTGATCTGGTGTGGTTGTCTACTAGAAACATTAAGTTGAAGGTTCCCTCCTGGAAATTGGGTCCCAAGTTTATTGGGCCTTATAAAATCTTGTCAGTCATCAATCCTGTTGCCTTCCGTCTTGATCTTCCACGGGTTTGGAAGATACATAATGTATTTCACAGATCTCTCTTAAAACCATATGTCCAGCCCACGGTACCCTCCTCTTTGCCTCCTCCTCCGATTTTGGTTGATGGCAATCTGGAGTTTGAGGTTTCCAGAATTGTGGACTCTCGCATGGTCCGCGGTTCTCTTCAGTACCTCGTTCATTGGAAGGGTTATGGTCCTGAGGAGAGGATGTGGGTTCCGGTGTCGGACATTAAAGCCACTCGCCTCATCAGGGCATTTCATAGGGCTCATCCTGAGAAGGTGGGTCCTGGGTGTCCGGAGTCCACCCGTAGAGGGGGGGGTACTGTCACTACCAGAGCTTTGGGACGTTCTCACAGCTCTGTTTCTCCACCCCTGTGATGATGTCACTACTAGAGCTGGGAGGAGTTCTCACTACTCTGTTTACTTTTGGTTTCTTTCACCACAGCTGTCCTTCATGTGTTTGATTTTCCTCTCTTTATATCACCCCTCCTCCTATGATAGGATGTGGATTATAGTTCTCACTTCAGTTGTAGCTCTGGCTTTAGTTTCTTCACTTGTAGCTATCAGTTCACTGGACCTGTGTTCTGCTGCAGCTAGCACTCCGGATATTGCCAGCCTGTCCTTGGATCCATCTTCTCTGCGGCTGCAACACCGTCAGCTAAGTGTGCAGACATTGTTGTGTTCCTGTTTATTTTCTGACTGGATCTGAGGTGGCCACGGTTCCCTCCATATACTGAGTAGGGCACTGGTGGCCGTGCCCCTTCCACTATTGTAGGGGTTACAGTGGTCATTAGTCTTAGGCACGTGGGCATGCCTCTTTCCGCCATTTGGATCCGGGCATGTGCTTTAGCAGAATAGGGAGAGCGTTGAGGGTCGGACAGGGGTCACCCGTTATCCTCCCTAGTTCTGGGTCCAGTCAGTAGCTCTGTACTGTGTATTACTATTGTTGCCCACATACAGCCGTGACAGTTGTTGCCTTTAACCCCTTCCTGACCTATGACGTGTATACTCGTCATGGAGCACTGCTACTTAGCGCTCCATGACAAGTATACACGTCATGGCATTAAACTGTCACCATGTCTGCAGACATGGTGACAGCGCTGAGACCCCGGCTGTTACACACAGCCAGGCACCTTGGGTCAATGCCGAGGGGGGTCCTGTGACCGCTGTATAGAAGAGGTTAACAGTCAGGGAGCTCCCTCCCTCTCCCATCGGGGGGCTGCTGTGCCCTTGCAGCCACCCGACAGGAAGGGATCACAGAGGGAGGGGCCCCCCCCTCCTTCCCCATCACCCGCTGCTCTGTTCTGGCAGCGGGTGATGGTTACCATGGCAACAAGACGCCTTCACAGGCGTCCTGTTGCCATGGTAGTGGTAAGTGTGAACTGACTTCTGCTAAAGGCAGAAGTCTGTTCACACTAAGTGTAAAGTAAAAAATACAGTACAGTACACTATATAGTGTACTTTCCTGTATTATACAGACATCAGACCCACTGGATCTTCAAGAACCAAGTAGGTCTGGGTCAAAAAAATGTAAAAAAAAAGTGAAAAAAAAGTAAAGATAAAAAAACACATTTATCACTGAATAAAAAAAAATAAAAAAAAATACACTACACATATTAGGTATCGCCGCGTCCGTAACGACCTGATCTATAAAACGGTAATGTTACTTTAGTGACAGTAGAAAAAATCGGAGTGGCACTGCATGAGACGTAGAACAACCCCTTATTCTTATGTCAGCACTTGTCACCTGGGAGCTTAGCGGTATACGCTGTCGGCGGTGCTCTGCCCCAAGTGTAACCAGGCGGTTACAGCTACGGAAATAGTGTACTGGTAAGAAGTAAGGGACGGCACTCACCGCAATGCGTTGTGTTACTTACCCCGCACGGTGAACGCCATAAAAATAAAAAAATAAAAACTATGAGGAAATTGAAATTTTGCCCACCTTACTTCCCAAAAAAGGTAATAAAAGTGATCAAAAAAGTCGCATGTACACCGAAATCAAATCAAACCGTCACCTCATCCCGCAAAAAATGAGCCCCTACATGAGACAATGGCCCAAAAAATAAAAAAACTATGGGTCTCAGACTATGGAGACACTATAACATGATTTTTTTGTTGTTTCAAAAATGATATTATTGTGTAAAACCTAAATAAATAAAAAAAGTATACATATTAGGTATTGCCGCGTCCGTAAAAACCTGCTCTATTAAAATAGCACATGATCTAACCTGTCAGATTAACGTTGTAAATAATAAAAAATGAAAACAGTGCCAAAACAGATATTTTTGGGCAAATTTTCCATTTTAATAATTTTTTTCTCGTAACAAAGCAAGGGTTAACAGCCAAACAAAACTTAATATTTATTGCCCTGATTCTGTAGTTTATATAAATGCCCCATATGTGGTCGTAAACTGCTGTATGGCCACACGGCAAGGCGCAGAAGGAAAGGAGCGCCATATGGTTTTTGGAAGGCAGTTTTTGCTGGACTGTTTTTTTGACACCATGTCCCATTTGAAGCCCCACCTGATGCACCCCTAGAGTAGAAACTCCAAAAAGTGACCCCATTTTGGAAACTACACCTCTCAAGGTATTCAAAACTGATTTTACAAACTTTGTTAACCCTTTAAGTGTTCCACAAGAGTTAATGGCAAATGGAGATGAAATTTCAGAATTTCTATATTTTGTTACTTTGCCTCACAAAAAGTGTAATATAGAGCAACCAAAAATCATATGTACCCTAAAATAGTAGCAACAAAACTGCCACCTTATCCCGTAGTTTCCAAAATGGGGCCACTTTTTTTGGAGTTTCTACTCTAGGGGTGCATCAGGGGGCTTCAAATGGGACATGGTGTCTAAAAACCAATCCAGCAAAATCTGCCTTTCAGAAACCATATGGCGCACCTTTCCTTCTGCGCCCTGCCGTGTGCCCGTACAGTAGTTTACAACCACATATGGGGTGTTTCTATGAACTACAGAATCAGGGCAATAAATATTGAGTTTTGTTTGGCTGTTAACCCTTGCTTTGTTACTGGAAAAAATTGATTAAAATTTAAAATTTGCAAAGAAAATTGAAATTCTGAAATTTCATCTCCATTTGCCAATAACTCTTGTGGAACACCTAAAGGGTTAACAAAGTTTGTAAAATCAGTTTTGAATACCTTGAGGGGTGTAGTTTCCAAAATGGTGTCATTTTTGGGTGATTTCAATTATGTAAGCCTCACAAAGTGACTTCAGACCTGAACTTAAAAAGTGGGTTTTGGAAATTTTCTGCAAAATTTCAAGATTTGCTTCTAAACTTCTAAGCCTTGTAACGTCCCCAAAAAATAAAATGTCATTCCCAAAATGATCCAAATATGAAGAAGACATATGGGGAATGTAAAGTAATAACTATCTTTGGAGGTATTACTATGTATTATAGAAGTAGAGAAATTGAAACTTGGAAATTTGCTAATTTTTCCAAATTTTTGGTAAATTTGGTATTTTTTTATAAATAAAAATGAATTTTTTTGACTCCATTTTACCAGTGTCATGACGTACAATATGTGACGAAAAAACTATCTCAGAACGGCCTGGATAAGTAAAAGCGTTTTAAAGTTATTCACACATAAAGTGACACTGGTCAGATTTGCACAAAATAGCCTGGTCCTTAAAGGGACACTGACAGGGCCAAAAAGCATATTAAGGTATATATATGACCGTACAGGTCTTATAAAGTGTATAAGAATCATGTAAGTATCCCCCCTGTCGACCTTATAACTACAGTAATGTGAAGTTTTATAACCTGCTGGAATCGGGTTCAATCTGCCCAAGGGGCGGTGCTTCACCTCAGCTTGCGCCCAGCCAGCCTCGCCGCAAGGCTGCCTCTGAGAATGAGACTGTGAGCAGGCGCGATGCGATCCCGGCCAGTGAGGCTGCCGGGCGCATGCGCTGGAGATAGCCGGGGACACTAGTAGCCGCACAGCGCCGCCCAGCGAAGTGAATATTGATGAGCTGGGCGGCGCTTCAAACGGCAGTTGCGGCGAGGCTGGCTGGGCGCAAGCTGAGGTGAAGCACCGCCCCTTGGGCAGATTGAACCCGATTCCAGCAGGTTATAAAACTTCACATTACTGTAGTTATAAGGTCGACAGGGGGGATACTTACATGATTCTTATACACTTTATAAGACCTGTACGGTCATATATATACCTTAATATGCTTTTTGGCCCTGTCAGTGTCCCTTTAAGGTGAAAAATGGCTTGGTCCTGAAAGGGTTAAGGCCATGTTTTGAGACCCATATGCGACAAATCCTATTTGCAGTTGTTAACCACCGAGAGTGGCTTACAGGGCTAATTTCTAATAATGCCAGATCAGTTAAAAGTACACCTGTCTTTTATGTTCTGAGTTATCCTGTAACCATAAGCCTGATCTGTAGAGAGATCTTTGGAACCAAAGGCTCTGGAAAGGATATTCTGACAAATTAGGTATTGATTTTAAGTTCAGTTGCACTATCAAGCATGTTGCCAATTTTACCACTCCACTTGTTGTTAGACAAAGTTTTCCCATCCAACTGTTTGATCAAGTGCCGCAAAGGTAGCTTATTAGTATTAAGAGCACAAACCAACAAGATGAGTTTACGATTCAGCTTTACCTCAACCCAATGATGACTCCTCCATCACAACCAGTGTTAACATTCGTTGAGTCACCACCAATAGGCTGCAAACTTTTATCAATGGTGTTTTTCTTTAACCAGTTGCCGCAACTGTAACGCCGAAAGGCGTCATCGCGGCGGCTCCCCCAGGCTACGCTAACGCCGATTGGCGTCATCTCGCGTGAGCCGGGATTTCCTGTGAACGCGCGCACACAGGCGCGCGCGCTCACAGGAACGGAAGGTAAGAGAGTGGATCTCCAGCCTGCCAGCGGCGATCGTTCGCTGGCAGGCTGGAGATGCGATTTTTTTTAACCCCTAACAGGTATATTAGACGCTGTTTTGATAACAGCGTCTAATATACCTGCTACCTGGTCCTCTGGTGGTCCCCTTTGTTTGGATCGACCACCAGAGGACACAGGTAGCTCAGTAATATGTTGCACCAAGCACCACTACACTACACCCCCCCCCCGTCACTTATTAACCCCTTATTCACCCTTGATCACCCC